>NC_142482.1:12219890-12522921 GCF_049115385.1 Moschus berezovskii | reverse complement strand
TGGTGCTGGAGATGACTGTTGAGAGTCCCTTGGACTGCAAGGAGATCTAACCAGTCCATTCTAAAGGAGATCAATCCTGGGTGTTCATTGGAAGGACTGATGCTAAAGCTGAAATTCCAATACTTTGGCCACCTCATGTGACGAGTTGACTCACTGGAAAAGACTCTGATGCTGGGAGGGATTGATAGAGGGAGGAGATGGGGTCGACAGAGCATGAGATGGCTGGATGACATCAGCGACTCTATGGACATGAGTTTGAGTGAACTCGGGGATTTGGTGATGGAAAGGGAGGCCTGACGTGCTGCGATTCATGGGGTCACAAAGAGTCGTACATGACTGAGCGACGGAACTGAACCAAACTTTTTTTTTTTTTCTGTGTCTGTGAGTCTTTTTCTATTTTGTATATAATTTCATTTCTGTCATGGTTTCGATTGCACTCATAAATTATATCATATGGTATTGTCTTTCTCTATCTGACTTCATTTAGTATGATAATGTCAAGATTCACCTACATGGCTGCAAATGGCACTGTTTCATTTTCCTGGCTGAGGAACATTCCATTGTATGTGTATGTATGTATGTATATATGTATGTATGTATGCACATTCATATGTGGTGTATATATATCTTCTTTATTCATTCTTCTGCCCCTGCCTTTTTCCATGCCCATTTTCCACCTCTGTGATCAAGGTTAAGCAAAGTGTCAAACTTTCGAACTTTCCCATATGGAAATATATTGATATTATCTTTAGTTGCTAATTCAAAACCATCCTTTTTAAAATTTATTTTGTACCAGTTGTAGTTGAATTACCATGTTGTGTTAATTATTGTTAAAAGCAAAGCTATATATATATTTTTTTTTTCATATTGTTTTACATTATGGTTTACCACAGCATATTGAATATAATTCCCTATTCCTTACAGTAGGTCCTTGTAATTTTTCCATTCTATATATACTAGTTGGCATCTGCTAATCCTAAATTATCCCTCCCTCAACAACCTCCCTCTTGGCAACCACAAATCTGTTCTCTATTTTCCTGATTCTCTTTCTGTTTCACAGATAGGTTCATTTCTGTCATAGTTTACATTCCACATAAAAGTGATAGCATATAGCATTTGTCTTCCTCTTTCTAACTTACTTCACTTAGTATGATAATCTCAGTTACATCTATGTTGCTGCAAATGACATCATTTCATTTTCTTTTATGGCTGAGTAGCATTCCATTGTATATATGTACCACATTTTTTATTCACTCCTCTGTTAATGGATGTTTAGATTGTTACTATGTCTTGACCATTGGGAACAGTACTGTTATGAACATAGGGGTGCATATATCTTTGAGTAGTAGCTTTGTTTGAATATGCCCAGGAGTGGGATTTTTGGATTATATGGTAATTCTATTTTTAGTTTTCTGAGAAACCTCCCTAATTTTTTCCACAGTGGCTGCACCAACTTACATTCCCGTGAACAGTATAGGAGGTCTCCCTTTTCCCCACAGCCTCTCTAGCATTCGTCATTTAATATTTTTTTAATGATGACCATTCTAACTGTCTTCTCCTGGTGGCTCAGATGGTAAATAATCTGCCTGCACTGCAGGAGACCCAGGTTCAATCCCTGGTTTGTGAAGATCCTCTAGAGAAGAGAATGACTGCCCACTTTAGTATTCTTGCCTGGAGAATTCCAGGGACAGTGTCGTGAAGAGTCAGAGACTACTGAGTGACTAATACTTTCCCTTTCATCCTGACTGGTGTGAGGTGGTACCTCTTTGCAGTTTTCATTCGTATTTCTCTGATAACTAACATTGTTGAGCATCTTTTCATGTGCTTAGTGGCCATTTATATTTCTTCTTTGAAGGAATGTCTCTTGATTTTCTACCTATTTTTCAATTGGGTTGCTTATTTCTTTATTGTCTACCAGTATGAGCTATTTGTATATTTTGGAAATTAAGCCCTTGTAGGTAGCATGATTTGCAAATATTTTCTTACATTTTGTAGGTTATTTTTATTTATTTAATTTTTTTTTTTTTACTTTCTTTCTTTCTTTTTTTTTGGTCATGCAGAAGTTTGTAAGTTTGAATAGGTTCCGTTTGTTTATTTTTGTTTTTATTTCTATTGCCTTTGGAGACTGATATAAGACAATATTTGTACAATTCATGTCAGAGAATATTTTGCATATGTTATCTTCTAGAAGTCTTAATGTTCCATATCTTATGTTTAAGTCTTTAAGCCATTTTGAGATTATTTTTGTATAGTGTGAGTATTCTAATTTCATTGATTTACATGTGGCTGTCCAACTTTCCCAAAACCACTTGATGAAGAAACTGTCTTTTTCCTAATGTGTATTCTTGCCTCTTTTGTCAAGAAATAATTGACCGTAGTTGTGCAGTTTACTTCTGGGGTCTATATTCTGTTTCATTGATCCATATATCCACTTCTATGTTCATACCATGTTGCTTAGATTATTGTAGCTTTGTAGTATTGTCTAAAGTCTGGAATGGTCATGTCTCCCCCTTTGCTTTTTTCTTTTTTTTAGGATTCCTTTGGCTGGGTCTTTTATGGTTCCATATGAACTTTAGGATAATTTGTTCTAGCTCTGTGAAAAAGATCATGGGTAATTTGTTTGAGATAACATTAAATGCATAGATTGCTTTGGGTAGTATAGTCATTTTAACAATATCAATTTTCCCATCCAAGAGCATTGCATATCTATCCATTCTTTAAATCATCTTCAGCTTCCCTTATTAATCCTTCATAGTTCCTCAGTATGTAAGTCGTTCACCTCCTTAGTGAGGTTTATTTATAAGTACTTTCTTTTAGAGCTGTGATTTTAAAAGACATTGGTTTTTAGTATTCCATTTTTGATATTTCATTGTTGGCATTAAGAAATGCATCTGATTTCTCTGTGTTAACCTTATGTCCTGCTACCTGAATTTGTTTATCAGTTCTAGTCATTTTTATGTCTTTAGGGTTTTCTCTATTTAGTATCATACTATCTTCATAAAAGGAAAAATTTATCTCTTCCCTTCAAATTTAGATATGTTTTATTTTATTTTATTGTCTGATGAAAAACATTTGAAAACCTCTGGCCAGGCTCACCAAGAAGAAAAGAAACACAAACAAAATAAGAAATGAAAAAGAAAACATAACAACTGATGAAGCAGAGTTAGAAACATCTACATTGACTACACTATACTTTGACTGTGTGGATCACAGCAAACTGTGGATAATTCTTAAAGAGTTGGGAATACCAGACCACCTTACCTGCCTCCTGAGAAACCTACATGCATGTCAAGAAGCAACAGTTAGAACTGAACATGGAAAAGTTGACTGGTTCAAAATTGGGAAAGGAGTATGTCAAAGTCTGTATATTGTCACCCTACTTATTTAACTTGTATGTAGAGTATATTATGTGAAATACCAGGCTGGATGAAGCTCAAGATGGAATCAAGATTGTCAGGAGGAATATCAGTAACCTGAGATATGCAGATACCCTCAACCTTATGGCAGAAAGAGAAGAGGATCCAAAGAGCTTCTTAATGAAGGTGAAAGAGGAGAGTGAAAAAAGTTGGCTTAAAACTCAACATTTAAAAAAAAAGCTAAGATCATGTCATCCAGTCCCATCACTTCATGGCAAATAAATGGGGAAACAATGGAAACAGTGACAGACTTTATTTTCCTGAGCTCCCAAATGACTGTAAATGGTGACTGCAGCCATGAAATTAAAAGACGCTTGCTCCTTAGAAGAAAAGCTGTGACAAAATAGACAAAATAATAAAAAGCGCTGACATTACTTTGCTGCAAACGTCCGTCTAGTCAGTTATGGCTTTTCCAGTGGTCATGTATGGATGTGAGAGCTGAGCACCGAAGAACCAATGCTTTTGAACTGTGGTGTTAGAGAAGAATCTTGGGAGTCCTTTGAACTGCAAGGACATATATCCAGTCAATCCTAAAGGAAATAAATACTGAATATTTATTATAAGGACTGATGCTGAAGGTGAAACTCCAATACTTTGGTCACCTGATGCGAAGAGCCAACCATTAGAAAAAATCCTGATGCTGGGAAAGATTGATGTCAGGAGAAGGGGATGGCAGAGGACAAGATGGTTGGATGGCATCATTGACTTAATGGACATGAGTTTGAGCAAGTTCTAGGAGATGGTGAAGGACAGGGAAGTCGGGCATGTTGCAGTGTGTGGAGTCTCAAAGAGTTGGACAAGACTGAATGAGTGAACAGCAGCAATATTCGTTGAGCTCTTATTGCACATGTATCATTATTTTTATCATCTCTATCTGAAACTGCAATACTTTGGCCACCTCATGTGACGAGTTGACTCACTGGAAAGACTCTGATGCTGGGAAAGGTTGGGGGCGGGAGGAGAAGGGGACGTCCGAGAATGAGAAGGCTGGATGGCATCACAGACTCTGTGGACATGAGTTTGAGTGAACTCCGGGAGTTGGTGATGGACAGGGAGGCCTGGCGTGCTGTGATTCATGGGGTCGCAGAGAGTCGGACACGACTGAGCAACTGAACTGAACTGAACTGATCTACAGATAAGAAAAGTGAAGCTTAAGTTAATGTAAGCAATAGAGCCAAACTTATACAGCTAGTGAATTTACAAATCCATGAAATCAGGCTTCAGAGCCATATGTGCAAGCACTTTGCTGTACATACTCCCTGATGCTGGGGCATTTTAATCATCCAGATAATAATTATATATTTTCAAAAACGTCCTCTGATCCAGCCCTCAGTGCTGGCTCTGAAAACTCCATTACAGAAGCAAACGTCAAGTATGATAAATACTTTTTAGCAAAAGCAATGGTAGATTGTTCATTTATAGGTTTTAAAAACACATTAAAAGAAAAACTGGTTGCTTTTAAAATGTTGCATAATTAATGTTAATTACGAAACCTGTTTTCTGTTAGTTTGTGAAATTAAATTACTGATTATATATGATGCCTTTATTCTGTCTGATGCTTGTGTTCTATTCCAAAAAGTAGAGTTGGTGAAAAAATTAAGGAGGCATCTCTATTACAGTTTCAGGACAGTTTGATTTCAAGTTGATCTTTCGTTAAAAATAAAGCTACTGTATTGAAATATAAATGTTGGTAAATGTGTCACAATGATCAAGACAGAGGACAGAAAATTCTGAGAGTAGGAACTATGTGTCCTCAGTGGAATACCTGAAATGCCACCTCTTCCTTTCAGAGTCATGGGTATCCCAGTGGAGACATCACTTTGAGTGCTTTGCATTTTTGAATTTAAAGTTTTAATACTACCTGTAAAGGGACAAGCAGGATCTATAGCAAACTACTAGAAGTTCAGTCAAATTTTGCTCAACTGGCTTGCTCTTTTTGATTTATTTTAAAAGTTAAACAATAGTCAATGCATTCAAAGTATTGACGTGTGTATAACTTTCAAGCAGAGTATAAAAAATTAAACAACACTTATGAACCTCTAAGTTGCAATCTAAAATATTACCTATGACTTTGACATGACTTGTTATTTCCTTTTGATCACAGTCCCTCTATCTATTATTCTCAGATGTTACCAAGATCTTGAATTTGGGGCTTAATATTACACTTACTTATTAAGAATTAGATGTATTCCTCATGGATATATTCACAAGTAAGCTATTATTTAACTTCCCTTGCTGTCGAGTTTTATAAAAACAGTGTCATATATCTACAACTTGAATTTTTAAGTTTTATTTCTAGAATTTAATGAGATTTCATATAGTTATGTGTAATTTATGTTTGCTGCTATAAATATTCCATCATGGGTGTGACACAATTTACTTACTCATTTCTATCCGTCATTATTCTGATGGGAAAATAGAATACACTTTGTACATATTAGCTGTAATGTGTAATTCAGGACTGATGTGACTCTTGGCAGACGGGGAAGGGACCTTAGGAAGGCTGCCATCAGGGATGTGAAGAGCTGAATCCCACCCCTGCCAGGACCTGGGACTGAGGTAGGTGAAGCACTCTGTGGGGTGGCTGTGTCCATGGAGTGGGGTTTATATGAAGGTCAGTAAGCAGTCATGTCTGACTGCTATCACTTGCCGGGAGTGATGGACTGCAGTTCAGGTTCACCTTCTAAAGCTCATGCAACATTCTGTCACTGGCAGAATCCAGGACCAAAGAAAGCACATTGTGAAGAGACCTGGACATGCGTCTGAGGTGTAGACACGTGTTGTGTGGAATCCAGGTGAGAGTACACCACTGACGAACTGATTGTTTTCCCGTTATTTTTGTTCTTACAAGCATTGAGATTTTGAGCATTCTTATACATGTGCTAATGTTTCTCTAGAGAATATACCTGGGAATGAGTATGCTGAGGCTTAGGTTAAGTGAATTAGCAGATTTACAAGATGATGCCACAAGGGTTGTACCTACTCACAAACCTACATGCAGGGTATATGAGTCTCTGTGGATCCACAGTCTGGTTAATGTTTGGTTTCTGACTCCATATTTTTATCATCATAGAGTATGTAGAATGGTATCTCACTGGGTCCTAATTTGACTTTTGCTTAAATTTGGATAAGGTTGAATATTCACACTTTTCTTTGGCCATTCTCTTCCTTCTTTAAGATCATACTTGTTATCAGTTGTTTGACTTTTTCCTACATTTTTATACTTGTGTTTGTAAACTGATTTATTGTTAACATATAATGTAAATAGTCTCCAAATTTTTAACTTAAGTTTTTGGTTTTTTGGTGGTATATTTTAATTAAGATAGTGCTAATTCTAATAAAATTTTAGTTAGCGGTTAGCATATTTTTATGACTTGTTTCAGAACTTGTAGATATGTCTTTCAGACCTAAGTCTGTACTCCATTTGTATTTATTTATTTTTTGCTATGGTGTATGAAACAATTTCACTTTTCTTATAATGGAGATTTTGTCATGTGCTGCATTAGACAATTCTTTCTTTCCTTGGTATATTAATTTATATTGTTGTTGAAATAATTACCACAAACTTAGTGGGTTAAACTACAATAGAATTGTCTATAACCCCCAAAGCATAAAACAGGAAAAAATAGAAAATATGAACAGACCAATCATGAGTATTGAAATTGAATCAATAATTTAAAAACTCCCAGCAAAAATTCCAACACCATATAGCATCACAGTGAATTATACCAAACATTTAGAAAAGAGCTAACACATAACCTTCTGAAACTATTGCAAAAAGAGAGAAAAGAACACTTCTAATCTCATTCTATGAGGCGTCCATCACCCTAATATCAAAATTAGATAAAGATACCACAGAAAAAAATTTACAGGCCAGTATTACTAATGAATGGGGCTTCCCTGGTGGCTCAGACAGAAAGAACCTGCCTGCCACTGCATGAGACATGGGCTGTATCCCTGGGTCAGGAAGATCCCCTGGAGAAAGAAATGGCAACCTATTTCAGTATTCTTGCTTGGGAAATCCTGTGGAGTGAACCTGACAGGGCTACAGTCCATGGGGTTACGAAAGAGTCACACACAACTTAGTGATTAAACAAGAACAATCACTGATGAATACAAAAATCCTCAACAAAATATGAGAAACCATATCCAACAATACGCTAAATAATCCTACATTCTGATCAAATGGGATTTATTCCAGAAATTGAAAGATTTGCCAATGAGTCACTATGATATACCACATAAACAAACTGAAGAATAAAAATCATATGATGCCAGACGACCCAGCAATCACACTTCTGGGCATACACACTGAGGAAACCAGAAGTGAAAGAGACCCATGTACTCCAATGTTCATCGCAGCACTGTTTATAACAGCCAGGACTTGGAAGCAACCTAGATGTCCATCAGCAGAAGAATGAATAAGAAAGCTGTGGACATATACACAATGGAGTATTACTCAGCCATTAAAAAGAATACATTTACATCAGTTCTAATGAGGTGGATGAAACTGGAGCCTATTATACAGAGTGAAGTAAGCCAGAAAGAAAAACACCAATACAGTATACTAACGCATATATACATGGAATTTAGAAAGATGGTAACAATAACCCTGTATACGAGACTGCAAAAGAGACACAGGTGTATAGAACAGTCTTTTGGACTCTGTGGGAGAGGCCGAGGGTGGGATGATTTGGGAGAATGGCATTGAAACATGTATATTATCATATGTGAAAAGAATCGCCAGTCCATGTTCGATGCATGATACAGGATGCTCAGGGCTGGTGTACTGGGATGAACCAAAGGGAAGGGATGGGGAGGGAGGTGAGAGGGGGACTCAAGAGGGGGAACACATGTACACCCGGGGTGGATTCACTTCAATGTATGGCAAAACCAGTACTATATTATAAAATAATTAGCCTTTAATTAAAATAAATAAATTAAAAGAAAATCATATGATGATATCAATAAATGCAGAAAAAGTTTTTGATATAATTCAACATCCATTTATGATTAAAAAAAAAAAACTCTCCAGAAAATGGGCATAGAGGGAACACATATCAACATAATAAAGTCTAAAGACTCACCACTAATAACATCATAATTAATGGTGAAGTGCTAAAACCATGCCCTATAAGATCAGGAATAAGGTAAGGATGCCCACTCTCATCACTTTTTTTCAACATACCTGGAACTCCTAGACACAGCAATCAGAGAAGTAAAATAAATAGAATAAATATTGGAAAGGAAGAAGTAAATTTGTCACTGTTTGCAGATGACATGATACTATAAATAGAAAATTCTAAAGATGTCACCAGATAACTGCTAGCACTCATAAATGAATTTGGTAAAATTGCAGAATATAAAGTTTATATATGGAAAACTTGCATTTCTATACACTAACAAGGAAATATCAGAAAGAGAAATTGAGGAAACAATCTCATTTACCATGGCATCAAAAGGAATGCAATACATAGGAATAAACCTACCTAAGAAGATGGGCTTACCTGGTGGCTCAGAGGTTAAAGCGTCTGCCTCCAATGCGGGAGACCCGGGTTCGATCCCTGGGTCGGGAAGATCCCCTGGAGAAGGAAACCATAACCCACTCCAGTATTCTTGCCTGGAGAATCCCATGGATGGAGAAGCCTGGTAGGCTACAGTCCACGGGGTCGCATAGAGTCGGACACGACTGAGCGACAGGACAGAACGGAACGGAACGGAACGGAAGGAGATAAAAGACCTATGTTCCAAACAATACAAGATGGTGATAGAATAATTTGAAGGTGATACCAACAGGTGGAAAGATATGCCATGTTTCTGGACTAGAAAAATCAATAATGTGAAAATGCCCACACTATCCAGGGTGAAGTGAAAAGTCAAGTGGGACTTAGAAAACATCACTACAAACAAAGCTACTGGAGATGATGAAATTCCAGTTGAGCTATTTCAAATCCTAAGAGATGATGCTGTTAAAGTGTTGCACTCAATATGCCAGCAAATTTGGAAAATTCAGCAGTGGCCACAGGACTGGAACAGGTCAGTTTTCATTCCAATCCCAAAGAGAGGCAATGGCAAAGAATGTTCAAACTATCTCACAGTTGCACTCATCTCACACATTAGCCTAAAATACTTCAAGAAAAGCTTCAAGAACTTTCAGATGTTCAAGCTGGATTTAGAAAAGGCAGAGGAACCTGAGAACAAATTGCCAACATCTGATGGATCATAGAAAAAGGAAAAGAATTCCAGGAAAACATCAACTTCTGCTTCGTTGACAACACTAAAGCCTTTGACTGTGTGTATTACAACAAACTGTCGGAAAATTCTTAAAGAGATGGGAGTACAAGACAACCTTCCTGCCTCTTAAGAAATCTATATGCAACAAGAAGCAACAAGTTAGCACAAATTCAAGCAAGTTAGAACCAGACATGGAACGACAGAAAGTGAACAAGTGAAAACTAGTCACTCAGTCATGTACGACTCTTTGTGACTCCATGGACTGTACCTTGCCAGGCTCCTCTGTCCATGGGATTCTCCAGGCAAGAATATTGAAGTGGGTTGCCATTTCCTTCTCCCAGGGATCTTCCCAACCCAGGGATTGAACCAGGTCTCTTGCATTGCAGGCAGATGCTTTACCATCTGAACCACCAGGGAAATCAGTCTGGAACAAGAGACTGGTTCCAAATTGGGAAGGAGTACAACAAGGCTGCATATTGTCACCCTGCTTATTTAATTTCTATGCAGACAACATCATGAGAAATGCTGGTTTGGATGAAGCATGAGCTGGAATCAAGATTGCTGGGAGAAATATCAGTAACCTCAGATATGCAGATGACACCACCCTTATGGCAGAAAGCGAAGAAGAACTAAAGAGCCTCTTGATGATAGTTAAAGAGGAGAGTAAAAAGGCTGGCTTAAAATTCAACATTCAAAAAGCGAATACAGTATAATATCGCTTATATATGAAATTTAGAAAGATGGTAACGATGACCCTATATGCGAGACCACAAAAGAGACACAGATATATAGAACAGTCTTTTGTACTCTCTGGGAAAAAGCGAGGGTGGGATGATTTGACAGAATAGCATTGAAATATGTATATTACCATATGTGAAACAGATCACCAGTCCAGGTTTGATGCATGATACAGGGTGCTCAAGGCTGGTTCACTGGGATGACCTTGAGGGATGGAATGAGGAGGGAGATGGAAGGGGGGTTCAGGGTGGGGAACACATGCACACCCAAGGCGGATTCATGTCAATGTATGGCAAAAACCACTATAATAAAGTAATTAGCCTCTAGTGAAAATAAATAAATTCATTAAAAAAAAAAAAACACTAAGATTATGGCATCCGGTCCCATCAATTCATGGGAAATAGATGGGGAAACAATGGAAACAATGACAGACTTTATTTTCTTGGGCTCCAAAATCACTGCAGATGGCTACTGCAACCATGAAATTTAAAGACGCTGGTTTCTTAGAAGAAAAGCTATGACAAACCTAGACAGCATATTAAAAGCCAGAAACTTTACTTTGCTGACAAAAGTCCGTCTAGTCAAAGCTATGGTTTTTCCTGTAATCATGTTTAGATGAGCTGGACCGTGAAGAAAGCTGAACATAGAAGGATTGATGCTTTTGAACTGTGATGTTGGAAAAGACTCTTGACAGTTCCTTGGACTGCAAAGAGATCAAGCCAGTCAATCCTAAAGGAAATCAGTCTTGAATATTCATTGGAAGGACTGATGCTGAAGCTGAAGCTCCAATACTTTGGCCACCTGATACAAAGAAATGACTCATTAGAAAAGGCCCTGATGCTGGAAAAGATTGAAAGCAGGAGAAGGGAATGACAGAGGAGGAGATGGTTGAATTGCATCACCAACTCAATGGACATGAGTTTGAATAAGCTCCAGGAGATGGTGATGATGGACAGCGAAGCCTGGCGTGAGGCAGCCCATGGGGTCACAAAGAACCAGACATGGGTGAGCAGCTGAACTGAACTGACCCAACGCAATCTACAGATTTAATGCAAGTTATTATCAAGTTATCAGTTGCATTTTTTACAGAACTAAAACCAAAAATTCTACAATTTTATAGAAATTCAAAAGACCCTGCATAGCCAAAACACTTCTTAGAACGAACAGAGCTGGAGAATTGCACTCCCTGACTTTAGACTACACTACGAAGTTACAGTAATCAAGACAATATGGTACTGGTACAAAAACAGAAATATAGGTCAATGGTACAGGGTAGACATCCCAGAGATAAACACACGTATCTATGGTCAATTAATCTATGTCAAATGTGACAGGAGTATACAATTGAGTAAAGGCAGTTTCTTCAGTAATTCTTTTGGGAAAACTGGGCAGCTATTTGTGAATGAAATGGATTAAAAATGGATTAAAGACCCAAATGTAAGATTGGATACTATAAAACTACTAGTGGAAAGCATAGAGAGAACACTCTTTGACATAAATCATAAAGAACTTTTTTTGGATCAGTCTCCAAAATAATGGAAACAAAAGCAAAAAATAAATGGGACCAAATAGTGCTTCCCTTGTGGCTCAGAGAGTAAAGAATTTGTTTGCAATGCAGGAGACCCCTGGGTCAGGAAGATCCCCTGGAAAAAGGAATGGCTGCCCACTCCAGAATTCTTGCCTGGAGAATTCCAGGGACAGAGGAGCCTGGTGGGCTACAATCCAGGGGGTCACAAAGAGTTGGACACGACTAAGCAACCATCACTTAATTAAAGATAAAAGCTTTTGCACAGCAAAGGGAACCATTATCAAAATGAAAAGACAAATCATGGGATGGGGAAAAAAATTGCAAATTATGTGACCAATAAGGTATTTATTTCCAAAATATGAAAACAGCTTATGGAGATCAATATATTAAAAAATTCTGAAGAATGAGCAGAAGCCCCAGACATTTCTCTAAATGATACACTGATGTCTAATAGGCACATGAAATGATACTCAACATTGCTAATTATTAGAGAAATGCAAATAAAAATTGAAGGCAATGGCAAGCCACCCCAGTACTCTTGCCTAGAAAATCCCATGGATGGAGGAGCCTGGTAGGCTGCAGTCCGTGGGGTCGCTAAGGGTCGGACACGACGGAGCGACTTCACTTTCACTTTTCACTTTCACACATTGGAGAAGGAAATGGCAACCCACTCCAGTGTTCTTGCCTGGAGAATCCCAGGGACAGGGAAGCCTGGTGGGCTTCCGTCTATGGGGTCACACAGAGTCGGACACGACTGAAGTGACTTAGCAGCAGCAGTATTCACCTTATACTAGTTAGAATAGCCACCATCAAAGTGTCTACAAATAATAAATGCTGAATAGGGTATGGAGAAAAGAGAACCCTCCCTCCTGTACTTTTGATGGGAATGTAAATTGGTGCAACTACTGTGGAAAACAGTATGGATGTTCCTTAAAAAACTAAAGATAGAGCTATCAAATTATCCAGCATCCTCACTCCTGGACACGTATCTGGAAAAGATGAAAATTAAAAAGATACATGCACCCCAATATTCATATCAACACTAGTTACAATAGTTAAGATTTGGAAGAAACCTAAATGTCCACTAATAGAGGATACCACATCTTCTTCATCTATTCCTCTATCATGTATCTATCTTTTTTTAATTAAAATTTTCATATATATAATACATATATTATTAAAAATCATATATATATATATATAGTTTTAAAAGTTTCCCCAAAGTAAGCTTGAATTTGCTGCACACCAGGAACTCTCTACATAGAATTTACTTTGAGTTTATAACCTAGCACTTACCTTGTATTAGGCAATGTAAGTCAATCCAGAGATGATTTAAAGTACATAGGGTAGATTCACAGGGGTTAAATGCAGATATGACAGCATTCCATATGAAGAGATATATATTATGTAATATATATTCAGTTCAGTTCAGTTCAGTCGCTCAGTCGTGTCCGACTCTCTGCGACCCCATGAATCACAGCATGCCAGGCCTCCCTGTCCATCACCAACTCCCGGAGTTCACTCAAACTCACGTCCATAGAGTCGGTGATGCCATCCAGCCATCTCATTCTCTGTCGTCCCCTTCTCCTCCCGCCCCCAACCCTTCCCAGCATCAGAGTCTTTTCCAGTGAGTCAACTCGTAGCATGAGGTGGCCAAAGTATTGCAGTTTCAGCTTTAGCATCAGTCCTTCCAATGAACACCCAGGATCGGTCTCCCTTAGAATGGACTGATTGGATCTCCTTGCGGTACAAGGGACTCTCAAGAGTCTTCTCCAACACCACAGTTCAAAAGCATCAATTCTTCAGCGCTCAGCCTTATTCACAGTCCAACTCTCACATCCATACATGACCACGGGAAAAACCATAGCCTTGACTAGACGGACCTTTGTTGGCAAAGTAATGTCTCTGCTTTTTAATATATTATCAAGGTTGATCATAACTTTCCTTCCAAGGAGTAAGCGTCTTTTAATTTCTTAGCCATAAAAATACAAAATAATGCCTTTTGCAGCAACACAGATGGACCTTGAGATCATCACACTAAGTGAAGTAAGTCAGTCAGAGGAAGATAAAATGTCATATATCACTTACATGTGGATAATGAAAAAAAAGGGTTACAAAATGAACTTATTTACAAAATAGAAATAGACTCATAGACATAGGAAATAAACTTATGGTTATAAAAAGGAGATGGTAAGGAGAGATAAATTAGGAGTTTGAGATTAAGATATACAGATTACCAAAAAAGTACATACTTCTGTATATAAAATAGTTAAAATTTTAGGATCTACTGTACAGCACAGAGAACTACATTCAATATCTTATAATGGCAGGCTACAGTCCATAAGGTCACAAAGAGTCAGAAATTACTGAAGTGACAGAATGCATGCATGCAATAACCTATAATGGAAAAGAACCTGACAAATGGTATATATATATACACATATATATATATATATGTATTAATGTGTATGTGCATACATATATATTCATATATATGTATGTATGTATAACTGATTCACTTGCTGTATACGTGAAACATTGTAAGTCAATTATACTGCAATTCAAAACAACAACAACAAAAACAGATTTGTTGTTTTATAGCTATGGAGGTCAGTCTGAAATGGTTCTTAGGGGCTGAAATCAAGGTGTTGGTAAGACTGCATCCTTTTTGGGGTATCTGGGGAGAAACTATTTATTTCTCCACTCCTTGATGGTGCCCTTATACTTTGGCTCATGGTTTCCTTCCATCTTCAAAGTCCGAAGTTACACCACTCCAAACTTGAACTCTACTGACTCCTTCTTTCACTTATAAGGATATTTGGCACAGCTGGATAATATAGGGCAGTCTCTTCATCTCTGAATTCCTAGTTTAATCATGTTTGCAAAGTTCTTTTTGCAGGATAGCATATGTAATGATATGGACAATTTTAGAGGCCATTACCCTGCCTCAGTGATCTGTAATGCCCCCTGTATCATATACTATTTAAATGTAAGCAGGGATCTGATTCTGGATTCCATTGCTTTGTTCTCTGTCTGTTCCCCAGGACTACAGGTATCACACTATTATAATTAATACAGCTTTATAATGTGTCTTCATTTGTGATAGGTATAACCCTCAATTTATTCATCTGCATTTGAGTTTTGACTATTCTTAGACTTTCATCTTTTTCAACATTTTTGGAACCAGTTGGAAAATTGATTCAAATCTAATTGTGATTATGACTAGAATTGTGTTAGATTTACACAATAATTGAAAATACTAGACGTCTCTACAACATCGAGATTCCCTCTTCATGAATGTGATCTGCTTCCAATTTGTGTTTGCATGTAAAGTCACTTCAATCACCTCCAACTCTTTGCTACCCTATGGACTGTAGCCAATTTATTGATATACAATTGATGGTTTTATTAATGTATTTTATAAATTCTTTGTAAAGGTTTTGATCATACATAATTAAATTTATTCTTAGGAAAATGCTTTTGACTGCTGTTATAAATGGCATCTTTTTTAAAGAAAAACATTTATTAGTTATATGTTGTTAGTATACAAAATGCAATTGATTTTCATAATGGTCTTTTATAAAACACCTTGCTAATCTCTTTTAATTATTCTAATAATTGTTTATGAAGTTATTTTAAGCTTATATATATATAATTATATAAACTATATGATTTTTTTGCTTCTTGCTTTCTGACATTTAAAACACTTATAGTATTCTTACTGATTTTGAGTAGAAACATTTTATCTGGTTAAAGAAATTTCTCATGTTTTAGATGATATGAGTTTATAATGATTGAATTTTAATTCTATCAAATTATTTTCTGTTCAAATAGGATGTTAACCTTTTTTTCTCCATTGCTAATAGGTGATTTACAATAGAAGTTATAAATCTTGAATTTTATTCTCTCAAATCATCCCACCCTTTCCTTCTCCCACAGAGTCAAAAGTCTGTTCTTTACATCTGTGTCTTTTGGTGTCCTGCATATAGGGTCATCATTCAGTTCAGTTCAGTTCAGTTGCTCAGTCGTCGGCAAGGGTGGGATGATTTGAGAGAATAACATTGAAACACGTATATTACCATATATGAAATAGATGACCAGTCCAAGTTTGGTGCATGGAAAAAAATAAAATAAAATAACAGCCTAAATATTAAAAAAAAAAAAGATTATAAATCTTAAATTACCTATGTATCTGTGATAAGAACTCATCATCATGCACTTTTAATATAAAGAACAGGCCTTGGTTATGTTACTATTTTGTGGAATAGATTGTTTCATGAGTAGATTTAGAGTCTAAATTTTCTTTGATAATAGTCTAGCTATTAAGGTTATGTGCTGTGCTTACTTGCTCAGTTGTGTCCAACTCTTTGCAACCCCATGGATTGTAGCCCACCAGGGTTCTCTGTCCATGGGGATTCTTCAGGCAAGAATACTGGAGTGGGTAGCTATGCCTTCCCCCAGGGGATCAAACCCAGTTCTCCAGCATTGCAGGCAGATTCTTTACCATCTGAGCCACCAGGGAACCCCCATCTAAGGTTACATTAGCCTGCTAAGTGAGTAGGGGGTTATTTTCCCTTTTATTTCTCTGAAACAGTCTGCTGTTGGTTTGTAACCTGGGGAGTTCCCTGGGAAAAATTAAAATCTAGTCTCTGTAAACAAGGGCAAAGAAAGTCTGAAGAAAGAACCAGATCACACCAGACTGATAGTTTGCTGGTTTAATAGGCAATTTGTTTTTGTTGTTTAGTCACTAAGTCATGCCCAACTCTTTTTCAACTCCACAAAGCCCTCCAGCCTCCTCTGTCTGTGTGATTTCCCAGATAAGAATACTGGAGTGGGTTGCCACTTCCTTCTCCAGTGTAAAGCGAGTTACAAGTGAGGCTTGTCTTGGGCAGTGGAAAGATGCACACCAGAATCTTAAGAGTTTAACTGGGTTCAGTCACTGACACAGTACAGATGGTCTCAGCGATACAGAGCTCTCTCAAAGCTGCATGTGTGTGGCTGCATATGTGTGAACAGTGGCAGAACATGAATTCTAGAGCCAGAGGAAAGGTAAGGAGTCTCCTATTTCCTGCATCCAGTACATAGGTCAACCACTAGTCTTGTTCTCTGGAATAGTTTCCCCACTTTCTGCACAGATTAGAAGGATCTATTTTCTAAGAGTCTATTGAGATGCCTTTATACAACTGCCTGGGACTAGTATTTTTGGTGGGAATTTTATTATGATATTAATTTTTAAATATTTATATGGAGTTTCTACTTTCTAGTTTCCCCACATTCTTAATTGAAGTAGTGTTTACATACAGGAAGTGCTTCCCTGGTAATTCAGATAGTAAAGAATCTGCCTGCAATGCAGGACACTGAGGTTTGATCCCTAGGTCAGGAGATCCCCTGGGAAAGGGTATGACAACTGTCAGGGAATGTTTAACAGGAGGATTCCTACATGCTCTTTCTCACAAGACCTTTGTTTCTTTTCAAGTGGAGTAAGCAAGCTTCTCCCAGGAACTGGGTTCATTGTGTGAGATAGGCTTGGATCTCCTCTAGTAAACATTCTCTTTTGACAAAACTGCTTAGTCTCTTCCTCCTTTTCTTCGAGATATGGATTGTCTCCTGAACTTGTGACCATTATTAACCCCTGGTTCCATTTGTAATGGTTACTCTACGTTTGGTTTTCTGACCTTTATCATTGTTGAAAGAAATTTCTTGTACCCAGCCTTTATATACTCACAGAGAAATCGTTAAAGTACCTTTGCTCCATTAGAGCTTGAGTCCCCATGTCTTTCTTTCTTTCTCTCCCTCTCTTTCTCTCTCCTTGGCTGATTCCTTAGAGCCTAGAGTCCGGTCTTGCCCACTCTCCTGCCCGGGCTTCTGAGACTCTCTCGAGAAGTGCCCTGTGCCTTCACTCCCCCTATAGAGGGCGCCCGGTGGCTTCGTGGGAGACGAAGTCCTGTTCCAAGGATTTTATTGGTTTTCTTTTTAAACTAGGGAGTATCAGCCTCTTTCTCTCTTTCACTCTTATTGTCGTCTCCGGACCACCAGGTCCCTGGTCCACAAAGAACCACAACAGGCAACCCAATCCAGTATTCTTGCCTGGAGAATCGTATGGACAGAGGAATCTGGTGGGCTACAATCCATGGGGTCGCAAGGATTCAGACCCGACTGAGAAACTAACATTACATACATTAAAGTGCACAGGTCTTAGTGTGCATCTCAGTGAGTTTTGACAAGAATATGCTTATACTTTCAACAAAATAAATGATAATACTGTCACCCTGGATGTTTCTTTATGCACGTACTTTCTAGACAGTTCAACCTCAGCCTTACGTTCTCAACAGGCAACCACTCATGAATTCTAACACCGTGTATTATTTGTGCCTCTAGAATTTTGTATTAGTGGAGAATCTAATGTGATATATTCTTTTGTATCTGGATGCTTCTACCCAATATAATGTTTGTGAGATATTTCATACTGGTGTATCAATCGGTGACTAGTTCCTTTCTTTTTGTGGATAAACTTTATCTCTTCACGTTGCATGGGCAGTGCTTTATTTCCAGTTTAATGGTGATCATGAATAAAATGTCCCAATGTATTTGTGCAAGGCAATTTGGGAACACATGCTTTTATTACTCTTAGATACTTATGTATAGAATTACTGGGCTGTAGTCGATCTGTGTTTAAATTCATAAATAACTGCCAATCTTCTTCATAAAGTAACTCTATCATTTGAAATTAGAAATAATAATTGCTCTAGTGGTTCCAAATCACCATCAATATTAGGCTTTTTTTTTTTTTAAGTTTTAGCAACATGTGTGTATGTGTGTGTGTGTGTGTGTGTGTGTGTGTGTGTGTGTGTTGTGTGTGTTTAATTATTGACTTGATGGAGTTTTTTCATAGATTCTAGATTCTAGTCATTATTCACACATATTCATGGGGAGTATTTTCTCCCAGGATGTGGCTTGCAGATTTAATTTCTTAATAGTTTTTGGATCAGTGAATATTCCAATGAAGATTCTTTGCTTGTTAGTAAATTTCCTAGCTTAAATTTACAAAGGCCTACTTGTATGCTAATTGATTTTTTTGTGTTTGTGTTTAGATCTATTGTAGTTGTTCAGTCACTCAGTCTTGTCCAACTCTTTGTGACCTTATGGACTGCAGGCTTCCCTGTCCTTCACCATCTCCCAGAGTTTGCTCAAACTCATATTCATTGAGTGGATGTTACCATCCAACCATTTCACCGTCTGTTGCCCCTTCCTCCTCCTGCCCTCAATCAGGGGCTTTTTCAATGAGTTAGGTCTTCACATAAGGTGCCCAAAGTATTGGAGCTTCAATTTCAACATCAGTCCTTCCAATTAATACTCAGTGTTGACTTCTTTAGGATTAATTGGTCTGATCTCCTTGTTGTCTAAGGGACCCTCAAGAGTATTCTCCAGCACCACTTTTGAAAAAATCAATTCTTCAGTGCTCAGTCTTCTTTATAGTCCAACTCCCACTTCCATACACGACTCCTGGAAAAATAATAGCTTTGATTATACAGACGTTATTTGGTAAAGTGATGTCTCAGCTTTTAAATATGCTGTATAGGTTTGTCATAGTTTTTCTTTCAAGAAACAACTATCTTTTAATTTCATGGCTACACTCATCATCTGCAGTGATTTTGGAGCCCAAGAAAACAAAGCCTGCCACTGTTTCCATTGTTTCCCCATCTATTTGCCATGAAGTGATGGGACCAGATGCCATGATCTTAATGTTTTAAGTGTTGTATTTTAAACCAAAACAACAGGAGTGTTGTGAGTTTTTCACTCTCCTCTTTCACTTTCACCCAGAATCTCTTCAGTTCCTCTTCACTTTCTGCCATAAGGGTGGTGTAATCTGCATATCTGAGGTTATTGATATTTCTCCTGGCAATCTTGATTCCAGCTTGAGCTTCATTCATCCTGGCATTTCACATGATATATTCTGCATAGAAGTTAAATAAGCAGGGTGACAATATACAGCCTTGATGTACTCCTTTCCCAATTTAGAACCAGTCCATTGTTCCATGTCCAGTTCTAACTATTGCTTCCTTACTTGCATACAGATTTCTCAAGAGGCAGGTCAGGTGGTCTGGTATTCCCATCTCTTTAAGAATTTTCCACAGTTTGTTGTGATCCACACAAAGTCTTTAGAGTAGTCAATGAAGCAGAGGTAGATTTGTGTGTGTGTGTGTGTGTGGAATCCCCTTGCATTTGCTATGATCCAGTAGATACTGGCAATTTGATTTCCACTTCTGCCTTTTCTAAATCCAGCTTGTACATCTGCGACTTCTCAGTTCACCTACTGTTGGTTCCTCATTCATTCGTGGTTAGTTGCTCAGTTGTGTCTGACTCTTTGGGACCTCAAGGATTGTAGTCTACCAGGCTCCTCTGTCCATGGGGTTTTCCAGGTGAGAATACTGGAGCAGGTCGCCATTTCCTTCTCCAGGGGATCTTCCCAACCCAGGGATCAAACTGGGTCTCCTGCATTGCAGGTGTATTCTTTGCCAGCTGAACTATCAGGGAAACTCAGCTTGAAGGGTTTTTAGAATTACCTTGCTAGCACGTGAAATGAACACAATTTTTGCAGTAATTGGAATATTCTTTAGTATTGACTTTCTTTGGAATTGGAATGAAAACATGTTTTCCAGTCCTGTGGCCACTGCTGAGTTTTCCAAATTGGCTGGCATCTTGAGTGCAACACTTAATCATCATCTTTTAGGATTTGAAATAGCTCAGTTGGAATTCTATAACCTCCACTAGCTTTGGTCATAGTAATGCTTCCTAAGCTCGGCTTGACTTCACACTCTAGGATGTCTCGTTCTAAAGGAGTGATCACACTTTCATGGTTGTCTGAGTCATTAAGACTTTTTTGGTACAGTTCCTCTGTGTATTCTTGCCACCACTTCTTAATCTCTTCTGCTTATGTTAGGTCCTTACCACTTCTGAAATATTTCCTTGGTATCTCTAATTTTCTTGAAGGGATATCTAGTCTTTCCCATTTTATTATTTTCCTCTCTTTCTTTTTTTTTAATTTATTTATTTTAATTGGAGGCTAATTACTTTACATTATTGTATTGGTTTTGCCATACATTGACATGAATCTGCCCCGGGTGTACATGTGTTCCCCATCTTGAACCCCCCTCCCACCTCCTTCCCCATCCCTTCCCTCTGGTTCATCCAAGTATACCAGCCCCGAGCATCCTGTGTCATGCATCAAACCTGGACTGGCGATTCGTTTCACCAGTATAATAATGTATATATAATATACGTGTTTCAACGCCATTCTCCCAAATCATCCCACCCTCGCCCTCTCCCACAGAGTCCAAAAGACTCTTCTCCACATCTGTGTCTCTTTTGCTGTCTCATATACAGGGTTATCGTTATCATCTTTCTAAATCCCATAAATATGTGTTAGTATACTATATTGGTGTTTTTCTTTCTAGCTTACTTCACTCTGTATAATAGGCTCCATTTCATTCACCTCATTATAACTGATTCAAATGTATTATTTTTAATGGCTGAGTAATACTCCATTGTGTGTATGTACCACGGCTTTCTTATCCATTCTTCTGGAGGAGGACATCTAGACACATGTACTCCAATGTTCATCACAGCACTGTTTATTTTCCTCTCTTTCTTTGTATTTTTTCAGTTAAGAAGACTTTCTATCTCTCCTTGCTATTCTTTGGAATTCTGCATTCAGATGGGTAAATTTTTCCTCTTCTTCTTTGTCCCTCACTTCTCTTCCTTTCTTACCTTAGGCCTCTGGTAGACCTTAAAATAGGAGTTGCCTTAATGTGTGTTCAGTCATGTTCAATTCTTATGACCCCATAGGCTGTAGCCCCCCAGGCTCCCTGTCCATGGGGATTCTCCAGGCAAGAATACTGGAGTGGGTTGCCATGCCCTCCTCCAGGTGATCTTCCTAGCCCAGGGAGTCCTTGGTGGCCCAGACAGTAAAGAGTCTGCCTGCAATGTGGGAGACCCAGTTTGATTCCTGAGCTTGGGAGATCCCCTGGAGAAGAAAATGGCAACCAACTCCGGTATTCTTGCTGGAAAATCCCATGGATGCAGGAGCTTGGTGGGCTACAGTCCATAGGGTCACAAAGATTCAGACACAACTGAGCAACTTCACTTTGCTTTAATGTGTGTTAGAATGTAAAATTATTTTGGGGGCTTGTTTTTGCATATGACTATCCAGTTGTTTCAGCACCATTTGTCAAAAAGATTTTACCTTTCAAATAGTGTCTGGCACTTTTGTTGAGAATCAGTTGATCTAAATGTGGTCTTTTTGAACTTTATTCTGTTCTATTTATCTTACATGCCTGTAGATATCCACATTCCAGTGTAGCACTGAAAAGGTGTGGTGAGAACAGGCATCTTGACTTTATCCTATATTTATGGGGAAACTATTTAGTTTTTCACCATTAAGTGTGGTTTGTTTCTTACTGTGGGTATTTAAAAATATATAATAACTCTGATATAGAAGACAGTTACTTAATTTTGTTTTTTTCTGTTTCACGTGCCCAAAATAGTGTTTAATGAATTCTAATCCATTTTTTTAAAATTAATGAGTAATTACTTCAGTAATTTCAAGTAGTGATATTCATTTAGTAGCTGGCAACAAACGCTCATAACTGCCTTTACTTCCCTTGTTTATAACCAGATTTCATAATTAATAGACCAGTTATACATGCCCTTAGCCCTAAAATTTTGCATGTAAGCAAGCTGCTTTGTATATATGCACTTTCTAGCATTTTAAACCCTTTTGCATGCGTTTACATCTCTTATTTGCTGATCTTTAGAACAACACTTTAATACAAAGAAGGTAAGATTGAAGAACAATTGAATCTCTTTATTACCAATCATGAAATTTAAAATGGACTCTTATGGACATAGACAATGCTTGCCAAACATGAATCTTTAAATTTTTTTTTAATGTTAAATTTTAATTTAAAATAAATTTGGTGTTTTTTTTTTCTTTTTTGCAATTTTGAATGTACACAGGCAGGTTAAAATTTTTCTTTATTTCAATAATCTGATTGGAGAGAAAAACCCTTTAGAAATTTTATAAACCTTAGTACTTCTCCCTAATTTCTTTTTAAATAATTTATGTTATTATATAAGTAAATTATATTTTCAAAAGATTACTGACTTTAACATTTCTTTAGGAAGAAGCATCTCTTTAGAAGTGTATCTGAGCTCATAGGTCTGGGGTGGTTTCCTGTGTGTGTGTCTGTGATTGGGTGTTTGGGTGTGTGAGAGGCATAACTCTGTTCTCCATGATAAAGTTCAAAAAACCATAAGCTATCAGTTTTGTTTGGTTTAAATCATTCCTTTTCTCTACTTAATATAGATGTTCTAATGATTTTGTTTCCTAGTTCAATTTTGTGGGCAAATTGCTCGGACCGAGAGGAAACTCCTTGAAGAGGCTACAGGAAGAAACAGGTGCTAAAATGTCTATCCTAGGCAAAGGATCAATGAGAGATAAAGCAAAGGTATGAACTTTGAATCTGTTCTAAAGATTCACAGGGAATCCGTTGTAACAGGGTGGCCACATTCACAAGCACATCTGAGCTGTCCTCCAATCAGTTCCCATAATCTTTACCCTTTGAGGACTACTCTGCATATCTTCTTTATCTTCATGAAAATAAGCTACTGGTCTTTTTCCCCCAAAGCATGTAATTTTGTATTTTATTCTTTTTTAGTCCTTTGTTTAGGTGGCCATCAAATCTGTTCCTTTCTTTCGTGTCCTCTGTAGGATATTTCTGTATGTGTGTACTCATTTTCTTTAATTTCCTGACTGGATCCTTTTTCTTTCTTCAGTTGGATCTTCTGATCCCATCCCATGTATCATTCCCTTATTTTATCTTTCCACTCCACTTCACTCTGATCCTCTTACCTGAAGCAATTTCAAATACTTAGCTGCAAATCTAAGAGAGTTTTGGAGAAGGAAATAGCAACCCACTCCAGTGTTCTTGCCTGGAGAATCCCATGAATAGAGGAGCCTGGCAGGCTACAGTCCACGGGGTTGCAAAGAGCTGGACACAACTAAGCTACTAGCACACACATATGCACGCATGAGAGTTCCACTTATTTATTGTAATGTGTCAGTGATACTCAACGACTCAACTCATCCTCAAAGACAAATAAGCTAATAAATATATCAACTTGCATATTTGAAATGATTTACATTGCACTTGAACTACATCATTTCACCATTTTATAAATGGGAAATATCCTCTGCTTTTGAATTCTTTGTTTTGTTGAAATAACTATTTATAGAGATTTATTCATAAAGTATCTCTTAAAGTTAATTGAGAAAGGGTGACTATGTATTGGTAGTATCATTTGACCTGGCCATACTTTTTCTTATTTGATGTTACCAGGGAAAATAAAATAATCAAACATTTTAATTCTGACTATAAAAATTGCTTAGAGATAGTTTAGGAGTTGCTCAACTATTAGTATGAAATATTAAAGGGAGAAATTTATACTGAGAAATGTTACTGAATTTGTGAATGTACCATACATGTTTGATCTTTATTGTAACAAGGCCATATATGGTGTTTGACCAAGACATGCTATATGGGTACTTAAAAAAAAAAAAAAAAAGACGATTAATGATCAGTTTTGTAATTTGCAAAAGGATGCTATTTGCTAGTATAAATTTTGAGTATATTTTAGTTACTGTCTACTGTGTATAATTTCATAAGATTGACTTTTTTGCTAAATGTCCTGCTCCTAGTTAATCAGAGTATGTTTAGAAGAAATAATAAAAGTATTTAAGAAATAGTTTTTGTCTTTTGCTATAAGCATATTTAGATTTTCTATGTATATGAGGATAAATTGACATATAATTATCTATATTGTTTTTTCATATATTCTTTAATTATTTGTTATATGTTTTCCAGATATCTCAAAGTCATACCATAGAAATTTCAGTTTGTATGTTTTTATACTCTCACATAGTCTTTAAGATTTAGATCATACAGAGATTTCCTAATCCCTGTGATAGGCTTACTTAACCATAAAACACATTTTACTGAAACTTTCTGTTTTACCTATTACACTGTTAGCTTTCATGGACTAGAGAAATGTCTTAGTTACCTTTGCATACCCAGAGGCACATGTAGTCTCTTCACATTTTTTAAAACAAATAAGTGTGTTTTTTATTTCCACGTATTTGGACATTTTTCTTGTTCATATAGTTTTGTATAGGATTCTACTTTTCCTGTGAACATGGTTAGCTACCAACATAATTTTAAGAAAAATATATGAAGAAACAAATTTGATTCTATTAACTTTCTGTTAGGTTTAGTTTACTAATATTGTGTTGTGTGCTTAGTTGCTCAATCGTGTCTGACTCTTACGACCCCATAGGCTGTAGCCCACCAGGCTTCTCTGCCCATGGGGATTTTCCAGGCAAGAATACTGGAGTGGGTTGCCATTTCCTTCTCTAATTTACCTGTTACTTAAAATCCTGTTTCTATATTGATTACATTTTGGATGATCCATCATGTTTTCATGAGTATTTTCATAGGTCCTTTTTAAAAATGAAAGAAAATGAAAACATTTAATAGCAACAATATCAATAATAATATATAGTAGTATAAAATCTGCTTGTTAAACTCTAGATAAGACCTTAACTACCAAAGACAACACAGCTGAAATAAAACCACAGACGTAGATGTGAAAAAAACTTACCTTAGTAAACACTTGATTAAAATAAAAATAAATGCTTGGTAAATTTTTTATTGCTGTGTTCCTAATTTTGCCTCTCTGCCACATGACCTGAACAGAAAGGAATATTTTATGTAATTTTATTTTTCTAGCAAATGATTAAAACTTATCTGATTTTGCAGCTCTAGTTCACAGTAATAAATGTGAGGGGGAAAAAAATTCTCCCTGGAGTTTGCATTCCAATGGGAGAGATGGACAGTAAATAAGTGAACAAATATATTTTCTACTTTCAAACACTGATAACTGTTATGGATTAAAACAAAACAGAGGAAGGGAGAGATGTTAATGTTGGTAGTAGTAGTTTGGTATGATGATAAAGTGTAACACTGGAAAAGGAGAAGGGAAGAACACAAGGAAATTCAGAGAAGAGAGAATGCAAGTGATTGCTCTGAAGGAGAATTCATGTCTTTATTTGTAACTATCCTGGCAGTCATAGCCCTATCTTTGTTTATAACCGTGCTTATTCCCATTTGGACCTTCCCAGGTGGCACTAGTGGTAAAGAACTTGCCTGCCAGTGTAGGAGATGTAAGAGATGTAGGTTGAATCCCTGAGTTGGGGAGATACCCTGGAGGAGGGCATGGCAACCCACTCCAGTACTCTTGCCTGGAGGATCCCATGGGCAGAGGAGCCTGGTGGGATGAAGTCCATAGAGTCACAAAGAGTCAGACACAACAGAAACTACTTAGCATGTACATTTCCATTTAGCACTACTTGATATCTTTGTT
This sequence comes from Moschus berezovskii, assembly GCF_049115385.1. NCBI lineage: Eukaryota > Metazoa > Chordata > Mammalia > Artiodactyla > Moschidae > Moschus > Moschus berezovskii. Next base: position 12,496,527 of record NC_142482.1, on the reverse strand, counting down.
TGCTTTTGCAGCAAATTTCTTTGAGAATGTTATTTTCAATCAGTTGCTCTCATCCATCCTTTATTTAGATATTGCTGCTGCTGCTAAGTCACTTCAGTCATGTCCGACTCTGTGCGACCCCATAGACGGAAGCCCACCAGGCTCCCCCATCCCTGGGATTCTCCAGGCAAGAACACTGGAGTGGGTTGCCATTTCCTTCTCCAATGTGTGAAAGTGAAAAGTGAAAGTGAAGTCGCTCAGTCGTGTCCGACCCTTAGCGACCCCACGGACTACAGCCAACCAGGCTCCTCCATCCATGGGATTTTCTAGGCAATAGTACTGGAGTGGCTTGCCCTTGCCTTCTCCATATTTAGATATTAGCTTCTAGTTTATTTATAGGGTTGACTATTGCATGCATATATTGGCTAATTGTATCACTTCTTTATTTTTTTAACTTATCTTTTTTAGTGAAGGATAATTGCTTTATAGAATTTTGTTTTTTTCTGTCAAACCTCAACATGAATCAACCGTAGATATACATATATCCCCTCCCTTTTGAACCTCCCTACTGTCTCCCTCCTGATCCCACCCCTCTAGGTTGATACAGAGCCCCTGCTTGAGTTTCCTGAGCCACACAGCAAATTCCCCTTGGCTATCTATTTTGTATATGAAAATATACGTTTCCATATTACTCTTTCCATACATCTCACCCTTTCCTCACCTCTCCCCATATCCATAAGCCTATTCTCTATGTCTGTTTCTCTATTGTTGCCCTGTAAATAAAGTCTTCAGTACCATTTTTCTAGATTCTGTATATATGCGTTAGAAAATGATATTTATCTTTCTTTTTCTGACTCACTTCACTTTGTGTAATAAGTTCTAGGTTCATCCACCTCATCAGAACTAACTCAAATGCATTCATTTTTATGACTGAGTATTATTCTTTATCCATTCACCTGTCAATGTATATCTAGGTTGCTTCCATGTTCTAGCTATTGTAAATAGTGCTACAATGAACGATGGGATATACATGTGCTTTTTTCAATTTTGGTTTCCTCAGGTATATGCCTAGTGGGATCGCTGAGTCATACGGTGGTTTTATTCCTAGGTTTCTAAGGAATATACATACCGTCTTCCAAAGTGGATGCATCTATTTACATTCCCACCATCAGTGCAGGAGCATTCCCTTTTCTCCACGCCATTCCCCAAATTTTTTGTTTGTAGACTTTTGGTAGATGGCCATTCTGACTGGTGTGAGGTGATATCTAATCGTAGTTTTGATTTGCATTTCTGTAATAATGGCCTTGCCTGGTGGCTCAGACAGTAAAAGCATCTGCCTACAATGTGGGGGACCCGGTTCGATCCCTGGGTCGGGAAGATCACCCTGGAGAAGGAAATAGCAACCCACTCTGGTACTCTTTCCTGGAAAACCCCATGGACAGATGGAGGAGCTTAGTAGATAGGCTACAGTTCACGGTGTCACAAAGAGTTGGACACCACTGAGCCACTTCATTTCACTTCATTTCAATAATGAGTGATATTGAACATCTTTTCATGTGTGTGTTAGCCATCTGTATGTCTTCTCTGGAGAAATGTCTGTTTAGGTCTTTTTCCTACTTTTTGATTGTGTTGTTTGTTTCTGGCATTGAGTAGTATGAACTGCTTGTATATTTTTGAAATTAATCCTTTGTTTATTGTTTCATTTGCTATTATTTTCTCCCATTCTGAGGGTTGTGTTTTCATTTTGCTATAGTTTCCTTTGTTGTGAAAAAAGCTTTTAAGTTTAATCAAGTCTCACTTGTTTACTTTTGTTTTCATTTCCTTTACTCTCAGAGGTGGGTCATAGAGGTTCTAGTTTTGATTTATGTCATCGAATGGTCTGCCTATGTTTTAGTCTAAGAGTTTTATAGTTTCTTGTCTTGCATTTAGGTCTTTAACCCATTTTGAGTTTACCTTTGTGTATGGTACTAGGAAGACTTCTAATTTCATTCTTTTAAATGCAGCTGTCCAGTTTTCCCAGCACCATTTATTGAAGAGGATGTCTTTGGCCAATTGTATATTCTTGCCTCCTACATCAAAAAGGAGGTACCCATAGTTGCATGGGTTTATTTCTGGGTTTTCTATCTTGTTCCATTGGTTTACATTTCTGTTTTTGTGCCAGTACCATACTGTCTTGATGACTGTAGCTTTGTAGTATAATCTGAAATCAGAAAGATTGATTCCTCCAGCTCCATTCTCAAAACTGCTTTGGCTATTTGGGGTCTTTTGTGTTTCCATATGAATTGTGAAATTTTTTGTTCTAGTTCTGTGAAAAATGCCATTGGTGATTTGATAGGGATCGCATTGAATCTGTAGACTGTATTTGGTAGTACAGTCATTTTCACATTATTGATTCTTCCTATCTAGGAACATGGTATATCTCTCCATCTGTTTATGTGGTCTTTGATTTCTTTCATTAGTGTCTTATCATTTTTATGGATGCAGTTCTTTCATCTCTTTAAGTAAGTTTATTCCTAGTTATTTAATTATTTTTGTTGCAGTGTGAATGGCATTGATTCCTTAATTTCTCTTTCTGATTTTTCATTGTTAGTATATAGAAATGCAAGTGATTTCTGTGTTGATTTTGTATCCTGCAACTTTGCTAAATTCACTGATTAGCTCTAGTAATTTTCTGATACTAAGTTTAGGGTTTTCTATGTACAGTATCATGTCATCTGCAAACAGTGAAACCTTTACTTCTTGTTTTCTGATCTGGATTCCTTTTACTTATTTTTCTTCCCTGATTGCTGTAGCTAAGACTTCCAGAACTATGCTGAGCATAGTGGTGAAAGTGGGCACCCTTCTCTTGTTCCTGATGATAGGGAGAATGCTTTCAGTTTTTCACCATTGAGAATAATGTTTGCTATAGACTTATAATATATGGCCTTTACTAAGTTGAGGTAACTTCCTTCCATGCTTATTTTTTAAAGAATTTTAATCATAAAAGGGTTCTGAATTTTGTCAAAGGCTTTTTTATGTCTATTGAGATGATCATACATTTATTACCTTTTAATTTGTTAACATAGTGTATCACATTGATTGATTTGTGTATACCGAAGAACCCTTGCATTCCTGGAATAAACCCAACTTGATCATAATGTGGTTTTTTGTGTGCTTTCTGATGTTTTGCTGAATTCTGTTTTTTTAAATTTTGTTGAGGATATTTGCATCTATGTTCATCAATGATATTGGACTGTAGTTTTCTTTTTCTGTGTTGTCTTTGCCTGGTTTTGGTGTCAGGGTGATGGTGGCCTCATAGAATGAGGTTGGAAGTGCTCCATCCTCTGCAATTTTTTGAAAGAGTTTTATAAGGATAGGCATTAGCTCTTTTATAATTGTTTTGTAGAATTCTCCTGTGAAGCCATCTAGTCCTGGGCTTTTGTTCTCTGGGAGATCTTTTATTACAGCTTCTATTTCAGTGCTTGTAATTGGGTTGTTCATAATTTCTATTTTTTTTTTTTTCTGGTTCAGTGTTGGAAGATAGAACTTATCTAAGAATCTCTTCATTTCTTCCAAATATCCAATTTATTGCCATATAGTTGTTCATAATAGTCTTTTATAATACTTTGTATTTCTGCATTGTCTGTTGTAACCTCTCCTTTTTCATTCCTAATTTTGTTGATTTGATTCTTCTCTCTTTTTTTATTGATGATTCTGGTTAAGGGTTTGTCAATCTGGTATATGTTCTCAAAGAACCAGCTTTTAGTTTTATTAATCTTTGCTATTGTTTCTTTCATTTCTTTTTCATTTTTTTCTGCTCAGACATTTATAAATTCTTCCTTCTACTAACTTTGTGGTTTTCTGTTCTTTTACTAGTTTTTTTAGGTGTAAAGTTAGGTTGTCTATTCGATGTTTTTCTTGTTTGTTGAGGTAGGATTGTATTACTATATATTTCCCTCTTATAACTGCTTTTGCTGCGTCTCATATGTTTTGAGTTGTCTTTTCATTGTCATTTATTTCTAGAAAATTTTTGATTTCCATTCTTTCAATAACCTTTGGTTATTTAGAAATGTGTTGTTTAATCTCCATGTGTTTGTGTTTCTTACACTTTTTATTTTCTTATAATTGATATCTTGTCTCATAGCATTGTGGTCAGAGAAGATGCTTGATATGATTTCACTTTTCTTAAAATTACTGACGTTTGATTTGTGACCCAATAAATGATCTATCCTGGAGAATGTTCTATGTGCACTTTAGAAGCAAGTGTATTCTTCTGCATTTGGATGGCATGTCCTGAAGATATCAATAAGATTCATCTCATCTAATGTATCATTTAAGACTTGTGTTTCCGTATTAATTTTCTGTTTTGATGATCTGTCCATTGTGTGCGTCGGGTGTTACAGTCTCCTACTATTATTGTGTTACTGTCAATTTCTCCTTTTATGTTTCTTAGTATTTGTCTTATGTATCGAAGTATTCCTATGTTGGGTGCATAGACGTTTACAATTGTTATGTCTTCCTCTTGCATTGACCCCTTCGTCATTATGTGGTGTCCTTCCTTATCTCTTGTAACCTTCTTTATTTTAAGGTCTATTTTGTCTGATATGAAGATTGCTTCTCCAGCTTTCTTTTGCTTCCCATTTGCATGGAGCATGTTTTTCTATCCTCTCACTTTCAGTCTACATGTGTCTTTATGTTTGAAGTGGAGACAGCATATGTATGGGTCTTGTTTTGTATCCATTCAGCCAGTCTGTGTTTTTTGGTTGGAGTGTTTAATCCATTTAAAGTAACTATTGATATATATGTTCCTATTGCCATTTTCTTAATTGTTTGAGGTTGATTTTGAGATCTTTTTTCTTCTGTTGTATTTCTTAACTATAGAAGTCCCTTTAACACTTGTTGTAAAGCTGGTTTGGTGGTGCTGAATTATCTTAACTTTTGCTTGTCTGAAAAGTTTTTTATTTCACCATCAATTTTGACTGGAATCCTTGCTGAGTACTATAATTTTGGTTTTAGATTTTGCCCTTTCAATATTTTAACTATATCCTGCCATTCCCTCTGGCCTGCTCAGTTTCTGCTGAAAGAATATCTGTTAAAAGTATGGGGTTTCCCTTGTATGTTACTTGTTTCTTATCCCTTGCTGCTTTTAATATTCTTTCTTTGTGTTTAGTCTTTGTTAGTTTGATTAGTATGTGTCTTGGTGTGTTTCTTTTGGGGTATATCCTGTGTGGGACTCTTTGTGCCTTGCCTCTTGGACTTGACTGACTATTTCATTTTCCTTGTTGGGGAAATTTTCAACTATAGTCTCTTCAAAAATTTTCTCATACTGCTTTTTCTCTTCTGTTTCTGGGATTCCTATAATTTGAAAGTCGGTTGTGTTTGGTATTGTCCCAGAGGTCTCTGAGACCTTTTTCACTTTATTCTTTTTGCCTTACCCTATTCTTCAGAAGTTATTTCCATCATTTTATCTTCCTGGTCACTGATTCGTTCTTATGCTTCAGATATTCTGGTATTGATTCCTTCTAGAGTATTTTTAATTTCTGTAACTGTGTTGTTTGTCTCTGTATGTTTATTCTTTAATTCTTCTCAGTTCAGTCGCTGAGTCATGTCCGACTCTTTGTGACCCCATGAAACGCAGCATGCCAGGCCTCCCTGTCCATCGCCAACTCCCAGAGTCCACCCAAACCCATGTCCATTGTGACAGTGATGCCATCCAACCATCTCATCCTCTGTCGTCCCCTTCTCCTCCTGCCCTCAATCTTTCCCAGCGTCAGGGTCTTTTCAAATGCGTCAGCACTCCGCATTAGGTGGACGAAGTATTGGAGTTTCCGCTTTAACATCAGTCCTTCCAATGAACACCCAGGATTGATCTACTTTAGGATGGACTTATTGGATCTCCTTGAAGTCCAAGGGTCTCTCAAGAGTCTTCTCCAACACCACAGTTCAAAAGCGTCTATTCTTCGATGGTCAGCTTTCTTTATAGTCCAACTCTCACATCTATATATGACTAATGGAAAAACCATAGCGTTAACTAGGATGGATTTTTGTCAGCAAAGTAATGTCTCTGCTTTTTAATATGCTATCAAGGTTGGTCATAAGTTTCCTTCCAAGGAACAAGCGTCTTTTAATTTCATGGCTGCAGTCACCATCTGCAGTGATTTTGGAGCCCAGAATAATGAAAGTCTTCTAGGTCTTTGTTAATTAATACTTGCATTTTCCTCATTCTTTTTTTTAAGGTTTTTCATCATCTTTCCTATCATTATTCTGAATTCTTTTTCAGGTAGTTTTCCTGTTTCCTCTTCATTTATTTGTACTTCTGTGTTTCTAGTTTGTTCCTTCATTTGTGTAGTATTTTTCTGCCTTTTCATTATTTTTTTAAACTTATTGTTTTTTATGTCTCCTTTTCTCAGGCTTCAAGGTTGAATTCATTCTTCCTTCTGGTTTCTGCCCTCCTAAAATTGGTCCAGTGTTTTGTGTAAGCTTTGTATAGGATGAGATTTGTGCTAAGTTTTTGTTTGTTTGTTTTTCCTCTGATGTGCAAGGCTGAATGAGGTGGTAATCTTGTCAGTTGATGACTGGGTTTGTATTTTATTTTTTTGCTTTGGTAAGGTGTCCTGCATAGGGTGATACTGGTGGTTGGGTGATGCTGTGTCTTGTATTCAAGTGGTTTCCTTTGTATGAGTTCTCAATATTTGATTCTTCCCAGTGTTAGTTCTTTGATCGTCTAGGGTCTTGGAATCAGTGCTCACACTTCAGAGTCTCAAGGCTTGATTTCTTCTCTCCTCCTGTCTCGTTAGAGATGCTGTCCTCCAGTCAGTGTCACTCCCACTTGGGAAAGAGAACGTTCAGGAAGTTACACAGCTTCTTACAAAAGAGCTATTTCTTCACCACCTGAGACAGAATCTTCAGGCTGTTCTTCCAGGAGCCTCCTTTTGAAGTATAAAACGTGCATCCCTATTACCACCATAAAACAATTGTTTATAAAGCTGTTTTCCTGTCATCCAGTGCAGATAAGCTCCTCTGGTGTGTTTATTAAAGCAGTGGCTCTTCAAGGGTGGTCTCTAGATCAGAAGCTACAGTCCCTTTGAGGGAGTTGTTGGGACGGTCGGCTTCTAGACTCTGCTGCAGAACAACTGCCTGTATCACTTCTTTTTAAAATCTCTAAGTCTTGTGTCTTTTTATCTTCCAGTTTTATTGAGATACAATTGACATTCAGGATTGTATAAGTTTTATGGTATACAACATAATGATTTGACTTACATACACCGTGAAATGATGAGCAAAATAAGTTTAGTGAACATCTATCATTTCTTATAGATATTAAATAAGAGATAAAGAACAACTATTTTTTCCTTGTGGTGAGAACTTTTAGGATTAATACTCTACATATGCTATGTATCATATAGCAATGTCATTATCTAAAATCATGTTGGACGTTTTATCCTGAGTACTTATCTTACAATTTGAAGTTTGTACCTTTGACCACTTTCCTCCAGTTCCCCTTCCTCTAACCCTGTGCCTTTGGTAACCAGAAATCTGATCTCTTTTTTAAGAAGTTTGTTTGTTTGTTTGTCTTGAAAATATGATGGAAACACTATTAGTTCCTAGTATATAACATAGAAATTCAGTATTTTTAAACATTTCAAAATGATCATAAAAATAAGTTACCATATGTCACCACATAGAAATATGATATAATTGTTAACTGTAGTCCCCACTCTGTACATTCCATACCTTTGACTCATTTATTTTGTAACTGAAAGTTTGTGCATATTAATCGCCCGCATTTATTTCTCTCCACTCCCCAGCTGCACCCCCCATAACTACCTGCTTGTTCTTTGTTTTTGTCTGTTACATTTATTCATTCGTTTTGATTTTTAGATTCTGTATATAATGTAATCATACGGTATTTGTCTATTTCTGTCTATTTCACTTAGTATAATACTGTCTATATCCAACCAGTCCATTCTAAAGGAGATCAGTCCTGGTTGTTCATTGGAAGGACTGATGCTAAAGCTGAAACTCCAATAATTTGGCCACCTCGTGCGAAGAGTTGAATCATTGGAAAAGACTCTGATGCTGGGAGAGATTGGGGGCAGGAGGAGAAGGGGATGACAGAGAATGAGATGGCTGGATGGCATCACCGACTCCATGGACACGAGTTTGAGTGAACTCTGGGAGTTGGTGATGGACAGGGAGGCCTGGCGTGCTGTGATTCATGGGGTTGCAAAGAGTCAGACACGACTGAGTGACTGAACTGAACTGAGACCCACCCATGTTGTCACAAATGGAGAGATCTCATTTTTTTAATTGCTGAGGAATATTGTTATATATCTTCGCCACATCTTTATCAGCTCACTACTGATGAGGACTTAGGTTGCTTCACATATTTTAACTGTTGCTCAGTAGTGCAGTTTTGAACATTGGGGTGCATGTGTCTTTTTGAATCAGTCTTTGTGTGTGCTTTTTAGAAAAATATCCAGGAGTGGATTTTTAATATTTTGTTGAAGCTTCACTCTGTTCTCCATAGTGGCTACAGAAACTTATATTCCTACCAGCATGACAGGGCCACTGTCTTTTATTCTTATTTGTTCCCCTCCTCTGTTGTATTTGGATCCTCTTCTGGATCTGCAAGTCCAGGACTTAGCTTCTGATCTCCTTTCCTTCCTTTGTGATCTCCTTCCAGCCCCCTGTCTCTCCCTCAGACCTTATATTCGTATATTTGACTACATACTCAGTGTGTTCATATGGATGTCTAATAGTCATTGAAATGTAATTGTTCAAAAACACATGCATCAAATATATGTATATATATATATATATACACACTTATATATGTGTGTATTATTTACCTACATATATATGTATTACTTACCTACATGTACATTATTTATATGCTTACCTATATATGAAGTGCAATATATACACATATACATGGAAAGACTGGAGGATGTTGGAAACCACCAAAAAAAAAATACTCCAAGTCCAAGGACAAAGGAGAAGCCACAAAAGATGGTAGGAGAACCACAGTCACGTTTAAAACCAAACCTCATACCCACCAGAGACTTCTCAAGGGCACCAACAAAACCTTGTACACATCAGGACTCAAGGAAAGGAGCAGGGACCACCGCAAGAGACTGAGCCAGAAATACGTAGCTGTTTGAGGGTCTCTGCAGAGGCATGGGTCAGCAGTGACCTGCCGTGGGGACGGGGCTCTGGCAGCAGCTGTCTGGAGAGGTGCAGCATGTGCCGTAAGTCACATGGAAGAGGTCACCATCAGTCCAGGCAGTTGACTCAAAACTGGAGAACATTCATATCAGAGATTCTTTCACTGTTGAAATGGTTCTAAGACCCACAACAGACTTCCCAACCTGGGGATCCAGCAGAGAGACTGGGAATTCCCAGGGAGCCTGACTTTGAAGGATAGTGGGATTTGGTTACAGAATTTCCACAGGACTGGGGATACAGAGACTCTTGGAGAACAAAAATAAAACCTTGTGTGCACCAGGAACCGGGAGAAAGGAGCAGTGACCCCATAAGAGACTGGGTCAGATTTGCCTGTGAGTGTTTGGGAGTCTTCTATGGATACATAGGTCAACAGTGCCTGCTGCAAGGTCAGGGGCACTAGCAGTAGCACTCCTGGGAGATGCAGTGTGTTGGGGTGAGTCCTATTGGAGGAAGTCAACATTAGGCGTAATATAGAGACTATAACCCTTGCATAGAGACTGCAAAACTCCAGAACTGGGTGACTTGGGGCCGAATTACAGGGAGGGAGCACAGCCACACCATCAGCAGAAAATTGGATAAAAGATTTATTAGCATGGCCCTGCCCACCAGAGTAAGTCCTAGTTTTCCCCACAGCAAATCCCTCCCATGAGGAAGTTTGCACAAGCCTCTTATCATCATCCTTCTGAGGACAGGACAAATGGAAACCACAGTCACAGAAAACTAACCAGAATGACCACATGGATCATAGCCTTGTGTAACGCAATGAAACTACAAGCCATGTAGGGCCGTCCAAGACAGACAGGTCATGGTGTAGAGTTCTGATAAAATGTGGTCCACTGGAGAAGGGAAAGACACACCACTTCAGCTTTCTTGCCTTGAGAACTCCATGATCAGTAATGAAAAGGAAAAATAAATGACTCTGAAAGATAAACACACCAAGGTCAGTAGGTGTGCAATATATTAATGGAGAAGAGCAGAAAAATATCTCCAGAAGGAATGAAGAGGCTGGGCCACAGCAGAAACAACGCTATGTTGTAGATGTGTCTGGTGGTGAAAGTAAATTATGATGCTGTAAAGGACAATACTGTATAGGAACCGGGATGTTACATCCATGAATCAAGGTAAATTAGAAGTGATCAAACAGGAGATTTCAAGAGTGAACACTGACATTTTAGGAATCGGTGAACTAAGAAGGACAAGATTGGGCAAATTTAAATCAGATGACCACCTTATCTACATTGTGGGCAAAAATCCCTTGAAAGAAATGGAGTAGCCTTCATAGGCAAGAAAAGAGTATGAAACGCAATACTAAGGTGCAGTCTCAAAAATGAGGGATTCATCTCATTTCCTTCCCAATGCAAACCATTGAACATCACAGTAATCCAGGTCTGCTGCTGCTGCTAAGTCACTTCAGTCGTGTCCGACTCTGTGTGACCCCATAGATGGAAGTCCACCAGGCTCCCCTGTCCCTGGGATTCTCCAGGCAAGAACACTGGAGTGGGTTGCCATTTCCTTCTCCAATGTGTGAAAGTGAAAAGTGAAAGTGAAGTTGCTCAGTCGTGTCCGACCCCTAGCGACCCCATGGACTTTAGCCCACCAGGCTTCTCCATCCATGGGATTTTCCAGGCAAGAGTACTGGAGTGGCTTGCCATTGCCTTAAATGAAAATATCTACTACCATAATAAACAAGAAATGCCACAGTCATCAGCAATTTCTGGCCTCCAAATGTGATTGAGGTCTCCCAAAACTGTGATCCAGTGGATGCTGCCACCACCCATATTGATTGCTGAGGAGTTGGGGGAATGCAAGAAGCCAAGTGAACAAGGAAACAGGATTTAGCCACAGATATAACTGAGGTGAATATGAAAGGAATGAATTCAGTGAGGCCAGAGGCTTCCATCTTCAGAAACACAGAATGATAAGATATTAATCTTTGATGTTCAGACTGCCTTCTCCCTTTGTTGCAAACTTGCATATAGCCTGACTTCCACTTCTGCCTCCTTGGAACAATTTTCTCACAGCTACTGAGATGCTATCTTTCGGGCTTGGAGTCCTAAACATTCCCACCAGAAAATAATAACTACTTTCAGGTTGTAACTGTATTTTTTAGTTGACAACCTCAACCATTAATACTGGAGAAGATAAAGTTGAAAGGTTCCATGACTATCTACAATAACTTCTAGGACTATAAACAACAACAAAAAAAAATGTCCTTTTCATCATAGAAGACTGGAATGCAAAAGTAGGAAGTCAAGAGATATCTGGAGTAACAGGCAAGTAGGCCTTAAAGTAAAATGAAGCAGGACAAAGGCTAACAGAGTTTTACCAAGATAATGCACTGGTCATAGCAAACACCCTCTTTCAACAACACAAGGGATGACTCTACACATGGGCATCACCAGATGGTCAACACTGAAATCAGACTGATTATATTCTTTGCAGCTGAAGTTGGAGAAGCTCTCTACAGTCAGTGAAAGCAAGACCAGGAACTGACTGTGGCTCAAATAATGAGCTCCTTATTGCCAAATTAAGACACAAACTGGAGAAAGTTGGGAGAAGACTAGATCATTCAGGTCGACCTAAATCAAAACCATGATGATTATACAGTGGAAGTGACAAATAGATTCAGAGGATTAGATCTGATAGAATATCTGAAGAACTATGGACAGAGGTTTGCAACATTGTACAGGAGCCAGTGATCAAAACCATCCCCAAGAAAAATAAATGCAAAAAAGCAAAATATTTGCCTGAGGAGACCTTACAAATAGCTGAGAAAAGAAGAGAAGTGAAAGGCGATGGAGAAAAGGAAAGATATGCCTATATGAATGCACAGTTCCCCAGAATAGCAAGGAGAGACAATAAAGCCTTCCTAAGTGATCAATACAAATTAATAGAGGAAAACAATAGAATGGGAAAGACTAGAGATCTCGTAAAGAAAATTAGAGCTACCAAGAGAACATTTCATGCAAAAATGGGCACAATAAAAGACAGAAATAGTCTGGATCTAACAGAAGCAGACAATATTAAGAAGAGGTGGCAAGAATACACAGAAGAACTATACAAAAAAGAGCATAATGACGCAGATAACCATGATGGTGTGATCACTCACCTAGAGCCACAAATCATGCAGTGTGAAGTCAAATGGACCTTAGGAAGCATCACTATGAACAAAGCTAGTGGAGGTGATGTAATTACAGCTGAGCTATTTTAAATCCTAAAAGATGATGCTGTTAGAGTGCTGGACTTAATATACCAGCAAATTTAGAGAGTTCCACCATGGCCACAGGATTAGAAAATGTCAATTTTCATTCCAAACCCAAAGAAAGGCAATGCCAAAGAATGTTCAAACTACCACAAAATTGCACTCATCTCACATGCTATCAAAATAATGCTCAAAATTCTCCAAGTGAGATTTCAACAGTACGTGAACCAAGAACTTCCAGATATTCAAGCTGGATATAGAAAAGGCAGAGGAAGCAGAGATCACATTGTCAGCATCTGTTGGACTGTACCAAAAGCGTGAGAATTTCAGAAAAACGTCTACTTCTGCTTCATTGACTACACAAAAGCCTTTGACTGTATGGATCATAACAAACTGTGGAAAAGTCTTAAAGTGATGGGAATACCAGGCTACCTCATCTGCCTCCTGAGAAACCTGTATACAAGTCAAGAAGCAAGTTAGAACCTGTCATGGAACAATGGACTGGTTCCAAATCGGGAAAGGAATACGTAACGGCTACTTATTGTCACCCTGCTTATTTACCTTGTATTCAGTGTACATCACATGAAATGCTGGGCTGGATGAAACACAAGCTGAAATCAAGATGGCTGGGAGAAATAGCAATAACCTCAAATATGCAAGTAACAGTTCCCTTATGGCAGAAAGCGAAGAGGAACTAGAGAGCCTCTTGATGAAAGTGAAAGAGGAAAGTGAAAAAAGCTGGCTTAAAACTCAACATTCAGAAAACAAAGATCATTGCATCTGGTCCCATCACTGCATGGCAAATAGATGGGGAAACAATGGAAACAGTGACAGAATTTATTTTCTTGGCCTCCAAAATCACTGCAGATTGAGATGGTAGCCATGGAATTAAAAGACATTTGCTTCTTGGAACAAAATCTGTGGCAAACCTAGGAAGCATATTAAGAAGCAGAGACATTACTTTGCTAACAAATGTCCATCTAGTCAAAGCTATGTTTTTTCTGTTAGTCATGTATGGATGTGAGAGTTGGATCATAAATAAGGCTGAGCGCTGAACAACTGATGCTTTTGAACTGGGTGTTGGAGAAGACTCTTGAGGATGCCTTGGACTGCAAGGAGTTCAAATCAGTCAATCCTAAGGGAAATCAGTCTTGAATATTCATTGGAAGGACTGTATCTGAAGTTGAAGCTCCAATACTTTGGCCACCTGATGTGAAGAGCCAGCTCATTAGAAATGACCCTGATGCTGGGAAAGATTGAAGGCAGGAGAACAAGAGGATGACAGAGGCTGAGATAGTTGGATGGCATCAACAAATCAAGGAGCACAAACTTGAGCAAGCTCCAGGAGATGATGAAGGACAGGGAAACCTGGTGTCCATGGGAGCTGCTTTCCATGGGTTCACAAAGAATCAGACATGACTGTGTGACTGAACAACAATAACAAATGGTTTCTAGGAGGGAAGTAAATTGCACCGTACTGAAAATACTGCTACAGACCCAGACTGGGACAGTTATCTTTCTTAGTCCCTCTGTTTGACCAAGTAGAATAGTTAAAGATTTGTCTTAGACAAGAAAATGTCATTGACATTTTTGTGCTGAGAACATAAACCAAATTTGTTGCTTTCTCATCAGTTCTTATGTTTGTTTTTTTTTTTAATGTTAAAGTTTACTTTAAAAATGTAAATATCTCACAATATTTTACAGGTAAAGAAAATAGCATATTGGTTTATTTTCTGTAGGTGTTATATTTTATTTTCCAAGTAATATTGATTAAAAATATTTACACACGTACTGTTAAGTCCACAGTTTAGCACTCTTATTTGTATGGCTTTAAAAGTTATAACACAAGATCTTTACATTAAGGATTGGGGGAAAAGATTCATTCAAAACAAAGCCTGATATATTATATACATGTTTTTCTCTGTAGTTTATTTTAAATACATTAATTTTTAAATGATGCTCATCTTGTTTTCATCTGGTGGTAAAATACTAGTGCAACTTTTCATCAAAATAAAGTTTACCACAGATATAAATGAATTTTCCCAATTGAAAATGGCCCTTCAGCTGCCATTAAACGAAATTTCTCAACCTAAGTGAAAAAGAATTGGTAGCTGTCATTATAAGAAAAAATATATAAAGTACTACAGCATCGCCTACACTGCTTACAACACAAATTTTGAAAGAACTAGAGATGCTTTATAGAAGTTTAGTTGGTTTTGAAAAGGCACATGGGTGTGTGTTTTTTTTTTTTTTTTAAACATTCTAGAAATTTGCCACCACCACTCTGTTTCTGTTGCAGAGATGACATCTATGACTATCCATCAGGGCAGACAAGAATGTTGTTCAAACTAAAGGAAGCCAGAAGCCAAAATTTAACTGCACAGTAACAACGCACTTTTCTTCATGCAGTCTTGTTTCCTATATATTCAAATTTTCTAACATGCATCAGAATACATAAACTTGTATTCTAATGATTTTACATTTGATTTTACAACATGGGGGGAAAAAAAACTTGAGGAAGGACATGACCAGGGACAGTAAGAACTCTTACCACAATGAAAATATACATTCGTACCCAACTATATAATAAGAATATAATCCATTTAAGTTTTCCAGAAATATACTTCTCAAAGCTTCCCATTCACTTATGGGAAAGATCCCTCCTCTGTGGCAAAGTGGGGGGGAGGGGGGAATCAGTCTGTTTCCGTAGAAACAGTTCAGCACAACAAGAAAGAGTTTAACTTTGGTCCACATGTCTGTTAGCATACGGACAGTCACACTGCCCATCATCAGTTCAAAAACCCAACACATAAATTTAAAAATATATGCATTTGTTTTTTCATTCTAAAACTGGCATAGGTGTTCTGTTCTCATTTCCTGCCTTTTCAGCTTGGGAATCCACTGCTAATTTGGTCTCTAAACCCTCCGCATCTTCGTGTTCTGCTGTAGTAGCCTTAGCAGCATCTGCTTGGGTAGGCTCTCTCTCCTCTTGGTTCATGATTTCAGGGGTCACTTGATCCAAGTCTGCTTCTAGAAGCTCAGTCTGTACTTCCACTGGCATCTGATTTACCCGTTCAACATGCAGTTCCTCTACATGGACTTCAGTACCTTCTTCAGTCTGAATTCGCCCCACTTCTAGATAACTTACCTGGACCTGCTCTGGAAGCTCACTCATGTGTGACTCGTGCACTTGGCTGTCCTGGAGCAGATCTGGATGGACCTGTTCCACAGTCACTTGTGCTGAATCCACCTGAAACTGGAGCAGTGGTAACACATGCACCTTCCCAACTTGTTCGATAATAGTCATTGACGTCAGAGGTTCAGTTTGCACACGTGTTTCTGCTGAAAGAACTTCTTCAGTTACCAGGCGCTCTGAAATATTATGAGTATCAGTGAGATGCCTCCTTAATTCATTTCCTTGCATAAACCACAAGTCACACAGAGTACAATGGTTGGGTTTATCTCCAGTGTGTATCACCAGGTGATCTTTGAACTGGTCCCAGCTGTTAAACACACTATTACAGACCTGACATTCATACAGCTTCTTTCTCCCCTTTTTTGCTCCCACTCCAGTCTGGCATGCGGTCAAGTGACATTTGAGGGTACTATTTCTAGCAAATCGTTCATGACAATTTGGACATTCAAAAGGTTTTACACCTGTATGTTTTCGAAGATGCTCTTTAAAATGTCCAAAGTGGTCAAACTGCTTCTCACAGTACTGACATATGTGTATTTTTTTCCCAGTTCTCTGCTTCTTACTGACTCCACATTCTTCAAGGTGGTAACAACTGAGGTGCTGTTTCCACGCGCTCTCCCGAAGATACCTTTTATTGCATATTTCACACTTGAAACTCTCAGTGGAGTGTGATTTCATGTGTTCCTTCTACCTGTTTGCTTGTGGGGTCAGATGCACAGCCGTCATCATCTTTAATCTGCCCTTTTCTATCGCCTTGGCGGTACTTGCTGGTAATATCTGCCAACAATGCCAGAGCGGAATCATCAGAGGAACCTGTGCTCTGAATGTACTTTATGGACTGCTTGGTAGAAGCCACTTCCTCCGTTTCGATGCCTTCATCTTCCACTTCGATTGTGCCTTTGGCAATCTCCACCTCAATTTCAACACTTTCAGATTCTGCAGATGGCAACCACTCAGTGATAACATTTGAAGTTTCTGCAATCTTTCTTTTTTTTGCTTCACTTTTCCCTGTGGTATTTTCCTCTAGTGGAGCTGAGTTTTCTTTGTTTCTGACTTCAAGGGCTTTGATAGCTTCTAGCATCTGTAGAAACTCTGCTGCTTTCCATACATCATTGGCTTCTTCTTCTCCTTGTATCATTAACTTTGCTGTATATGTGAACTCAATCAAATGAGGAAAGGCCATTTTACTAACACCTTCTATCTCCACCAAAGGTTCCTGAGTAAACTCCTGAAAGAATTTATAGAAGAACTTGCTGCAAGCAGCCAAAACAGCCTTGTGGGCCTTAAAATGGTGTCCGTCGACAATCAGGGTGATGTCAGTAAACCGGTCCTGCTCTCGCTGTTCATTCAATCGGTCCAGGATCATTTTATGATGTTCAGGGAACTCCTAAAGGCATTCCATCGTCTCTTCGGCCTCCATGGCCGTCCTGTTGCTTCAGGGAAGGAGGAGCGGCCCGGGCCTGCGCGTCACTTACGTCGGCGTGCTGCGTCACGGCGCCGGACTCCGGCTGACGCGGACGCCGAAGCGCAGACTAGAGCGCCAGTTCTTATGTTTCTTACACATGGTAGAATTTAGATATGGGAGCAAGTTATACATATGGATGCATCATTATGATTATCTACAATATCTGTACTCACTGATATTTTTTTTCCAATTTCCTATATTAGAGAAAAATTGCTAAGCAGACTCCTAGCGTGATTTAATGTAGTGATGTACATTCGCATACTATATTTTAGTTATTTAGTGCTACATAAGTATTATATATTTAGTAGTCTATCTCACTGTATGGTAAAAAATGGGTAAACTAGGTTGTTTGTTAGGTATATAGGTAGCTCAGTGGAAGACAATCTGCCTGTCAATGCAGGAGATGCAGACGATGTGTGTTTGATCCCTGGGTCGAGGAGATCCCTTGGAGGAGGAAATGGCAACCCATTTCAGTATTTTTGCATGGAAAATCCCATGGACAGTGTGTGTGTGTTCAGGCACTTTGGTCATTCTTTTTGACCCTGTTGACTGTAGCCCACCAGGCTCCTCTGCCCATGGGATTCTCCAGGCAAGAATACTGGAAGGGGTTGCCTGTGCCCTCCTGTGTCTCCTGTGACTCCAGCATTGCAGGTGGATTCTTTACCCCTGAACCATTGGGAAAGCCTGAGCAACTGAGCATGTACATATAAGTATATCTTTATCAAATTTTACTTTATTATTTCACATCTCTCATTGGTGCTGGGAAACTGTTGTTCATTATGGTTAAGCAGGCATTTCTGCCAATGGGAAATGTCTGGTTGATGCCTAATTCAGATACAGTACAGGGAGAGAGGAGACCAAGGGGCAGAGAGTATTTTTTATTTGTAAATTTCTATCTTGCCATAGAATATGCATTTTATTTCAAAATGTTTTGCTATGAACACAGTTGATTGAACCATTTACTTTTTGCAACCAAGACCATGTTGTGTACAGTTTCAGGAATACATTCTCAAGACATTCTCTCACCAGAACTTAAACTAGTTACAGGAGCAAATTTACCAGATGTCAATAAATGAAACACTTTCATGTAATTTTTTTCTTAATATCTAAACAGTACAAATAACCCAGAATCCTTCTAAATGCATTTATTTTTAAAAATGTTATCCACAAAGATATGTATTGTTTTGTAAGTAGTTTGTTCAAATGGAGCATTTGTTTAAACTTTGAAAACACCATTTTTTTTTTTCTTTTTGAGATCATAGTTTTGAGATAGACTGTCAACTGGTGTGCTTATGTTTTTCTGTCTGGTTTATACCAGAGGAAGCATCCCAAAACTATACGAACATAATTACAAACATCTAAAATGCTAGCATTGCTATTGTGCTAAACAAACAAACAAACAAAGCAAAGTAACTTGGCCCTGGATTAAGAGAATTTGGAATGTCTCAAAAAGATTTAATGATTACATTTCTAAGCTTATAATGCCCTCTCTTTGCTGTGTCCTCTTTCTAAATAGTAGACTCATTGTATTGTTTTTCTCTTCCTTTTTAATATTTTACACACTTTGAAAACTATTTTATTTCCATCATTTAGCAGATTTTCATGTATTCCCCAGTCTTTTAAATTTTTCTCACTTTCATTTATCTCCCTTTAAAAAAGCCAAAGTAATTTAGAACCAGAATAATTTCTCCCATGTTTGAATCCTGAGGAACTCTCATTTCTATTTTCTTGAATATAACTATAATGTGTGAGAGATGTTTCCTTCTTCAGCACCACCACTGTTTTCACATTTATTTAAATAAAACTACTTAAATCAACAGTTGACCCTCCAATTTAGGAGTACAAATGAGAAAAAATAAGATAGTAGCCATGGGACTTTCAAGATGGTGGGGGAGTAAGATGGTGAGATCATCTTCTTCCCCACAAATAAATCAAAATTAAATATGCATGTGGAAAAACTACAGAACACCTTCTGAAGGCTGGCAGAAGAACAGACTTCCTAAAAGGCAAGCCAATGTCATCAGAATGAGATTCAGTTCAGTTCAGTCGCTCAGTCGTGTCCAACTCTGCGACCCCATGAATCACAGCATGCCAGGCCTCCCTGTCCATCACCAACTGCCGGAGTTCACTCAAACCCATGTCCATTGAGTCAGTGATTCTATACAACCATCTCCTCTGTCATCCCCTTCTCCTCCTGCCCTCAATCTTTCCAAGCATCAGGGTCTTTTCAAATGAGTCAGCTCTTCGCATGAGGTGTCCAAAATATTGGAGTTTCAGCTTCAAATGATGTAGGGCATCAAATAAAGGTTAAGAAAAAAAGAGACAAAAGATTTCAGGATGAGTACTTGCACCCTGGGGAAGGAATCCTAATGCAGGAAGAGTTTCCTCACACTCAAACCTCCTCATGGGTGGAGATGGGGGGAACTTTGGAACCTCAGAGGGGAATGCACCAAAAGGTGCTCAGGAAGCAAAACAGAGAATTCACCACAGAGATCATTGTCAAACAGCCCTTCCCAGCTGAGAAGTGGCTTGCATGACCACCACAGTGAGTGGGGGCTGGATACTGAGACTCAGGCTTGAGGGGTTGGACCCCAGACAGATCAAGGATACCTGCCATGAAAGAGACTCTGAAGGAGCTAGTATGACACAACTGCGCATGTCAAGGGAAAAGCCTGGGCCTCCCAGAGAGGCAAGGGATCTTGCTGTTGGGACTGTGTAACTCCCTGCACTCACAGAACACAGGAAATTGCCTTTGTGAATGGCGTAGGTGGGATAAGCAATGGCTGTGAACTGCTCAACCCCAGAGGTAGGTACATATGGCCAAAACCAAAGCAGAGTACCAGGGGCTGTGTGAGCAAAGTGGAAGGAAAGTCACTTTACAGCAACAGGTGCAGCAGATTAAATATCCACAAGTAGCCTGAGACTGTAGAGAAGGAAATGGCAACCCACTCCAGAACTCTTACCTGGAGAATTCCGTGGACAGAGGAGCCTTGTGGGCTGCTGTCCATGGGGTCGGACAGAGTCGAACACAACTGAAGCGATTTGGCATACATGCATGCATTGGAGAAGGAAATGACCACCCACTCCAGTATTCTTGCCTGGAGAATCCCAGGGACAGAGGAGCCTGTAGGCTGCTGTCTGTGGGGTCAGGCAGAGTCAGACACGACTGAAGCAACTTAGCAGCACCAGCAGCAGCTGAGACTGTGGACCTTGGGGCAGTTGTGGACTTTTGGAGTAAATTCAAGCTGGAGTAAGCCCAGATCTGAGTCTGAACAGACCTTACAGCACCGACAGCAGGTCAAGAGATCTTCCTAGAAATATTAGAGGACCTCCTGAGTAAGCAGATTGACTGGTGATCTCTTTGTGGAGAGGAAAACTGAGGAATCAGGATGAAAATCGTCTATCACTCTCTTTTATATATGTTTCTTTATTTGCTTGTTTTTGTATTGTATTAATATTGTTCTTCTTATTATTATTCTTTTAATTTTCACTTTTTACCTTACCTTTTCCTTTTAAAAGAATCTTATCTTTAGATAAATTAATTTAACTACATTGAATTTTCCATGCTTTTGATTTTGTATTTTTCTGAGTCTAGTTTTTTTGTATTCATTTTTAATTTGGGGTTTATTAGTGTGAGTGCTCCCTTCTTTTCTGATTCTGATATTTATTCTTATTCTTTTTTTTTTTTTTCTACTTCTCTCTTCTTTTCTATTTGTGAGTTAGTTTCTTTCAGCGTAATTGGCTGTTGAGTGTTGCTTTCACCATTGGTCTTTCTAGGGATTTTCTCTTTGGTGCTTCATGGCCTGTGAAGTCTTGGTGCTATAGTAAGGGATCAGACCTGAACCTGAGAGGTGAGAGACATGAGTCCAGAACTTGGGACCATCAGAGAACTTCCATCACCATGGAATATTAATACGGAAGAGCATTCCTAAAGGCCTCCATCATATCGCTAAGACCAGATCCCACCCAAAGGGCAGCAAGCACCAGTGCCAGGTGCCTCATACCAAACCTTCAGCAAAACAGGAACACAACCCTGAAAATCAGCAGACAGGCTACCTGAAGCCATATCAAGCCCATAGACACCCCGAAACACACTTCTGGGCTTGGCACTGGACTTCAGAAAGATAAGATCCAGCTATATCCACCAGAACACAGGCACAAGTCCCCCAAATGGGAAAACTTCACAAACCGATTCGTGCGGGCTGGGGGCGGGGGGGGGAAGATTCCACAAATAAGAGGAACTATGATCTTCTAATCAATCTGATTTTGGTGTTGACCATCTGGTGATGTCCATGTGTAGAGCCTTCTCTTGTGTTGTTGGAAGAGGGTGTTTGCTATGGTCAGTGTGTTCTCTTGGAAAAACTCTATTAGCCTTTGCCCTTCTTCATTCCATACTCGAAGGCCAAATTTGCCTGTTATTCCAGGTGTTTCTTGACTTCCTACTTTTGCATTCCAGTCCCCTATAATGAAAACGACATCTTTTATGGGCGTTAGTTCTAAAAGGTCTTGTAGGTCTTCACAGAACTGTTCAACATCAGCTTCTTCAGTGCTGCTGCTTGGGGCACAGGTTTGGATTACAGTAATATTGAATGGTTTGCCTTGAAAACGAACAGAGATCATTCTGTCGTTTTTGAGATTGCATCCAAGTACTGCATGTCGGACTATTTTCTTGACCATGATGGCTACTCCATTTCTTCTAAGGGATTCCTGCCCACAGTAGTAGATATAATGGTCATCTGAGTTAAATTTACCCATTCCAGTCCATTTTGTTCACTGAGTCCTAGAATGTCGACATTCACTCTTGCCATCTCCTGTTTGATCACTTCCAATTTGCCTTGATTCATTTACCTAACATTCCAGGTTCCTATGCAATATTGTTCTTTACACATTCAACCTTGCTTCTATCATGAATCACCTCCATAACTGGATATTGTTTTTGCTTTGGCTCAATCCCTTCATTCTTTCTGGTTGTATTTCTCCACTGATCTCCAGTAGCATATTGGGCACCTACAGACCTCAGGAGTTCCTCAATAAGTATCCTATCATTTTGCATTTTCATACTATTAATGGGATTCTCAAGGCAAGAATACTGAAGTGGTTTGCATTCCCTTCTCTAGTGGACCACATTCTGTCAGACCTCTCCACCATGACCCGCCCGTCTTGGGTGGCGCCACATGGAATGGCCTCGTTTCATTGAGTTAGACAAGGCTGTGGTCCGTGTAATCAGATTGACTAGTTTTCTGTGATTATGATTTCAGTGTGTCTGCCCTCTGATACCCTCTCGCAACACCTACCATCTTACTTGGATTTCAATTGCACTCATCTCACACGCTAGTAAAGTCAGACTCAAAACTCTCCAAGCAAGGCTTCGGCTATATATGAACCGTGAACTTCCAGATGTTCAAGCTGGTTTCAGAAAAGGCAGAGGAACAAGAGATCAAATTGCCAACATCCTCTGGATCAAGGAAAAAGCAAGAGAGTTCCAGAAAACCATCTATTTCTGCGCTATTGACTATACCAAAGCCTTTGACTGTGTGGATCACAATAAACTGTGGAACATTCTGAAAGAGATGGGAATACCAGACCACCTGACCTGCCTCTTGAGAAACCTGTATGCAGGTCAGGAAGCAACAGTTAGAAGTGGACATGGAACAACAGACTGGTTCCAAATAGGAAAAGGACTATGTAAAGGCTGTATATTGTCATCCTGCTTATTTAATTTATACGCAGAGTACATCATGAGCAACACTGGGCTAGAAGAAGCACAAGATAGAATCAAGATTGCTGGGAGAATTATCAAAAACCTCAGATATGCAGAAGACACTACCCTTATGGCAGAGATTGAAGAGGAACTAAAGAGCCTATTAATGAAAGTGAAAAAGGAGAGTGAAAAAGTTGGCTTGAAGCTCAACATTCAGGAAACTAAGATCATGGCATCTTGTCCCATCACTTCATGGGAAATAGATGGAGAAACAGTAGAAACAGTGTCAGACTTTATTTTTTTGGGCTCCAAATTCACTGCAGATGCTGATTGCAGCCATGAAATTAAAAGACGCATACTCCTTGGAAGGAAAGTTATGACCAACCAAGATAGTATATTAAAAAGCAGAGACATTACTTTGCCAACAAAGGTCCGTCTAGTCAAGGCTATGGTTTTACCAGTGGTTATGTGTGGATGTGAGAATTGGACTGTGAAGAAAGCAGATTGCCAAAGAATCGATGCTTTTGAACTGTGCTGTTGGGAAGACTCTTGAGAGTCCCTTGGACTGCAAGGAGATCCAACAAGTCCATTCTAAAGGAGATCAGTCCTTGGTCTTCATTGGAAGGGCTGATGCTAAAGCTAAAACTCCAATACTTTGGCCACCTCATTCGACGAGTTGACTCATTGGAAAAGACCCTGATGCTGGGAGGGATTGAGGTCAGGAGGAGAAGGGGACGACAGATAGTGAGATGGCTGGATGGCATCACTGCCTCAATGGGCGTGAGTTTGAGTTAACTCCGGGAGTTGGTGATGGACAGGGAGGCCTGGCGTGCTGCAATTCATGGGGTTGCAAAGAGTCAGACATGCCTGAGCGACTGAACTGAACTGTGTGTGAGTTAATATGCATTATGTGTCTTTCTCTTTCTGACTTATTTCACTCTTTATAATAGGCTCTAGGTTCATCTACCTCATTAAAACTGACGCAAATGCATTTCTTTTTATAGCCGAGTAATAGCATATTAAAAAGCAGAGACATTGCTTTGCCAACCAAGGTCCTTCTAGTCAAGGCTATGGTTTTTCCAGTGGTCATGTATGGATGTGAGAGTTGGACTGTGAAGAAAGCTGATCGCCGAAGAATTGATGCTTTTGAACTGTGGTCCTGGAGAAGACTCTTGAGAGTCCCTTGGACTTCAAGGAGATCCAACCAGTCTATTCTAAAGGAGATCAATCCTGGGTGTTCATTGGAAGGACTGATGCTAAAGCTGAAACTCCAATACTTTGGCCACCTCATGCGACGAGTTGACTCCCTGGAAAAGACTCTGATTCTGGGAAAGGTTGGGCGTGGGAGGAGAAGGGGACGATAGAGAATGAAATGGCTGGATGGCATCACTGACTCTGTGGGCATGAGTTTGAGTGTACTCAGGGAGTTGGTGATGGACAGGGAAGCCTGGCGTCCTGTGATTCGTGCGGTCGCGGAGAGTCGCACATGACTGGGCAACTGAACTGAACTGAATATTCCATTTTGTGTATGTACTACAATTTCTTTATCTATTCATCTGTTGATGGACATCTATATTGCCTCCATATCCTAGCCTTTGTTAGTAGTTCTGCAATGACCAGTGGGGTACATAGGTTTTTTTTCAATAACGATTTCTTCAGCGTATATGCTCAGTAGTGGGATTGCTAGGCCATACTGTAGTTTTGTTCCTAACTTTTTAAGGAATCTCTATACTATATTCAATAGTGGCTGTATCAATATGCATTCACACCAACAGTTAAATAAGGTTACCTTTTCTCTGCACTCTCTCCAGCATTTATTGTTCTTAGACGTTTTGATGATGGATGTTCTGACTAGTGTGAGATAATACCTCATGTGGTTTTGGTTTGCACTTCTCTAATAATGAGTGATGTTGAGAATCTTTTCATTTGTCTATTAGCAGATGTCTATTGGCCACCTGTATGTCTTCTTTTTAGAAATTTCTGTCTTTTGACAACTTTTTCATTGCGTTGTTTGTTTTTCTGGTCTTGAGCTTCATGAGTTGCTTGCATATTTTGGAGACTAGTCCTTTGTCAGGTCTTTTGTTCGCTTGTATATTCTCCCATTCTGAGGATTTTCTGTTTTCACCTTCTTTATAGTTTCCTTCGTTGTCTAAAAGCTTTTAAGTGTCATTCTGTCCCATTTGTTTAGTTTTGTTTTTATTTCCATTACTCAAGAAGGTGGGTCATAGAGGATCTTGCTGTACTTTATGTCAGGAGTGTTCTGCCTATGTTTTCCTCTAAGAGTTTTATAGTTTCTGGTCTTACATTTAGGTTTGTAATCCATCTTTAGTTTATTTTTTGTGTGGTCTTAGGCAATATTCTAATTTCACTCTTTTACACATTGCTGCCCAGTTTTCCCAGCACCATTTTTTGGAAGAGACTGTCTTTTCTCCAATGCATATTTTTGCCTCCTTTGTCAAAGATAAAGTACCCATAGTTGCATATATTTATCTCTGGGTTTTCTATCTTGTTCTCTTGGTCTATATTTCTATTTCTGTGCCAGTACCCTAATGTCCTGATGACTGTAGCTTTTTAATATAGTCTGAAGTCAGGAAGGTTAATTCATCCAGCTCAATTCTTCCTTCTCAAGATTGCTTTGGCTATTCAGGGTGTTTTTTGTTTCCATAAAAATTGTAAAATTATTTGTTCTTGTTCCATGAAAAATGCCATTGGTAGTTTGATCGGGATTGCATTAAATCTCCAGATTGCTTTTGATAGTATAGTCATTTTCACAATATTAATACTTCCAGTCCTAGAACATTGTATATCTCTCCATCTGTTTGTGTCACCTTTGATTTCTTTCATTAGTATCTTATAGTTTTCTATAAGGTTAGTTTTCTTTCTATAAGTTTTCTTTCAGTTCAGTTCAGTTCAGTCGCACAGTCGTGTCTGACTCTTTGCGACCCCATGAATCACAGGATGCCAGGCCTCCCTGTCCATCACCAACTCCCGGAGTTCACTCAAACTCACGTCCATAGAGTCGGTGATGCCATCCAGCCATCTCGTTCTCTGTCGTCCCCTTCTCCTCCTGCCCCCAATCCTTCCCAGCATCAGATTCTTTTCCAGTGAGTCAACTCGTCGCATGAGGTGGCCAAAATATTGGAGTTTCAGCTTCAGCATCAGCCCTTCCAATGAACACCCAGGATTGATCTCCCTTAGAATGGACTGGTTGGATCTCCTTTCAGTACATGGGACTCTCAAGAGTCTTCTCCAGCACCACAGTTCAAAAGCATCAATTCTTCGGCGATCAGCCTTATTCACAGTCCAACTCTCACATCCATACATGACCACTGGAAAAACCATAGCCTTGACTAGATGGACCTTGGTTGGCAAAGTAATGTCTCTGCTTTTTAATATGTTATCTAGGTTGGTCATAACTTTCCTTCCAAGGAGTAAGTGTTTTTTAATTTCATGACTGTAATCAGCATCCACAGTGAGTTAGTTTATATTTCAGAGGATACTTATTGAGAATTTAGGTGTTCCACTAGTACTCTGGAATGTCGATGCTGGAGACTTACCAGAATAGGACAATATCCCTGCTTTAAGTGAACTCAAATTCTGTTTAGAAGTGTAGTGGAAGCAAAAGATAAGAGACAAGAAAGCACATCAAGTTGTGATAAGTGCTTACATAGGTGATGAAAATCAGGTCATGTGAGAGGGATACTTTATTTAGGCAGAGATCTTCAGAAAGATCTGAAGATCTGAGGTTTGGCACTGAAGTTTTAGATACCAGGATGACTCATAATGAGGAGTAAATGCCTGAGTTTCAGGAATAGAGCATTCCAGATAGAGGAAGAGCTACAATGAAGACCAAAAGTAAAGTACCTGCTTGGTGTGTCTGACACACTTTACCTTGAATGTAGTGGTTGAGGAGTACAAAATGAGGTCAGGACAGTAGCAAGCCTGACATCAAATGGGTGGTTTCAGCCAAAAAGGAGAGTTTGAAGTGGATATGTTATAATATGAACCCAGAAATATGGGTGGAGATCAGTTCTTTCATGTCAAGAAACACTTATTAGATGCCACTTTCTGTTTGCTTATTTTCTGTGAATATCCCCTGCCACTTTCTTCCTTTTTGTTTGTGTAAATATTGTCCTAAAGCTGTGCTACATCTTTTAAAATCTATGATGTTTTTATAAACAGTTCTCACAACTTTATATTTGTTGAAATCATTTTCTCATAATATATTTGAGGCAGTTTATAAAGGGAATAAAAATAAAACAAATAGTAATTATGAGATATAACTTCTACTGAGCACTTAGTTTTTGTCAGGCATTGCTACAAGTGCTTCAGAACTCTGTTAACAAACTTAGTCATCACAATAGTCCTAAAATGTAACTTCTGAAAAAAATAAGAAATCATGACCAGGAAGCTAAAGGAGCAAGTGTGAGAGCCAGGAGTATTAATGGTGTTACTCTCTCTGGGCCAAATATGGAACAGAGTTTCCAGTAATATATATGATATAATTCTTCTAGTCAAAAAGGAGAAAAGAGTTCTTCAAGGGAAGCAATATTTTCCCAGGACTATATAATAAAATAATTTTCACATATGGAATATTACTTAGGGAATATTATATCACCATATTTCATTGATTTTAACCTGTATATTCACACTTCCACATTTCTAATTGCTGATTATTACAATCATGAAAACGCAAACAGCAGTCATGAAATAGTTGTCATTATCCATGGACTTTAAAACTTGCAGAATGTGTTTGGAAGAAAGCCCTGGGACAATGTCAAAGCTGTTTTTTCAGAAATGCTGACTCATCAAACTTTCCTGGCGTCACTGAAAACACCCAGGTGGTGGGATGGACACACGGATGGTTTCAGGTCCCAAACTTCTCAACCTGAGCTCCATCTGCAGTGTCACTGTACAGTGTCTTTCCATGGTGGTGGTGTTGGCCTAACCCACATGAAGGCACTGGGCTCTTATTTTGACCAGTAGAGAATTAATGTACATTATGCAAACAGAGGCTTGACAAGGAGTATTAGCCATCAGTGTGAGAACATTCTGAGAGTAGCCTGCTGGAAAATGAGACACATGTGAAGATGACACACATGCCCAAAGTCAACCGGCCTCAGATGTCTAAGTAAATCTACCTAAAATCACACAAACCATGTAGCCAGAACCCAGCTAGCTTCATATTTGCTCAACTCAGCAAAAGTTTATTGGTGTGTGCCTTTGAATTTTAGGCAGGTTGTTATTCAGCAAAAGCTAACTTATACTTTTGGGGAAGAAACAGATATCAATGATTCCAAATTGAAAGTGATTCAGAAAATTCATCTCTGAATGTGAAAAAAATTGGGGGAATACTTGAACCAATTTGTTTTATTGATATTGAAATGTTTGCATTTGCACAAATCTATCTAAATAAATCTAAAAGAGCTATGTCAATAATATAAAATAAAAGTTCTAAGGAAGAAGAAAGCAATGTTTTGAGGTCCAACTGAAGCTTTTTTTTTTTTTTTCTTTTTAGTGGCACATTAAACATGGATGGGTCTTACAGTTGCTAGTACTCTTATGTTACATGTAAGTGTGTGATTGTGTCACATTCTTATATGTTTCTTACCCTGAAAAGCAAGCGTCATCTCATATGTATCGTTGGATTAATCAGACTTTGCTTGTGACTAGCATGCAATTAAGTGAGTAAATATTATCCATCTGTTTATAGAGAGAAACTATCTTGCTTTTCACATGCCCTTCTCACTGTTATTGTCCCTGTTCACGTGATTGAGTGGATTTCGGTGCTAAATGAGAGGATATGAATTATCTTGTTTCTTATCAATATAGTAGGATGATATGAGTCATAAGATTTTGGAGGGGGACATAAAAAATAATTTTAATTATGTAAACATATAGTTTATTGCACATATATTTTAATGTGACTAGAAATAGATTCACTTGGTATCTGAAAAATCATCAAAAATGCACTGTACCATGAAATGTTTATCACTGGTTGAAGGTCACTAAACTGCATAAAGGTTTACTTTCAGTGTTTTTTTTTTTTTTTTTTTTTCATGTGCATTGTGCCATTGTTTTGTAATCTTGATTCTTAGTATAGAATCCATGTTGGTCAATAGTATCACTTGATTTTTCATGACAAGGTTTTGTCGGCATTGAAGAAAGAGAAATCCATTTTAATCTGACTCATTCTGCATTCTAGGTGCTCCTTCAGTTCAGCATCCTGCTATGAATGATCCTTCAAAACAGCCTGATTGTTTGTGTTTCTCTTCATTATTTTTAAAAGGTGATGAATTTTCTGAATTTTTAATTCAGAATCATTAATATCTGTTTCTTCCCCATAAGTATCAGTTAGCTTTTGCTGAATAACAAACTGCCTAAAACTCAAAGGCATACAACAATTTTTTTTTTTAGGGGGAACTATAGTTATCAACACACAGCTCTCCTTTTAAGTTGGCTTATTATCTCATAACGAGCTGTTGACTGAAAGCCACAAAGTGAAGAACTGCATGCGTAAACAAAAACTCAGAACCTAAAAGTGAGAATCTGTAGTAAAAAAAGACAAGTATGTTTATATTTGGAACACTGAAAATGGAGTTAAATATTAACTTGTTGTTGTTGTTTATGTTTCTCTTCATTATTTTTAAAAGGTGAATTTCATACTCACCAGCAAAGCAAGAGGGTTCCCTTTTCTCCTTACCTTCTCCAAGATTGGTTATTTGTATATTTTTGATGATGGTCATTCTGACAAGTGTGAGATAATACCTCATTGTAGTTTTGATTTGCATTTCTCTAATAATGTGCAAAATAAAGACAGCTGAGCACCAAGGAATTGATGCTTTTGAACTGGGATGTTGGAGAAGACTCTTGAGAGCCCCTTAGCCTGCAGGGAGATCAAACCAGTCAATCCTAAAGGAAATCAGTCCCAAATATTCATCGGAAGGACCAATGCTGAAGCTGAAACTCTAGTATTTTGTCCACTGGATGCGAAGAAGTGGCTCTTTGGAAAAGACCCGGATGCTGGGAAAGATTGAAAGCAGGAGGAGAAGGGGACGACAGAGGATGAGATGGTTAGATGGCATCACTGACTCGATGGACGTGAGTTTGAGCAAGCACTGGGAGCTGGTGCCAAACAGGGAAGTCTGGTATCCTGCAGTCCATGGTATCACAAAGAGGTGGATACTACTGGGCAACTGAACAGAATAATTAGCGATGCTGAGCATCTTTCCATGTGTTTATTAGCTATCTGGATGTCTTCTTTAGAAGAAGAAGAAATTAGAGAAATGTCTACTGAGGGGTCTACCCACTTTTTGATTGAAATTTTTGTTTTTCTGGTCTTGAGCTTCATGAGCTGCTTGTATATTTTGGAGATCAACCCTTTGTCAGTTGTTTCATTTGCTATTATTTTCTCCCATTCTGATGGTTATCCTTTCGCCTTGTTTATAGTTGCCTTTGCTGTGCAAAAAACTTTTAACTTTAATTAGGTCCCATTTGTTTATTTTTGTTTTTATTTTCATCATTTGAGGATGCGGGTCATAGAAGATCTTGCCCATGATTTATATCAGGGACTGTGCTGCCTATGCTTTCCCCCAGGAGTTTTTGTTGTTGTTGTTGTTTTAGTTTGGCCTTACTTTTAAGTCTTTAATCCATTTTGAATTTATTTTTGTTTGCGGTGCTAGGAGATGTTTTAGTTTCATTCTTTTACATGGAGCTGTTCAGTTTTCCCAGCACCACTTACTAAAGAGACTGTATTTTCTCCATTGTATATTCTTGCCTCCTTTGTCAAAGATAAGGTGCCCATTGAAAGACATACATTACCATAAGTAAAACAGATAGTCAGTGAGCATTTTCTATATGATGCAGGGAGTTCAAACCCAGTGTTCTGTAACAATCTAGAGGGGTGAGATGGAGTGGGACGTGGAAAGGAGGTTCAACAGAGAGGGGTCATATGTTACATATGGTTGATTCATGTTGATATATGGCAGAAACTACCACAATATTGTAAAGCAGTTATCCTCCAATTAAAAAAAAAAAAATCGCCATAAGAAGTGAACTTTTGTAATAGCAACCAACTAAGTGGAGTAACAATTTCTAGCTTGATTAACCTGTTTTTTCATTTAACTAAGAATCTATTCTGATAAAGACACAAAACTTCCATATTAAAAAATATTAATTTAAAAAATACAATTGTAGCAACATGCATTGTATAATAGTTTAACAGAACTCAGATATCAATACTTAATGAAAACTAGTGAAAAGTCAGTTCTTCCTTGGTTCTTGTCTCATCATAGTAATGAATTTAAATGACAGACCAGCACAGCTCAAGCAGGCAGGATTTATTTAGGAAAGCAGTAGGCAATAGGCAAACACTCTCAAGACATGAGAGCAGATCAACCCTGGCAAGACTGTCCCTTTCCTATTTTGACTTCCCTCTTGTATATCCCTTGTTCCCGCGCCTGAGTGGTCCCTGGGGCCTGATTGGCTATGTCCTATGCAAATAACACCCTGGGTGTTATGCCCAAGACCAATCAGGGAAGGAGATGCAAATAAGGCATATGTCGAAGACCAATCAGAGAAGAGGGTGTGTTGGGCTTGTTCTGCTGATGGAAGTATTCACTCAAGTGTGCAGTTTCTTCTCCTCCTCCTCCTCTTCCTCTTCTTCTTCCCACCCTTCATGTATATGGTCTTCTAACTGCCACTTCTTCTAATTGCCCATTTTGGACCCCTTTCTCCCTACTCTAACAGGCTAACATTTCCCCCCTCAAGAGATAGGAGGCCCAGTTCTTTGGGAATAGTGGAGTTGAGGTTTCCTTGGGATAGGCACACCAAGAGTGGGATACTAATGAAATATAGAGCAGTAGGCTTATTCTGAGAAGTTCAATTCCCTAATGTTCATCAGAATGGCATTTATCTATAGTTTTATATAGATATTGAAGTTCTCTCAGGAGCTCACATGTGTACTGGGTGTCTTCTCCTTTTTCCTTCTATGACTTGACTCGAGAGTGGTGTACAGAGGGGCCGTGCCCTGGTATTTAGACTTTTGTAGGGGTAGAAAGTTTTACAGGTCATGGATCCTTTCATGTGGGCTGGAGTTGAGCCTCCAGAGGCCCATCTTTCCACACCTTGATTAGAAATTGGGTCCCTGGGGCAGATAGTGGTAGTCCCTCAGTCTTTTGGGTCCTGGTTGACACCCTACAAATGCATTTCTTTATGGAATTATCCAACTGCCATAGAGTAAGATCAGAGAACCTGAGTTTCTGTATCTAAAAGGAGGTCATTAACATAAATGGTCTCTCATATGGCACCTCATAGGGGCTAAGACTGACCTGTTCTTTAGGAGCCATGTGAGTGCAAAGATGGGCTATTGTCAAAGCTTCCTCAAATCTGAAGGAGGTCTCCTGGGTTATCTTCTTTATTTCTGATCTTAAGATTTTGTTGGCTTTTTCTACTTTTCCTGAAGACTGAGGCCTCCATGTACAGTGGAGGTAATAGATAATGCCCAATGCTTTTGAAACCTTTGGGTGACTTTAGAAGTAAATGAGGTCCTATTTTCACTTTGTAGTGACCTGGACAGACCAAGTGAAAGTCAAAGTGTTAGTCCCTCAGTCACTCAACCCCATGGACTGAAAGGGAGACCTTCCCCACCATGTATGCTGACAAATCGCTGGGTGTACCGAGGTCAGTGAGTGTAACCATTTTGGTTGCAGACTGAGAGACAGAATCCTGGGTCAGAATATGGATCTCAAGGCATCCCAGGTTCCTTGAATCCCTCTTTACTGGAGCAGAGCATCCTCACAATCCTTGACTGTGATGAACCCATGGTTGGGTAAGAATTGGGGCTGTCCAGCCATGGTGGGAATAAATGGCATGGTGTAGAGCCACCCATTATAGTATCTGTAAACTGGGAGGTGGGCCTGGAGGATCCTTCTTTACTATATCACGAGGATCTCAAAACCCAGGACAAGGTATTTCCTATAGTGGGATTATCCCGTGTTTGCTGCTGCGGCTGCTAAGTCACTTCAGTCGTGTCCGACTCTGTGCGACCCCACAGATGGCAGCCTACCAGGCTCCCCCGTCCCTAGGATTCTCCAGGCAAGAGTACTGGACTGGGTTACCATTGCCTTCTCCGTTTTGAGGGCGGCTGCTGCTGCTGCTAAGCCACTTCAGTCATGTCCGATTCTGTGTGACCCCATAGACAGAAGCCCACCAGGTTCTCCCGTCCCTGGGATTCTCCAGGCAAGAACACTGGATTGCCATGTTTGGGTCCATTCTAATTGGTAACAGAAATAGTGATAGCAAAGTGGATTTGTTGATCTGCTTAAAGGAAGGAGTAAGGGTTGCTTCCACCCTCAGTTGCTTCAAGGGTCCTCTTCTGCCAAGAGTACATGTCCGAGGCCCCAGACTCTTAGAGACCAAGGGAAAGAAATTTACTCAAAAGGAATATGGGGAGTGCTCTGGAGGCTCAGAGTAGCAGGGTGACATTCCAGTTTAGGGGGAATTTCTCCAAGTGTAAGAGATATTCTTGAAAAACTGGGACCTGGGTGGTTTGTAGGCAGAATTCCCAAAGCAGTGAGGGCTGCTTGGATGAGCAGAGTTGCCCCCTGAGAGAGGCTGTCAGTTGATAAATTTTTAGGATGGCTTGGGTGCCTGTGTACCAGTTAGATTTGCAGAGTGGCATATGTTGTGCCTTCGGGTGTCTTAAGAGACATGAGAGATGGAGGAGGGTTTTGAAACACATTGGGGATGGTAGAGACCCTGCTGCCTGGGGGAATTTTCTCAAATGGGGTTCCCCAGGGCCACCTCTCTGGCCAACCTCCAAGGAGATCATGAATTCAACATGCATTTCCACAGATTTCCCAGCATGTGCAAGTCTTTAGGAAAAGAGTAGTGCCCAACCTCCCCAAAGTCATTTGCAACATAGCATAGAGGAAGGAGGAGCAGGGAGCTGAGACATTTTGAGCAGTGAGTCAGACCAGATGGGAAAAGAAAAATGAGGACCCCCACCTCATAGTCCTACGAGGAAGACAGCAGCCAAGGGGGAGTGGTTTCAGTGTTTTGCTTGTACCAGTATATGCCTGAGTTTTGCAGAAGCTGTCTTGCTGGGGGGAGACATTAAATATCTGGCCCATTCAAGACCCTCTTACCCTGTCACAGAGCATGTTCAAGTGGCAGGTACCCTAATGGCTTTTAAATGCCTAACTCCTGCCCACACAATTTTAATCAGCCTAATCCTCAATTTAAAGGAGAAAGAAGAAAGGTGAGCCCTCACCCACTTGGGTGGCAGGTACTGGGGAAGGCTAGGCATTAGAGCTTTTGGAACATGCCAGGGAGTAATGTTGAGCAGAGTTCCTCAGCTGCTTCCACTGCCACTCAACTGTTTGAAGATGGTTAAAAGAGACAAAAGATGGGAAATGATAGATAAGGCCTTATAGGCAACAGCCTTCCCAATGCATTGCTTAGAGTAGCATAGATGTGGGGTGGAAGGACAGGAGGAAAGGAGTTTAAGGTAAGGACACTTACCTTTGTTAATGATAAATGTCCTTTCAGCCATAAGTTAAGGACACTTACCTTTGCTTACCTTACATCAAAGCACCAAGATGTAATGTTGATTCTTTATTGTTGGTTCTTTTTTCTTGGTTCTTGTCTTGGCAAAGAATTAAAATGACAGGCTAATACAAATCAAGCAGGTAACATTTACTGGGCAGTTAGCAATACAATCTCAAGGTGTGAGAATAGACCAACCTTCACAGGAGTGGCACTGTCTCATATTGCTTTCCGTCTTTATATCCCACGTTTCCTCCCCTGAGTGGTCCCTGGGGCCTGATTAATTATGCCTTATGCAAATTGGTATTCCTTATCCAAGATCAATCAAGGAAGGTGGCACGTTGGACACATTTCCTGCAGGAAGTCTTCACTCATGGCAATGTGTTTTTTTTTTTTTCTTTTCTTTTCTTCACCTTCTTCCCAACCTTCATATATGTGATCTTCCAGTCACCACTGCCTCTAACTACCATTTTGGACACTTTTCTCCTACTCTAACTGTCTAACACTAATAAAAATATTTGATCATCTTTTCACTTGTCATATCTTCCCATGTATTGGTTTAAAATTATAAATCAAATTATGTATATGCAATTTTTGTTTTGTTTATGAAACATTTCAGCCTTATGCATAAGCCTAAGAATCAACTATCACCCTATATTGGGTGCTAAGTCACTTCAATAGTGTCTAACTCTCTGCGACCCTATGGACTGTAGCCCACCAGGCTCCTCTGTCCATGGGATGCTCCAGGCAAGAATACAGGAATGGGTTGACATTTCCTATTCCAAGGGATCTTCCTGACCCAGGGATCAAGCCCATGTCTTATGTTTCCTGCTGGCGGGTAGGTTCTTTACCACTAGCACCACCTGGGAAACCAATCAATATATTAGAAATATTTTAATTATCAAGAAGGACTTTGATTACCTTTCAAAAGAGGTCTAGGAATATCTAGATTTAATATAAATCTAATTGCACATAAATTTAAAACACTACTCATTCCATTAGATCATGCCTTCTATTTCAGTGATTGATACAGTTGATTTAGACTATTTTAGGGAAAAATTTTTGTGATGTCAGAAGTTTTCAAAATAATAACTTTGCAGGTGGTAGCTTAGGAGGTGCTGTCCCACTCTGCACACACCACACAGGCCTCCCAAACCATCACAGTTCATAATGTTTCCATTAAGCCTTGTGTAACATTCTACCTATTTTGATTTTTACCTCCTAGACATTTCTGTGTACTAGACATTAAGTGTACTAGACAGTACACTTAAATGTACTGTCACATAGTAATTTTCTTATTATAATTTTCTTATTGTAACACATTTATTTTGCATAAATTGTATAGTAAAACTGTAAGCTTATAGGTGACATGGGTTATAATTCAG
Organism: Moschus berezovskii; assembly: GCF_049115385.1. Lineage (NCBI taxonomy): Eukaryota > Metazoa > Chordata > Mammalia > Artiodactyla > Moschidae > Moschus > Moschus berezovskii. The sequence continues at coordinate 12,460,845 of NC_142482.1, read as the reverse complement.
ATGTGTGTATTCTACAACTCACTGAAAGAAGCTGTATTTAATGTGTGGAAGAAGAGAGAGATATTCCCTTTTTTAGGCTCAGCCTTATGGGGTAGGTGGCCACTAGTCAGAGAATGTTAACTCTGATTTTATTACAGTGTCCTTCTATCCTTATCTGTCTTCTCAGAATGAGAATAACTATGATGATTAATCTTTAAGATTGCACTTAGGTATTTGTGTAGGCATATCCTTAACACCTTACAAGAATGTGATGAGGTAGGAATCATCACCTTGTTTTACTGAGAAAGAATTTGAGGATTTTGAAACCTTAGTCATATGTCAAGTTATAACTACTGGGTGGCAGGTCTAGGACTTAAAATCGGTGTGTTTAACTGTAGAGGTGGTATTCTTAACCCACTATCAGGCTGTCAGCATAGTTCTCTATGCTGATATTAAATGTCTGGTAAATTAGAATGGCAATTCATTGCTTTAAACTGGGAAATTTAAATTTTCAAGTGAAGATTTCTGATGAACTATTATCCTTTAGAGATTTTATGGGTTTTTTTGTATTACACATTAATCTGGTTTTTGGTATCACATTTTGCATGGAATGTATTCTCTGATTGTATCTGAAGGGGGGAAGAGTTTTCAGCAAAACACTACATAGAAGGTAGGCTTGTTTCAATTTGGTTTCAATTTAGGGGCTTACTATTTGATGATTCCATTTCTAAGTCAGACATCATATTCTACTTAGAAATGCGGTTCCTTTCTTTATTGATTATAGTTCAAATTTATAGACTTGTAATAAAGATATTAGGATAACAATACAGGAAACCTGGGTTTGATTCCTGGATCAGGAAAGACAACTCAATCCAGTTTTCTTGCCTGGGAAATCTCATGGACAGACGACCCAGTGATATGCTGTCCACGGGGTTACAAAAGAGTCAGACACAATTTAGCAACTAAACACCATCAACATTATACCTTTCTAAGGCAGGTAATTAGGGCTTCCCTGGTGGCTCAGAGGTTAAAGCGTCTGCCTCCAATGCGGGAGACCCGGGTTCGATCCCTGGGTCGGGAAGATCCCCTGGAGAAGGAAACGGTAACCCACTCCAGTATTCTTGCCTGGAGAATCCCATGGACGGAGAAGCCTGGTAGGCTACAGTCCACGGGGTCGCAAAGAGTCGGACACGACTGAGCGACGGAACGGAACGGAACGGAACGGAAAGGCAGGTAATACCTAGCTAGTAATTTATATTTTACTTGCTTTAGGTAACCTGGAATGTAAGTAATATTTTGTCTTAAATGATTAATTTTGTGATAAAACAAATAGTAAAATTGTGTGATATTTCAGTCAGAATGTGTCATTTTTTCAACTATCTTATTTGAAGTTTTCATGTCTATTCATGATCAATCCTTGTCATTTGTTAATATGGAAAATAAGGAACTTGTTTCTCCCTGGTATTTACTTTTACAGATATTCTCTGTTGGACTTTGTCATTGTACAGTGAAGTTAGCACAACATGTGTATTCTAGTTTTTGTTTCTCCAGCATCAAATATTCCTTTAGGAATATGACAAAAGTATGAAGACATCATTGGCAAAGTTTTTATTTTTAATATGTGATATTAAAGGTTTCAGTTAAGGAAAAGTTTTGCCACTGAGCATTCACTTCAGCCACTAAACTTCTCTGTAGTGAATTATATTTGATATTCCCTAAGAATAGAAGATGCAATGTGTGTTGGTTCCTTATTAACATATCTGTATGTTTGAATGGTTTTCTACAGAATGTTTATTGCATGCTGTTTCACTTTCTATTTTTAAAGGTAATAATCCAACAAATTAAAATTGCATGAGAATATAAGCATAAATACAATGTGGTACATGGCATAAATTTTCATACATCTGATGAATCAGAGAAGTAAATTCATAAACATTTTAAAAACATGTAAGATATGTACATGACAAAACTTTTTTAGTATTTGTAAACAGCAAAACACTCTTCCTTTGATTCTTTGAATATATATGTCCCACTGACATAATTATAAATCTGGACAAAATATTAAAAGTGGAACTACAGTAGTTCCCCCTATCTATAGGGGACACACTCCAAGACCTCCAGTGTAGGAATGAAACTGTACCAAACCATGTAAATACTGTTTTATTCTACACATACATGCCTGTGGTAAGGTTACTTTATAAATCAGGCATGATAAGAGCTTTAAAATGTATCTAATCATGTCCAGGCATAGGATGTGGAAAGAGGGGGTGATTGAAACAAGTGGAGAGACCCATTCCTAGGGAAGAGCTGTTTTGCAGTTAGACTAAGAAAGTTAAGGAGCTGTTATCCTCTGCCCTGCCTCCCTCAGCCACTTACCCGTCTCTGGCAAATGAGAGGCAGGAGTATCTGAACAGGAATCTGTATTCAAAGCACATTTACTGGAATATAAAACACAACAGGAAGCAAAGCGATCTCCCTTAGTTTTTCAGGCCTTTCACCTACCTGCTCTCTCAGCACTGGCCTTCTTAAAGATCGAGAACAGGGTGGCCTGTGTCGGGGCTGGGGACGAGAGGCAGGCTGTGCTTCTGGAATTCCCAGCAGGGCCCTCAGGAGCTGCCCAGCAGGGCTATATTTTAGGGGTAAAGTTGAGCTTCCATTTTGAGTAAGAATAAATATTATAAATATATATCAAAAAGCCAAAATCTTTATTTTTATGCATTTAGAATATTTTAAATAGTTCTCACTATTAAAAAGTTGTATGAGTTGTAAGTAATCTTGCCAAAGGTAAAAGGGTTAGCTGTAAGAAATTGTACATAAGATTGATTTATCATTGATGCCTATTGAAGTGAAAAAGAGGAAGGGCTGGAAGTTGCAGGCGGGATCCCTAGCTCACTTGATATCATTTACTGTAAGCAGCACACTGCAACAACAATCCTGCTTATGACCAGTACGGTCAGCTAGGTAGTTGTAAATAGCAAGCAGTATTGTCCTGGTTTTACACCTGTAATGAAATTCTAATGTCATTATTTTAATGGGTTCAATCTAAATAGAGAATGTCTTTTCTTTTCTATACTGCTGCAGTTTCCTTATGTTAATCCTTTAACACTAAGGTGACAATGACGTAATCATATCCATGAGACGGGAACGCAAGTTACCGTGTTGGTTTGTCATGTAGGTCTTGGTGGGTTTTGTTTTGTCCTTTTAAGTTTTGTTCCCACGAGTTTTGTGGGGATGGAGGTCCTCGTCTTGTTAGCACTGCGTGTGTGTGTGCGCGCGCGCGCACGCGTCGTGTGTGCCTGTGTCCATCCCTCTTCTTGTGGTGAGCCGAACATTCTGTTGCCAGTTGTAGCCACTTGACCTCTGGTAACAACATAAGCTCCCATCTCATTTTTACTTTGGAACGTTGGCCTTACAATCAAGTGTAAGTTATATATATATTTGTACTGATGAGAATTTAAAATCTGCTTTAACAAAAATAAATGTTCGTGGTTAGAAAAAATAAATAAATAAAATGTATCTAATCATAAAATAAAGCAATTATAGACCTAGAAGTCATTATAGACTTAGAGAATGAATTTCTGGTTCATGGTGGGGAAGAGATAGTTCGAGAGTTTGGAATGTACATGTTCACACTGCTATATTTAAAATGGATAACCAACAAGGTCCTACTGTATAGCACAGGGGACTCTGTTCAATGTTATGTGGCAGCCTGGATGGGAGAGGAGTTTGGGGAGAATGAAAATATGTGTATGTATGGCTGAGTCCCTTCACGGTTCACCTGAAACCATAGCAAAATTGTTAATCAGATATGAGTGCTTGCTAAGTCACTCAGTCATGTCCGACTTTTTGTGACCCTGTAGAACATAGCCTACTAGGCTCTTCTGTCCATGGGATTCTCCAGGCAAGACTACTGGAGTGGATTGCCATGTCCTCCTCCAGGGGATCTTCCTGACCCAGAGATCAAACCTGCATCTCTCATGTCTCCTGCATTGGGAGGCCAATTCTTTACTGCTAGTGCCACCTGAGAAACCTTCTTAATCACCTATACTCCAATACAAAATAAAAAGTTAAAAAAGAACAATTGCAACAGTATATTGTAAAAAATGTTATGTGAATGCGGCCTCTCTCTCTCAAAATATCTTACTGTACACATCTAATGCCTTTTTAATTTTTCTTCTTAAGGGGAGTTCCCAATCCCATGTTTAAAGTGGAGAAAATGGCAGTAGAGAAGTAGCCTATTCGTCAAAGAAGTAAACCCTATTTTGTATTATATCCATATATATATATATATATATATATATATATATATATATATACACACACACACACAAGTTTTATTTTGATTAATATTGCCTTTCATAACCCTTTCCATGTGTTTATCTTTCAATATCATTATACTGTAATATTTTGTTTGGGTTTCTTATGCATATCACAAAGCTGGATTTTTTTGTTTAACATAATCTAACATCTCGGTATATTTAAACTTTTCTATTATTAGTCTTGGTTATCTTGATTTGTTTGGCTTTGTTTCACTTTCCTTTTTGTCTTCTTTTAAATTCCAACTTTTCCAATTGAATTTTTTATTATTTAATTTTTTAGAAGTGTATTTTAAAATGATACATTCTATATCAAACTCTATTAGCTACCTTTGAAATGCTTATTATACCCAATTAATAGATAGAATCAATATTTTAACTCCATCCATGAACTGCAGAACGAATTAACGACACTTCAATATTGCCCATTGAATCTGTATTTTACAAATTCCAATATTTTAGTTCTGTGTGTGAGTGTGTGTGTGCTTGGTGTGTTCTAAACCACACTCTGGGCACTATATTGCTGTCCTTATTGTAATGCTTGATTAGATTCATCAGCATATTTACATATTTCACTGCTCACTCCTCTTTGCATCTCTAGTCTGTTTTTTAAAATTATTTATTCATTGTATATGATCGTGCTGGGTCTTTGTTGCTGTGCTGTGGTTTTCTCTACTTGCAGAGAACAGGGGCTACTCTCTAGTAGGGACTTCTTGATACTGTGACTTCTCTTGATGCTGAGCATAAGCTCTAGAATGCTCAAGGTCAGTAGTTATGGTGCATGAACTTAGTTGCCCTGTGGCATGAGGAATCCTCCAGGACCAGGTATAAACCCTGTGCACCCTACACATAATTTTTTCAAATTTATTAATTTTTGGCTCTGCTGGATCTTCGTCACTGCACAGGCTTTATCTAGTTGCAGTGAGTGGGGGCTGCTCTCTAGTTGCCCTGTGCAGGCTTCTCATTGTAGTGGCTTCTCTTGTCGCAAAGGAGGGACACAAGGCACACAAGCTTGCTTAACAGTTGTGGCACATGGACTTGGTTGCTCTGCAGCATGTGGGACTGTTCAGACTGTTTAGAAAAATCCATGTGTCCTTCGTTGACAGGTGAATTCTTTACAACTGAGATAGTAGGAAAGCCCCTATGTACCCCGCATTCGTAGAGTGACTGAGTGATAGTCACTCAATCATATCTGACTCTTTGAGATCCCAAGGACTGTAGCCTGCCAGGCTCCTTTGTCCATGGAATTCTCCAGGCAAGGATACTGGAGAATTCTTTCAAGAATACTGAAAAATACCCACGTTGGCATTTCCTTCTTCAGGGGATCTTCCCAACCCAGATATTAAACAAAGGTCTCCTGCATTGCAGGCAGATTCTTTACCATCTGAGCCACAGCGGAAGCCTACTATTAAGAGAAATTTCTAAGTATAAAGAAAGGTCAACTTAAAAAGTATCAGCACATATATGCTTGACTTTATTTTATAATCTATAGACAATAGACAATATGCTGGAATATGCAATGAATCCATACACCATTTCCAAAGGAATACCCAGGACAGAAGTGGCAATAAAGTTATAAATGACAATCATCAATCAGATGAAATAATTTAGATGAAGCTTATCTCTCTCTTGAAGAGATGGGAACTGGGCAAGTAGTTAGGATATGCATTTTTATTTCATTTGCAGGTGGATTTTAACAACTGTTTAAGATCATTTCCTACTTCTTAAAGTATATTTCAAGCAATTTCCTAGGAAACATTAATTTTGGAGATGTCCCGGATTTCTCTGTGACTGCTATCAATTCTTTCCTTTTTCTTTTTTTCTGTTTACTTTGCAGCAGTTATTTCTGTCACTTTCTCAACAGCTCACTTATCAATTCTTCTGCCTAAGTGATTCTGCTATTTGTTCTTTCTAGGGTATTTTTCATTTCAATTTTTGTGTTGTTCCTCTCTGTGTGCTTGTTCTTTAGTTCTTCTAGGTCTTGCTAAATATTTCTTGTATCTTCTTGATCCATGAATCCATTCTATTTTTGAATTGAATTAACGACCTTTTAGGAATCAGTGAACTAAAATGGACCAGAATGGGAAAATTTCATTCAAATAACCATTATATTTACTTCAGTAGGCAAGAATACTCTAGAAGAAACGAAGTAGCCTTCAGAGTCCACAAAAGTGTCCAAAATGCAGTACTTGGGGGCAATCTCAAAAATGATAGAATGATATCTGATTGTTGCCAAGGCAAACCATTCAATATCACGGCAATCCAAGTCTATGTACCAACCACTAATGCTGAAGAAGCTGAAGTTAAATGGTTCTATGAAGATCTACAAAAACCTTCCAGAGTAACACCAAAGAAGATGTCCTTTTCATCACAGGGGACTGGAATGCAAGAATAGACAAGAGATGCCTGAAGTAATATGCAAATTTTTCCTTGGAGTACAAATGCAGAAGGGCAAAGGCTAACAGAGCTTTGCCAAGAAAACGCGTGGGTCATGGCAAACCACCTATTCCAACAACACAAGAGACAACTCTACACATGGACATCACCAGATGGTCAATACCGAAATCAGATTGATTATATTCTTTGCAGCCAAAGATGGAGAAACTCTATACAGTCAGCAAAAAAAAAAAAAAAACCAGGAGCTGATTGTGGCTCAGAATATGAACTGCTTATTGCCAAATTCAGACTTAACTTGAAGAAAGTGGGGAAAACCTCTAGACCATTCAGATAGAACCTAAATGAAATCCCTAATGATTATACAGTGGAAGTGAGAAATCAGTTCAAGGCATCAGATCTGATAGATAGAGGGCCTGAAGAACTATGGACAGAGGTTCACAACATCATACAGGAGACAGAGATCAAAGACATCCCCAAGAAAAAGAAATGCAATAGATAAAATGGTTGTCTGAGGAGGCCTTACAAATAGCTGAGAAAGAAAAGGGAAGCGAAAGGCAAAGGAGAAAAGGAAAGACATGTTCATCTGAATGTAGAGTTCCAAAGAATAGCAAGGAGCGATAAAAGAGCTTTCCTAAGTGATCAATGCAAAGAAATAGAGGAAAACAATAGAATGGGAAAAACTAGAGATCTTTTCAAGAAAAATAGAGATACCAAGGGAACATTTCATGCAAAGATGGGCATAAAAACGGACAGAAGTGGTACGGATCTCACAGAAGCAGAAGAGGTTAAGAAGAGGTGGCAAGAATACACAGAAGAACTATACAATAAAAGATCTTAATGACCCAGATAACCACAGTGGTGTGAACACTCACCTAGAGCCAGACATCCTGGAGTGTGAAGTCAAGTGGGCCTTAGGAAGCATCACTACAAAACTAGTGGAGGTGTTGGAATTCCAACTGAGCTATTTCAAATCCTATAAGATGATGCTATTAAAGTGCTGCATTAAATATGCAGCAATTTATGCTGTTCTTACTTTGTCCTTCCTTCCACAGGCCATTGGCTACATTATCCTTCAATTCCCTAAGGTCCCTTTCTGTCCCAACTGATTTCCTCACTATAACGTGGTTTTTCTGAGTGCAGTGATCTCTCCTCACCTTCAGCTTCCCACTGGTGTTGCTAGTGCCTTTTTTTTATTCCTCTTTTTTTTTTTTTTTTCACCCCACCCTTCTTTCATCCTATCTGCTTCTGAGGGATTTTGTCTTGTCCTTTTAGATGTCTGAAGTCTTCCATTAATGTTTAGCATGTGCTCCCTGAGAACTGTTTCTTTTGTAGATGTATTCTTGATGTTTTTGAGATATGACATTCACATCGTCCTATTCTGCCATCTTGACTCCTTTCCCTCTTGAGTCATCTTTCCAAGCAGAAGCCTTGTTTCCACTCTCCAATCTAAACAAGCCAGCAAATTCATTCTTTCTTTCTCCCATACATCGATTATTATAAATAATCCTGTAATGGGCATGGGGCGCATACAACTTTTCACATCAGTATTTTTAGTTTTGCCAGATAAGCAGCCAGCAGTGAAAATGCTGTATTATATTGTCATGCCATTTTTAATTCTTTTTGAGAAACCTCCATATTATTTTCCCAGGGGCTGTAACCAACTGAATTTGTATCCTGCAACTTGACTGAATTAATTTATTAATTATAATAGCTTTCTGGTGGAGTCTATGGTTTTCTGGTGGAGTCTATGTCATCTACAAATAATAATAGTTTTCTTTATCCCTTTCAAATTTGAATGTTTTCTTGTCTAATATCTCTGACCAGGACTTCAATAGTATGTTAACTGAAAATGAAAAAATTGGGCGTCCTTGTCTTTTTCTGGAAGTTAGAGGGAAAACTTTCAGATTTTCACATTAAGGATGTTATCTGTGAGGTTGTTGTGTATGGCCTTTTCCATGTTTAGATATATTTCCTGCATCCCTAGAATAAATCAAACTTGATCATGGTTTGTAATCCTCTTAAAATATTGTTGAATTCAATTTGCTAATATTTTGTTAAGGACATTTACATCCATATTCTCAGGAATATTAGCCTATAAGCTTATTTTCTTGTGATGACCTTGTCTGATTTTGGGATCAGAGCAGTACTGGCCTCCTAAAGTGAGTTTGAAAGTGCTTTCTTTCCTTGTGTCTTTTGAAAGTGTTTGAGAAGGACTGCTATTGATTCACTGAACATTTGATAGAACTCTCCAGGGAAGAGCTCTGGTAACAGACTTCTATTTGTTGAGAGGTTTTTGATGACCAATTTAATCTCCTTACTGTTGTTGTAGCCCCGCTTTCCGGGAAATAAACTCACTCAGAAAGACAATGCAGATAGTGAAGTGCAGTTTATTACACTGGCGGGCCCAAGGCAGAGTCTCCTCTTAGCCAAGGGCCCTGACCAACATTTGTGAAAATCTTTTATACCCCATGTGTACATGTTTGAACCCACCACTCCAAATTCCTTGAGACTTACATAAACCAAGGAAAATACAATCCCAGTAACCCCATCATTCATGTGCTATGTGCTCATGTGCTCAAACAGTCAAACAGTTAGCCAATAACCAATAAGCCTGAGGTTACACTCTGATAGATAACAGAAAAAGTTATGTCCTGTCTGGAGGAAGGGGTGATTAGTGTATGTTTTCTCTTAGGCGATGAGTAACCTAGATACGATCTTCAAGGTTCCCCTGTCTGGAGGGGGTCTTATCCTTCTATTGTCATTTTCATAGGCACTAAACACAGAATTCAGAGTCCATTGGAAAGGTGGCTGAGCATGATCAGCATGAACAGGCCTAAGATGAAATCCAGGCATTATGAATTCCTTCTTCACTGTTAGTCAGTCTGTCCAGATTTTCTGTTTCTTCATGATTCACACTTAAATGGCTATATGTTTCTAGGATTGCATCTATTCATTTCAGTTTGTCCAACGCGTTGTAAAATTGTTCATAGTCTACTAGGTCCTTTGTATTTATGCGATAGAATTGTAATGTCTTTTCTTTCAGCTCTGAGTTTATTTATTTGATTGAGTTCTCTCTCTTTTCTGAGTCTCAATAAGGCTTTTTGACATTTTTATATTTTCAGGGAACCAGATCTAAGTTCCATTGATCTTTTCTATTACCTTTTTAAACTGTATTTCTTTTATTTTTACTATGTTTTTAGTTATTTCTTCCTTTATACTGACTTTGGGCTTTGTTAATTCATCTTTTTCTAATTCTTTGAGGTATATAGTTGGCTTGTTATTTGAGATTTTCCTTCTTTGTTGAGGTAGTTATTTATTGCAGGAAATTTCCTCTTAATTGGTGTTTTGCATTTTAATTTTAATTTGTCTCAAAATATCTTTTTAATTTCTCTTTTCATTTGTTCATTGAGCTGTGCAGTAGCATTATGCTTAATCTTTACATATTGGTATTTCAGATTTCTTGTATCTGATTTCTAGTTTCATATTGCTATTGTTAGAAAAAAATTCTTAATATGATCTTAAACTTTTAAATTTGCTAACACATTTTTGGCATAACTATGATCTATCCTGGATAATCTTACATGCCATTTGGAAGAATGTGTATTCTGTTGCTTTTGGATAGAACATTCTGTGTATGTCAATTAACTTTATCTATTCTAACATGTCAAAGAATATTCAAACTACCTCACAATTGCACTCATCTCATTTGCTAATAAAGTAATGCTCAAGATTCTCCAAGCCAGGCTTCAACACTACATGAACCATAAACTTCCAGGTGTTAAAGCTGGTTTTATAAAAGGCAGAGGAACAAGAGATCAAATTGCCAACAGTTTAGGGAAGTTTTCAGATTTTTTTTTTTTTTTTCTGAATAAGTTTTCTGTCCCCTTCTCTCTCTCTCTTTTTTCCTTCTAAGACTTCTGTAATGCAAATATTAGTTCACTAGTTGTTGTATAAGTCTCTTAAGTTATCTTTATTTAAAAAAATCATTTCCTTTTCTTTTGCTGCTATAATTGGGTGAGTTCTTCTGCCCTGCTTTTTCATTCACCAATCATTTCTCTTGGTTCATCTAGTCTGCTTTTGACCCTTCTAGTGTATTTTTCAGTTCACTAATTGTATTATTTAGCTCTATGTCTTCTGCCTGCTATTTTCTCGATTTTAATCTCTTTGTTAAAATTTTTACTGTTTTTACCTACCAATATTTGAGCATCTTTGTGACTACACTTTTATCTTTTATCAGGTAAATTACTTATCTCCATTTCAATAAGGTTTTTTCTCCTGAGGCTTTATCTTGTTCTTTCATTTGGAACATGTACCTCTATTTTTACTTTTCTTGACTTCCTGTGTTTGTTTCTATGCATTAAATCAAACAACAAGACTTGTAGGACTGGCCTTATGTAAAAGATGAAACTTTCATTCAACCCTGCACTAGCTATTGGTTGTCTCTCAAACCTATGTGATTATCCAAACAGCCTATTTTACTTTAACAACTCCCAGTAGTTAAGGGTGTGCTTAAGACAGTCAGTGTGCCAAAGGGTAGGATCTCAGTTAGTGACCAGATTTAGACTAATTGGAAACTAGATCCCCAGACAGCATCTTTTAAGCAATGCAAATGCCTAATACCCCCTGGGTGGCAGTCACGGGAACTGGGACAACAGACAAATGTGGAAGTTCCTTTATAAAAGACACCAGTCAGCAAGGCAGAGCGAGAGCACAAAGACAGCATTCTCTGGCCTGTGTTCCTGAAGGACGCCATCATAACCTTCAAATGTGTGTTAGACCTGAAGCCTGCCCTTCAGGTCTAAATTCCAGGACAAGTAGGTCATTCTCTTTCACAGAAAGGCTGGGAGGATATACCAGTGCCCTGGGGTGACAGATAGCCAAGAACTATCTCTCCAATTGTCCTCTGGGATCCAAGATCACAGGGACCCCTGGCCAATAGAGCCAGGCAATCAAGGGGAATTTCCTGGGAAGGAGCTATGAAAAAAAAAAAAAAAGTACCAGACATAAAACCTAGGGCTCCAGATATGTATACGAGTGTCCTCTAAAAGCTCCTGGCATAAGAGTGTAGGAGAGGGAAAGGAAAAAGTGAGTGCCTCTCCTCTGAGGTCTCAGGAAGTTTGTTTTGTTTTACATATTTTCAATATTTAATTGAATTCAATTTTTTGTAATTAAAATTTCCTCTTTTCTACTAAGTATAGAAATGTATTGATTATGCCTGCTTTTATTTCTATGAAGAAAACTCATGGTTTAGGGAGACAGTTCTTCAAAGTAACTATTCCTTCATACTGACAAAGCATGTTGGGAAGATTCTGTTTTATTTTTCATAGTAGGAATGAATTTTAATCTTTCTTTTTATAAAAAACATAGAGTATTTTTGTGGCTTCAAAATGATGATGGCAAATAGTATAAATAGTGAAAATATTAATAATAACAACAATATGAATCAGTGGAAGTTATACTTGCATATATAACTTCCACTGATGATGCCCTTTTTCCAAATGTTACTTTTATTGATTAGGAAGAAAAGTAGATTGAACAATTTATTATATTTGCAGAAAGAACCTTGTTATCAGGTTTATTCACATTGTTGTTTTTGTTCAGTCACTAAATTATGTTGACTCTTTGAGACCCCACGGATCCCAGCATGCCAGACTTCCTTGCCCTTCACTATCTCCTGGAGTTTGCTCAATTTATTTCTATTGAGTTGGTGATTATATCTAATCAAATCATCCTCTACAACACCCTTCTCCTTTTTCCATCAATCTTTCCCAATAACATTAAGAAATTGTGATCACACCATCAAATCTCTTAAGTGAATTTTGAAAATTAAAGTGTTTTTCCTTTGCCTCAATAATAACAATAATAAAAACAGACACAATTCTCAACCATGGATGTGAAAGACTTCTACTTAAATAGTTTTGGTTTAGCTAATTAGAATGATATATTCATTGGATAAGTAATCTGTTTTTCCATTTCTACCACATAAACTCCATTTTTGTGGACACAAAGTATATTCATTGTGTTAGAAGCAGCTTTATTTTGTCTACTATTCATAATAATTCTACTTTGGCAATGTTGATTTAATTGAAAAATTAGAAAAGGGTGGTATTGTAGGAACAGTGATATGAACACATCCTAACAAATGATAGATTGTTGTAAACTAGAAAGAGCATCAGCAAACATTAATTCCATCAACATTTACTAAATGTTGCTTTTCTTTCATTTTAATTAACATTAAAAATGTTAATTTTTAATCTGTGCTATTTCCATAGCTACATGGAAAATTTTAATATAATTTTTATAGAGAGTTCAGGTCAAAGCAGAATAGGGCTAGGGCTATGAATGTTGTATTATATACAGTGAATACTAATAAATATACATATTAGCTCAGTGAATCTGCCAGAATGACTATTATTTTATTCCCTTACAATATCTGGAAAAGTTACTCTCTCCAGAGTGAAATTTTATGTTGTTAGTATATTATCCTTCATATTACCAAAGCAAACAAATTTACAATATCCATAAACTATTTAAAATGATAATATGATGGGTTAGAGGGCTAGTGCCCTAGAAAGCTAAGTGTTCCTTTAAATTCATTCTCTTAATTTTTTTTTTTTTTAATTTACTTTGGATTGGAGGAATTTCTTTTTTAACATGATTTTGCTTTGCTGTTATTGTCTTTATATTTTAATACATTTGATAATTTTTTAATTAACGAATACTTGGAGGAAACCACTACTTGGAGACAGTGCTATTAAGAAAGACAAGGACTCTTGTCTTAATTTACATTATGACTAGATACAAAGGAAAATGATTTAGAAAATCAGAGAAAAATGTCTGAATTTAGACAAAAAGAAAAAGGAGGTTTTATATATCTTAGGTTTATCCATGAAAACTTTTACATGTGAGTAGGTGTTAGGAAGTAGCAGGTATACTAAATTATCAAAATGGTTTTGTTATAAAATTTTAATTGCCTTCATTTCCCTCTTGCATAAAGTATTATCTTTATTTTATAGAATCTCATATTTATTGCTATATAGGACATAGATAACTAAAATTAAATCATAAGAAATTTTACTTACACTGCAATTTCTTTGTGCTTGATCAAAGTGGTCTTCCCTGGTGGCTCAGCTGGTAAGGAATCCGCCTACAACGTGGGAGACCTGCGTTTGATCCCTGGATTGGGAAGATCCCCTGGAGAAGGGAATGGCTACCCACTTCAGCATTCTGGCCTGGAGAATTTCATGGACCGTATAGTCCATGGGGTCACAAAGAGTCAGACATGACTGAGCAACTTTCACTTATCACTGAAATATAATCACAGGCTCCCCTGGTGGCTCATGGGTAAAGAATCTGCCTGCAATTCAGGAGACCGGAGTTCGATCTCTGGGTCAGAAAGATCCCCTGGAGAAGGGCATGGCAACCTACACCAGTACTCTTGCCCAGAGAATCCCATGGACAGAGGAGCCTGGTAGTCTATAGTCCATAGGGTCAGACCGAGTCAGACACAACCGAAGCAACTAAGCAGCAGCAACAATAAAGTATAATCACACACACAAAAGCATAAATTAAATGAGACTTTTATAATAGCAATTTATAGTGCCTTCTTTGTAATTTTTATTGAATCAATAGTTTTTAAAATAATAGTAATGAATTTATACTATTTAATTATTATTATAATTTAAATGTTTAGATAAATAATTTCAAAACCAAAGATGTAGTATGTAATAGATTAAAATAAAGAGAAAATTAGATAAAAGTAATTTTGTATCTTATTATCATAGTAATTTTTATAGACAGAAATGGCAGAAATGAAAAGTATTTATGGTATTAAATTAGTAGATTTGAAGATGCATTTTTCTCAGTAAAATTCTCCAATGCCAGTTGAGTAACAAATATTTTTAAATGTCTTAGCTCTTATTTTATTCATTATTTCCCGTGATAGCAATGGACGAAGAAAAGCACTCGCACCCCAGAGAATCATCTCCTTTCATGGTCCACCTTTCAATACTAGAAAATCTGGGGGACTCAAGAAGTAAAGTATTGAACACCTTCAATTAAATTAAAAAAAAAAAAAAACAAGAAACACTGTAGTCACTAAACTGAATGTGGATAAAGGAAACAGTAGCATAAATGAATGGTTTCTATAGCCTTCACCTTCTGTCTACTGAAGGGAAATGTTCTAATTGTTGGGCAAGCACCTTACAGAGGTCAAGAAACATTATACCTCCCGTGCTTCATCTAAAGTTCAGTGCCATAATGTGCTAAAATTTAATTTTCTCTTTGTTCCGCTTCACAAGTTCCCTTGCTCCTTTCAAGTAATGTCTCAAATAAACTTTCAGTAAAGGCAGTGCCACAGAATCCATCTCTCTTCAACCTAAGGATGAAATAGATGCATTAGTGGTAAGCGCAAAGAAAACTGAAACAATGATCCAGACACTTTTCACTTCTGATATCTGTTCACCCCATCGTCACTTTAGTTCATCTTTTGTGTGTGTCATTAATATTTTCATGGATCCTGACTGCTGTGCTTCATGGAAAGTCCACTGGTATTTAACAAATTTAAAATAATGGAATGAACCAGAGGGATGGGATGGAGAGGGAGGTGGGAGGGGTTTCAAGATGGGGAACATATGTACACCCGGGGCAGATTCATGTCAATATATGGTAAAACCAATACAATAATGTAAAGTAATTAGCCTCCAATTAAAATAAATAAATTAAAAAATAAAATACAATAATGTAAACTGAGTCTGTGAATGACTTTCATTACATTTAGAAGTGAATGTATTTACCAAAATTTAATTGCTGATATCACTAATGCTTACTTTGTTTTGTTGTTAATCTTGGTTTTCAGTAAACTTTTTCCATTCTGGACAATTTCAAGTTTGCCTTTTTGTAGTACTCTCTCAAAAGTGTGTGCTATTTTGAAATGTGTTTAACTTTTTCTAATATATGCAGCATTTCTAATCACAGTGTTACAGTAAGAGGAGCCACAACCAATAAAAAGCAATTTTGTATCCTCAACTTTAAATAGATTCCCTTAGTGATTCACCTTTCACAGAAAATAGTGTGCTATCTGCTTTGCTGAAACTTGGGATGCATTTGATGGTTTTTAAATTTTAAACCGGAAATTGAGCTGTGTGCTAAGTTGCTTCAGTCATGTCCAACTCTTTGCCACCCTGTGGACTGTAGCCTGCCAGGTTTCTCTATCCATGGGATTTTCCAGGCAAGAATACTGGAGTGGGTGGCCACGCCCTCCTCCAGGGACTCTTCCCAACCCAAGGATCAAACCCACATTTCCTGTGTCTACTGCATTGGCTGGCACATTCTTTACCTACTGAGGGACCTGGGAAGCCCAACCTATGACGCAGCTTAACAAAATCACAGATGGGGAAATCCTTGGTATAGTCCCAGCACCTTGTGGTCAGTCAATATATGTTCTGTTTTGTTCCCCAATGAGCCTAGCAGTGTTAGCACTGGGGCAAGACAGCTGAATATATACTCTTACTTCAGTACACAATGTGTTTTGCGTGTGTGTGGTATGGCTGTGTGTGTGTGTGTGTGTGTGTAAGATTAGAGGGCCATCGTAGCCTCCCTGCATTGACCTATATTCTCCAAATGTTTCCATCCTTGCTAACTCCATATCTTTTCTCTTGGACCAGCAGGGACAGAGAGGAAACTGTGCTAAGAGGTTGGATTAATACTTTGGATTAATAGATTCTATTCATATTTTTTATACATCCTGTACCAGTGCTATAGGACAAACACCAGTACATCAAGCTATTATGACTCCACTTTTCTCTTTATGCAGCATCCAAAAATGTTTGTTGCCCTAAGGTAAAGAAAGAATGAGTCTAAATTCACTTATGCGTATGTAGGTGATAGAGAAAAATTTCAGACAATACCGTGAAAGGAACAATTGTCAGGATTACTGAGGGAATAGCTCCTCTCCTGCAAAAGACATATTTGTCCTAAGAAGCAGAACCACACCCTGATCAATATAAAGTGTCACAAGCAGTCCAAGTCTAGGTCCTGAGCTCCTTACTTTTCCTTATGCTTTTCCAAAAACATTAATTTCACAGACTTTAAGAAAAAAAAAAAAATGCAGAAAGGCTTTCCACATCCAGGAAAAGTTTTGTAGTTGCTCCAGTGCCAAACACCCAAGCACAGATTCCTAGTAAACTGCAGAACTTGGAGTCAGTTCCAGAGGTATATGTACACACTCCCTCCACTCTGCTTTGATTCTGATGCTTCAGAGGTTCTGTGCTCAGTTTCTATTTCCCATCACTGATAGAACATTTCATAAGTCTATAAAAATGAAGCAGCGATAAATTCATTAGAAATAAAAGTTTAAAAAAAATTAACATTCACTTACTACAAATATAGTCTTCCCATGTAATTGAGTTATTTGAAGAGAATAGAAATATCTTTACTCTCACCATTTTTTAGTCTATAAAAGAAATTTTCCTTTTAGACATTATCAAGTATATTTTTGCTAAAACAATAAGAAGGACAGAAAGGGAAAGTGACAACATCTCTAAGATCAAATTCTTATGTTCCCCGTTTCCTTTGGAAAGTATTTATCAGGTAACAGAAAACTTGGCCATTTATTTGAATAAAGCAATTAATATAAAAGTATATAGAGATTATACCTTCTATTAAGATTTAGATATGATCTAAGAAACATCACTTATGTATACTCTGCCATAATCCACTCCCCCACCTCCAATCACACATACATGATGCCAACAGAAAAACACTTTGTGTTCAAGGATCCATGGGACCAAATATTCAGTTGAAGGATACTATCAATATTAGTAATATAATACCAAATGTTTGTCATATAATCATATTTAGAAGGTGTTGCAGTTAAGATTGAAGAAGGCAATGGCAACCCACTCCAGTACTCTTGCCTGGAAAATCCCATGGACAGAGGAGCCTGGTAGGTTACAGTCCATGGGATCACGAAGAGTCCAACATGACTGAGCGACTTCACTTTCACGTTTCACTTTCATGCATTGGAGAAGGAAATGGCAACCCACTCCAGTGTTCTTGCCTGGAGAATCCCAGGGATGGCGGAGCCTGGTGGGCAGCCGTCTATGGGGTCGCACAGAGTCGGACACGACTGAAGCGACTTAGCAGCAGCAGCAGTTAAGGTTCCATTGAGCAATATTTTCTATGTCGCTGACTATGTGGAGTTGGATGAATATATTTGTTCCAAATAAAAGTCCACAAGGGGTTAAAAGCAGCTGATGATTTCAGAGAAAGGTAAGGTTTTTCTAGTGAGTATCTACAGAGGGCATGCAGAAGAAGAAGCTGGTAAGCTCAGCCAGCACCACATGAAAAAACCCTGTAATGCCATTTGGATATCATTGAATTTTAGGTATACAATATGTCAGTAGAGGATTGTCAGCACAGACTGGTATAATCTGGAATTTTTTTTACAGAAAGCTAAAAGTGGTAACAATACATATTCTATCTGTGGCATTTATTAACTTTGCGTCCATATGTTGTAAATTTGGATGCCGTTCCGTGCTGATGCCACAAGTATACTAGTCTCTAGTTTGCTACTTTATAAGTCCTAATGTGTTTGCTTCTTGGTCTGCCTGCTTGATGAACAGCGTAACGCGTTTGTATAAAGTTCAGTTCAGTTCAGTCGCTCAGTCGTGTCAGACTCTTTGCGACCCCATGAATCACAGCACGCCAGGCCTCCCTGTCCATCACCAACTCCCGGAGTTCATTCAAACTCACGTCCATAGAGTCAGTGATGACATCCAGCCACCTCATTCTCTGTCGCCCCCTTCTCCTCCTGCCCCCAATCCTTCCCAGCATCAGATTCTTTTCCAGTGAGTCAACTCTTTGCATGAGGTGGCCAAAGTATTGGAGTTTCAGCTTCAGCATCAGTCCTTCTAATGAACACCCAGGATTGATCTCCTTTAGAATGGACTGGTTGGATCTCCTTGCAGTACAAGGAACTCTCAAGAGTCTTCTGAACATCACAGTTCAAAAGCATCAATTCTTCAGTGCTCAGCTTTCTTCATAGTCCAACTCTCACATCCATACAACACTTCTCTGGTGTCTCAGATGGTAAATAATCTGCCCGCAATGCAGGTCACCTGGGTTCAATCCCTGGATCGAGAAGATCCCCTGAAGAAGGGAATGGATACCCACTCCAGCATTCTTGCCTGGAAAATTCCATGGACAGAAAAGTCTGGCAGCCATGGCTTCTCAAAGAGTTGGAAGCACACTTCCATCTTTAATGATGTCTTGTCAAGAATCTTTCATTTTGCTTTTTGCTTTAGTCGCCATACACTCAAGACGGTTTAATTCCTCATGAATTCTAGACTACTGAGCCTTCTTGGGAATAGGCATTGTCTTTTTCATTGGTGAAAATTTTCAACAGACAAATTCCAGGTAGTCTGAACATTGTATTTCTTGGAAGAGTATAACAAATGCCATAAATTATAGTGGAATAGTTAAAATAATGAATTGTCATCTTATGACATCATCAGCATCCATGGCCCCAGAAACTGAAATCAGACCATTCTTGGTATTCCAGAAGATTCTCAGGCCCTGAATTGTTTCAGGGGCAGTAAACAGATTGTTGCCCTCAGCACAGAACCTGGTGAATACTCACTTTCAAACCTACTATCCTTGTTTCTAAATCTGAAATTTTGTACATGGGAAGTCCATTGTCAACTTTATATTTCCCTTTGTGGATCCAGCTCTAGAGGCATATAGGAATTTTCTATTGCTCTTCATTTGTTTGCTTGCTTATTCTTGCTTTTCTTAAAATTCAGGTATTTTCCAGAAATGCATCTCACTTTGGCTCTTTTCTCTGAAGTTCAGAATAGAATTAGGTAAACACTTATATTCTGAATCCTGCAAAAAGTTTTCTTCTATTATTTGTTTATTTGTTTTTGTTTATGTTCTGTTTGTTATTTCTTTGTTTTGTTTTATCCTTGTGTAATTCTTACTATTACATATCAGCTTTCCTGGATCTATTTTCCATGTCTCTGATATTTCCTTCATACTCTTTATCTATTCATGTACTTTTCTTTGTATTTAATCATTCTGTATAAAATTTCTGATTTCAGTTATCCTCTCCTTAATTTAAACTACTATATTGTTGTCTTGTTTGAGTTCCCCTAGACGAGGACAATGTGGAAAGTTTTAGTTATGTGAAGTTTATTTGGGAGGAAATCTCTGGAAACCTTGGTAGAGGATTAAGGAAATAAAATAAGAAAATTAAGGAAACCCATGTAATGTGCATTCTCAAACAGGCTAAAGACATATCTCCGCTTGTGCACAGGGCAGATGCTTTTTGCAACTGATAAGTTTTCTTTGAAGCAGCTGAAGCTTAGCAGTTGAACTTAAGCAACTAAACCTATGGGGCAACTATGGCTGGCGCCACATCTAAGGGTGGAGCAGGCTGGGGTGTTTACAAGCTGGCTTTCTTCAATCACTAGTTGACAACTGGTCCATAGAGTGTTGAGTCCTGGCATGTCCTCCTTGCTCTGTGCTTAAGTAGGGCTATCCCTCAAGGCCAGACCAAGCCTCCAGCCAGAAAATAAATAAATGCAGGTTACATGAAGATAACAAAGCCAATGGATATGGGCAGAGTATGCACAGCATCTGTTACAAAGAATATTGGTGGAATTTATATAATAAGAAAATCTTCTCCCAGCCCAGAATCGTGTCTACAAAAAGAACTCTTTTTGCAGAGAAGAAGATGGTTTTATTATTATCAAGCATTAGATCTGAATGTGATGGGCATCATGGACCATTCACCAAGAGATGAAAAGACAGGAAGAGATCTCATCATTTTATAGCCAAGCAGATACAAACCATTACATACTTGTTCTCAATGTTAAAAACAAATAATCCCCAAGTAAGAGATCTTGATAGCACACAGAGAGCATCCTAACTTTGCATGATTATTGTTTAGCTAATTGGGTTCATTCAGGAAAAAGCAAACTTCTTGTATCTTTATGACAGGAAGTAGTTTTGTAACCTGGAGCAAGGCCCCTACCAGTTAGGCTTCCACCATCCCCTCACAGAAACTAGGAGATAGATGCTTGTCTTGATGCTTGCATTTAAAAGGTGCCTCTGTATCCTTGAGAAAGACATTCCTGTCATAAGGCTGACAAAAGACCTAACTTATATCTTCCAAAGGATTTATGTACTTTTCAAAGAGAGGAGAAAGTACTTACAATCAGAAGTTTTCTAAATCAAAGGCTCTGGGCGGGGCCGGGGGAGGGGGGGCGGAAATTGCTCCCAGAAATGGAGTGAGGGTAATCTCTTCCCTTATTTTCAACAGGAAGAATTAAGTCTCTTATTTTTTTTTTATTTGTAATTGTTTTTAAATTGGAAATCAAGTCTTTTTAAAACCATGAAATTTTTGTGCCTGCATTTTGTCTCAACTGCTTACTGAAATGTGTTTATTCAAATGTTTCCCTTCCTGAAATTCAGTTGACTTGTATTCAGGGTGTTCAGATGTTCTGCCTGACTTTCTTGTCTGTGGCTAGGAGTATTATATGTTATTTTTATTTGTAAGCTTAGACATGGTTATTTAAATTGAATAATGATGAAGTCCTTTAAATAATAAGTGGAAAACAGAGGTCCCTGTGGGCCATTGATCCCTAGATTTCCAAAAACCCTGGCTTTCCAAGATTTCTCCCAACCTCAAAGCAAAGCATGTGGAACCTACTTCTTGGTTACTTCTCAGCTGTTGAGTTCAGGGACAATCATTACACTAATACAGGAAGATCCCTGTGTTGGGAAGATACCCTGAAGGTGGACATGGCAACCTGCTGAAGTTTTCTTGTCTGGAGAATCCCATGGACAGAAGAGCCTGGCTGGCCATTGTCCATAGGGTCAAAAAGAGCCAGAACCAACTGAAGTGACTTAGCATGGAAGCACACACTTTCTCTACAAAGTCCAGATCCTCGACCCCAGGATCTTTCTGGGATCTACTCCCCCCTTTCTCTGCTTCGCCACTGGCCTTCAACACAAGTGCTTTCACATCCTCATTACAGTTCCCTCTACCTAACCCAAACAAACTCTCTGGGTGGATTAGGAAAAGCAGATGCTAGAGAACTATATTTTGATAATTGTGGCCCCAGGTCATTCTATTTCCACAAAATAAATCTTTTTGAGTATCTTACTTAATAAGCAAATGACTTTTAAATTAAATGTCTTTCATTTTTAAATTCAAGAGTTTGACCTGTGATCAAACCTTCTTGTATGTTTCATTACATCAAGATTGATGGCCTAAATGCAAAGGAAATCCAAAAAAAAGGGAATTTGTGTATATGTATAGCTAATTCTCTTTGCTGTATAACAGAAACTAACACAGCATTGTGTTTTGACTATACTCCAATAAAAATTATGATAAAATAATTGATGACCTTTTTTCTGCTTGAATAATGAAATGACCCTTGTGTTGTATTGAGACATTCTTCATTGTTTTGGATAAAACCTTTTCAGAGTTTAGAAAACCAAATCATCCTTGATGTTCCCCAGAGTGTATGGTTTGATTGTTATGAATTGAGAGTCATAAATTCTAGTAAACCCTCAACTTCCAAACTCAAGCATAAAGGATCTTTTGTTTGGTACTTCCTACCTCTCTGATTTCAAATTACTGACCTATTTTAAAAATACTATGCTTTGTCTCATTGATGTTTCTGGTCCTTCACTCTTCGTGAATTTAGATAGTGTTAGGTTGGGTGTACAGCTCTGACAATATTCCCTCACAGAGCTGACTGTTTGGGCCACAGATGCTATAATCTAGGAGAGTTCTTGCCTGTTCAGTCTTGGGGATCAAGGCAAAGGCAAAAGAAACTGAGATCCTCTTCAGGGTCAGCCATTGCATCTCTACCACAGATAAATATGTACACACACATATATATATACATTTATACACATATGTATACATTTGTACAAAATCCTTTTGTGATGATGCAGATGAATTTTGGGCAGATGAATGTACTAGAAAAGAATTTCTACATAAGTGTAGTTGCAAATGTTTTGAAATTAGTCATTCAGACAATCCCATTCAGTCCAAGGTATAAATAATTCATTTGTTTCTATTTGAATTTCGTGATAGAGAAAGCTGCACAGATGATAGACTTATTTATTACTGAAGAGGATTTATATTAAAAGAAATTTCTCTGGGCATTAATAATAATAATAAAAAATCTTCAGAAAACACTCAGTAAGTTATAGCTCTGAGGATAAAATATGACAAGAGTAATTGCTAAAGTAAAAACCAAAATATAAAATTTTGTGTACTCTGTATTATGTGTTTTCAACGTTTCTTTTATTGTTTAGCTTATTCCTGGCACTGGTAGAGTTTTCCAGAGTATAATTAGGATATTTGAATGCATTACCTTTTTTAGCTCATATTTGTTTTTATATTGTTTCAAACCTTAGATATTTAGCAAGTCATATTTGACTAATGCTATTATTGTTATTATTGTCATTATTTTACCATTGAAGAATTAGAAGCTCAAAATTAGTGAGGTCACTTATCAAAATTTATACACGATTGAGGGGAAGAGCTGTGATTTTTGCTGTAGTACCCATGATCAGAATCTGGAATGTTGAAGCTAATATGACATGTGTTCTTTCAAAGTTATATAATCCATTTCACATGCTATATGATTCCAACTTTCTTAAATTTACTGAGGTTTGATTTGTGACGCTAGATGTGAGCTATCCTGGAGAATGTTCCATGTTCACTTGAGAAGAAGGTGTATTCTTCTGCATTTGAATGGAAGATACCAATGAGATCCATCTCATCTAGTGTATCATTTAAGACTTGTGTTTCCTTAATTAATTTCCTGTTTTGATGATCCGTCCATTGGTGTGACTGGGGTTTTAAGGTCTTCTATTATTATGATTAGGAGAAATATCAATAACCTTATATATGCAGATGACACCACACTTATGGCAGAAAGTGAAGAAGAACTGAAGAACCTCTTGATGAGAGTGAAAAAGGAGAGTGGAAAAAGTTGGCTTAAAGCTCAACATTCAGAAAACTAAGATCATGGCATTCGGTCCCATCACTTCATGGCAAATAGATGGGGAAACAGTGGAAACAGTGCCTGACTTTATATTGGGTGGCTCCAAAAGCACTTCAGATGGTGATTGCAGCCGTGAAATTAAAAGACACTTACTCCTTGGAAGGAAAGTTATGACCAAACTAGACAGCATATTAAAAAGCAGAGACATTGCTTTGTCAGCATAGGTCTGTCTAGTCAAGGCTATGTTTTTCCCAGTAGTCATGTATGGATATAAGAGTTGGACTATAAAGGAAGCTGAGCACCAAAGAATTGATGCTTTTGAATTCTGTTGTTGGAGAAGATTCTTGAGAGTCCCTTGGACTGCAAAGAGATCCAACCAGTCCATCCTAAAGATCAGTCCTGGGTGTTCATTGAAAGGATTGATATCGAAGCTGAAGCTCCAATACTTTGGTCTCCTGATGGGAAGAGCTGACTCATTTGAAAAGACCCTTATGCTGGGAAAGATTGAGACCAGGAGGAGAAGGGGGTGACACAGGATGAGATGGTTGGATTGCATCACCGACTCAATGGACTTGAGTTTGGGTAGACTCCAGTAGTTGGTGATGGACAGGGAGACCTGGCATGATGTGGTTCATGGGGTCTCAAAGAGTCGGACACGACTGAGCGAGTGAACTGAACTGAACTGATTATTACTGTGTTACTATTAATTTATCCTTTTATGTTTGTCAGCATTTGTCTTATGTATTGAGGTGCTACTATGTTGGGGGTTTAGATAGTTACAATTGTTAGGTCTTCCTCTTGGATTGATCCCTTGATCGTTATGTGGTTTCCTTATTTCTTGTAATATTCTTTATTTTAATGTCTATTTTGTGTGACATGCGGATTGCTACTCTAGCTTTATTTTGCTTCCCATTGGCATGGAATATATTAATCCATTTATATTTAAAGTAATTATTGATATATATTAAAAAGCAGAGACATTACTTTGCCAACCAAGGTCCGTCTAGTCAAGGCAATGGTTTTTCCCGTGGTCATGTATGGATGTGAGAGTTGGACTGTGAAGAAGGCTGATCGCCGAAGAATCGATGCTTTTGAACTGTGGTGTTGGAGAAGACTCTTGAGAGTCCCTTATACTGCAAGGAGATCCAACCAGTCCATTTTAGAGGAGATCAATCCTGGATGTTCATTGGAGGGACTGATGCTAAAGCTGAAGCTGCAATACTTTGGCCACCTCATGAGACGAGTTGACTCACTGGAAAAGACTCTGATGTTGGGAAAGGTTGGGGGTGGGAGGAGAAGGGGACGACGGAGAATGAGATGGCTGGATGGCATCACCGACTCTGTGGACATGAGTTTGAGTGAACTCTGGGAGTTGGTGATGGACAGGGAGGCCTGGCGTGCTGTGATTCATGGGGTCGCGGAGAGTCGCACATGACTGAGCGACTGATCTGATCTGATCTGATGTTCCTATTGCCATTTTCTTAAATATTTGGAGTTGATTTTGCAAATCTTTTTCTACTCTTGTATTTCTTGACTATATAAGTCCCTTTAACATTGGTTGTAAAGCTGGTTTGGTGGCACTGAATTCTCTTAACTTTTGCTTGTCTGAAAAGCTTTTTATTTTTCCATCAATTTTGAATGAGATCCTTGCTAGGTATAGTAATCTTCGTTGAAAATTTTCCCCATACTTTAAATATATCATGCCATTCCCTTCTGGCCTGCAGAGTTCCTGCTGAAAGGTCAGCTGTTAAACATGGGTTTTCCCTTTTATCTTACTTGTTTCTTTTCCCTTTATGTTTTTAATATTCTTTCTCTGAGTTTAGTCTTGGTTAGTTTGATTAATATGGGTCTTGGCATGTTTCTGCTTGGGTTTACCCTGTATGGGACTCTGTGACTCTTGAACTTTATTGACTATTTCCTTTTCCATACTGGGGAAATTTTCAACTATAATCTCTTCAAAAAAGAAAAAAAAAAAAAAAAACCTGTTCATACACTTTCTTTAACTTTTATTCTTCTGGAACCCTTACAATTTGAATGTTGGTGTGTTTGATTTTGTTCCAGAGGTCTCTGAGACTATCCTCAGTTCTTTTCATTCTTTTTACTTTATTCTGCTCTTCAGTAATTATTTCTACCATTTTATCTTCTAGCTCACTGATTCGTCAGTCTGCTTCAGATATTCTGCTACTGATTCCTTCTAGAGGATTATTAATTCCTGTAATTGTTTTGTTTGTCTCTTTATGTTTCACTTCAGTTCAGTTCACTTGCTCAGTTGTGTCTGACTTTTTGTGACCCCATGAATTCCTGCACGACAGACCTCCCTGTCAATCACCAACTCTCGGAGTCTACACAAACTCATGTCCATCAAGGCAGTGGTACCATCCAGCTAACTCACCCTCTGGCGTCCCCTTCTCCTCCTGCTCCCAATTCCTCCCAGCATCATGGTCTTTTCCAATGAGTCAACTCTTTGCATGAGGTGGCCAAAGTATTGGAGTTTCACCTTCAGCGTCAGTCCTTCCAATGAACACCCAGGACTGATCTCCTTTAGAAT
Source organism: Moschus berezovskii (assembly GCF_049115385.1). Taxonomy (NCBI): domain Eukaryota; kingdom Metazoa; phylum Chordata; class Mammalia; order Artiodactyla; family Moschidae; genus Moschus; species Moschus berezovskii. Next base: position 12,434,575 of record NC_142482.1, on the reverse strand, counting down.
GGACTGGCTGGATCTCCTTGCAGTCCAAGGGACTCTCAAGAGTCTTCTCCAACACCACAGTTCAAAATCATCAATTGTTCGGTGCTCAGCTTTCTTTATAGTCCAACTCTCACATCCATACATGACCACTGGAAAAACCATAGCATTGACTAGATAGACATTTATTGGCAAAGTAGTGTCTCTGCTTTTTAATAGGCTATCTAGATTGGTCATAACTTTCCTTCCAAGGAGTAAGTGTCTTTTAATTTCATGGCTGCAATCACCATCTGCAGTGATTTTTGGAGCCCAAAAAAGTAAAGTCTGACACTGTTTCCACTGTTTCCCCACCTATGTGATGGGACCAGTTACCATAATCTTAGTTTTCTGAATGTTGAACTTTAAGCCAACTTTTTCAATCTCCTCTTTCACTTTCATCAAGAGGCTCTTTAGTTCTTCTTCACTTTCTGTCGTAGGGTGGTGTCATCTGTATATCTGAGGTTACTGATATAACCTGGCAGTCTTGATCCCAGCTTGTGCTTCCTCCAGCCCAGCATTTCTCATGATGTACTCTGCATATAAGTTAAATAAGCAGGGTGAAAATATATAGCCTTGACGTACTCCTTTTCCTATTTGGAACCAGTCTGCTATTCCATGTACAGTTATGACTGTTGCTTCCTGACCTGCATACAGGTTTCCCAAGAAGCAGGTCAGGTGGTCTGGTATTCACATCTCTTTCAGAATTTTCCACAATTTATTGTGATCCACACAGTCAAAGGCTTTGGCATAGTCAATGAAGCAGAAATAGATGTTTTTCTGAACTCTCTTACTTTTTCAATGGTCCAGTGGATGTTGGCCATTTGATCTCTGGTTCTTCTGCCTTTTCTAAAACCAGCTTTAACATCTGGAATTTCACAGTTCACGTATTGCTGAAGCCTGTCTTGGAGAATTTTGAGCATCACTTTACTAGCATGTGAGACGAGCGCAATTGTGCACCCTTTATGTTTATTCTTTAATTATTCTAGGTCTTTGTTAACTGATTCTTGCATTTCCTCCATTCTGTTTTCCTCCAATCTGTTTTGATTATCTTTACTATAATTATTCTGAATTCTTTTTCAGGTAGGTTTTCTGTTTCCTCGTCATTTATTTGGACTTCTGGGTTTCTAGTTTGTTCTTTCATTTGTGGAGTATTTCTCTGCCTTTTCATCATTTTTTTTTTTTTATCTTACTGTGTTTGAGGTCCCCATTTCTCAGGCTTCAAGGATGAATTCTTCCTTCCTTTTTGTTTCTGATTTCCTAAGTTTGGTCCAGTTGTTTGTGTAAGCTTTGTACGGGCTGAGCTTCGTGCTGAGTTTTTTTTTTTTTGGTGTGTCTGTTTGTTTGTTTTTCCTCTAATGGATATGGCTGAGTGGGGGGTGGTAATCCTGTCTGCTGATGATTGCGTTTGTATTTTTGTTTTGTTTTTTGTTTAGATGAGGTGTCCTCCATAGGTGGTTATGTGATACCAGATACTGTATTCAAGTGGTTTCCTTTATGTTAGTTCTCACTATTTGATACTCCCTAGGGTTAGAAGAGAGGCGAAAAGCAAAGGAGAAAAGGAAAGATATAAGCATCTGAATGCAGAGTTCCAAAGAATAGCAAGGAGAGATAAGAAAGCCTTCCTCAGTGATCAATGCAAAGAAATAGAGGAAAACAACAGAATAGGAAAAACAAGAGACCTCTTCAAGAAAATTAGAGATTCCAAGGGAACTTTTCATGCAAAGATGGGCTCGATAAAGGACAGAAATGGTATGGACCTAACAGAAGCAGAAGATATTAAGAAGAGGTGGCAGGAATACACAGAAGAACTGTACAAAAAAGATCTTCACGACCAAGATAGTCACGATAATGTGATCACTGACCTAGAGCCAGACATCTTGGAATGTGAAGTCAAGTGGGCCTTAGAAAGCATCACTACGAACAAAGCTAGTGGTGGTGATGGAATTCCAGTTGAGCTATTTCAAGTCTTGAAAGATGATGCTGTGAAAGTGCTGCACTCAATATGCCAGCAGATTTGGAAAACTCAGCAGTGGCCACAGGACTGGAAGAGGTCAGTCTTCATTCCAATCCCAAAGAAAGGCAATGCCAAAGAATGCTCAAACTACCGCACAATTGCACTCATCTCACACGCTAGTAAAGTCATGCTCAAAATTCTCCAAGCCAGGCTTCAGCAGTATGTAAACCGTGAACTCCCAGATGTTCAAGCAGGTTTTAGAAAAGGCAGAGGCACCAGAGATCAAATTGCCAACATCCGCTGGATCATGGAGAAAGCAAAAGAGTTTCAGAAAAACATCTATTTCTGCTTCATTGACTATGCCAAAGCCTTTGACTGTGTGGATCACAATAAACTGTGGAACATTCTGAAAGAGATGGGAATCCCAGACCACCTGACCTGCCTCTTGAGAAACCTGTATGCAGGTCAGGAAGCAACAGTTAGAACCGGTCATGGAACAACAGACTGGTTCCAAATAGGAAAAGGAGTGCGTCAAGGTTGTATATTGTCACCTTGCTTATTTAACTTATATGCAGAGTACATCATGAGGAACGCTGGGCTGGAAGAAGCACAAGCTGGAATCAAGATTGCTGGGAGAAATATCAATAACCTCAGATATGCAGATGACACCACCCTTATGGCAGAAAGTGAAGAGGAACTCAAAAGCCTCTTGATGAAAGTGAAAGAGGAGAGTGAAAAGGTTGGCTTGAAGCTCAACATTCAGAAAACAAAGATCATGGCATCTGGTCCCATCACTTCATGGGAAATAGATGGAAAAACAGTGGAAACAGTGTCAGACTTTGTTTTTTTGGGCTCCAAAATCACTGCAGATGCTGATTGCAGCCATGAAATTAAAAGACGCTTGCTCCTTGGAAGGAAAGTTATGACCAACCTTGATAGTATATTAAAAAGCAGAGACATTACTTTGCCGACCAAGGTCCGTCTAGTCAAGGCAATGGTTTTTCCCGTGGTCATGTATAGATGTGAGAGTTGGACTGTGAAGAAAGCTGATCGCCGAAGAATCGATGCTTTTGAACTGTGGTGTTGGAGAAGACTCTTGAGAGTCCCTTATACTGCAAGGAGATCCAACCAGTCCATTCTAAAGGAGATCAATCCTGGATGTTCATTGGAGGGACTGATGCTAAAGCTGAAACTCCAATACTTTGGCCACCTCATGAGACGAGTTGACTCACTGGAAAAGACTCTGATGCTGGGAAAGGTTGGGGGCAGGAGGAGAAGGGGACGACGGAGAATGAGATGGCTGGATGGCATCACCGACTCTGTGGACATGAGTTTGAGTGTACTCCGGGAGTTGGTGATGGACAGGGAGGCCTGGCGTGCTGTGATTCATGGGGTCGCGGAGAGTCGGACACGACTGAGCGACTGAACTGAACTGAACTGAGGGTTAGTTCTTTGGTTGTCTGGGGTCTTGGAGTCAGTTATCCCACTCAAAAGGCTCAGGGTTTTATCTCTTTGTTAGTTCAAAATGAGAATTATTTCAGATTTCTCAGAAATCTTGTCTCACAGAAAAGGCCCTGAAGTGATGCTCTCATTGTATGTGCAGCCAAGAGGCAGGAATCAGCAGAAATCCTAATATATTTTTTTAATCCTTTGAAATTTAGTGAATCAATTTCTAGTTTGAGGGAGGAGAGTCAAGAAACATAAAATTAATATTATTTATGGTAACTTTTGAGCTTCTCAGGGCGCTCAGCTGATTAACAATCCACCTATAATGTAGAAGACTCAGGTTCGACCACTGGGTCGAGAAGATTCCTTGGAGCACAGCGTGGCAACCCATTCCAGTATTATTTCCTGGAGAGTCACATGGACAGAGAAGCCACGTGGGATACAACCGATAGCTTGCAAAGAGTCAGACATGACTGTGCAAGCATGTGTTAATTTTTCACTGAATATTACTTCCCTGAAATCCTTGAAAGCTGGACTTGAATCCCAACTTTGCTGAGGTTACTTAAGTCTTTTAAACTCAATATCCTAATTTGAATTATGTGAATGCTATGAAAGTTTATTGAAAGATTAGAGAGGACATGAGTAAAAAACTTTGCACACATGAGTAAAGTCAGAACCATCTGAAATGAACTGATCAGTCATGTGTAATAACTCAGGTGCAGTGCTCACAAAAATCTTGGGTGTGCAGCTCACTCAGAATCAAGGCCAACATAATGCTTCACAGCCATTCCTTTAACTTACTCCTGTATGAGGCGACAAATCATAGCAGAGTGATGGGTAGGACCTGTTCCCATGGGAATGAGCCTGTGAGCGAAGCCTCTGTTTGCTCACTTTCGTGGAGAGCAAGTAACCATTTCACCCCCTCTCAAAAAATATCTATAAAATCCTGGTTTTCTTAAAGAACAGTGACATCGTGGGTTCATTGCGTGCAAATGATTATTTGTCAGACATAAAAGCAATACTTTTCTTCCAGTGGAGTTAATGGCATTTCTGTTGCTTCTTTTTGGGGATTTAGTATTTCATTTAGCTGATTAAGATGTGCAGTTAATTATTATGCCAGATTTTTTAAAAATTAAAACTCTTAAAAATTATTTTGAAATCTTTAAATAACTTATGCCAGATTTTACTTTCCACTTGGGGAAAAATTGTTTAGATTATATCCTTTTGTTATCTCCTCAGTAAATGTTAAACTGATGTAAAATGAGTGGATTTGTATTTATAAAAATAACTTTTTCACAGGAAGAAGAATTAAGAAAAAGTGGGGAAGCCAAGTATGCCCACTTGAGTGACGAACTTCATGTATTAATTGAAGTGTTTGCTCCACCAGGGGAGGCTTATTCACGTATGAGTCATGCACTGGAAGAGATTAAAAAATTTCTGGTTCCCGTAAGTATTTTTCATTTTTTACAAAGATGTTTCTCATTGGTTCCTATTAAAAATGTACCTTTGATCTTCACTGACTTTCTAGGAAAGAAATTTATGTTGCAGATTAATTATTTGTAGAGTTAATGTGAAAGTGAAAATAAAAAAGAATACAAAAAAAGCTTAGCACAGGCTCTGGCATGTTGCTACCAAGTGGTGATTTAGCAGTAGTTTTTCTTCAGCATGTTACATGCTGTACAATCCTTCACAGCCATGAAGAGTAAGACAATTAACACTAAAGCTTAAATACATAACTGAAGTTGTATATTTTTCTTTTTTTTCTTAATTACTTGTTATTTGACATGTATTAGTCATAATTTTTAATTAACATAGAAAATATTTCCAGGTATAGTGGGAGGAAAAAGAGACTCAATATCCAATATGTGTAATGACAGTGATAGTAATTGAAATGATCATGTACTTTTAAACAATAGTATGCCAGGTGCTGCCTTGTTATAAAATAAAAAAAATACCACCAATAAACTTTCACTAAAGGAAATTCTGAAAGATATATATCAACAATCTACAAACAACTCAGGGAGCTTAATATCATCAAAACAAAGAACCCAATTAAAAGATGGGCAGAAGACCTAAAAAGACATTTCATTTCACAACATATAGATGACCAAGAAGCACATGAAAAGATGTTCAAAATTACTAATTAGCATTAGAGACATGCACGTCAAAACTACAATTAGATATCACCTCATACTAATCAGAAATTCTATAACCAAAAAATTCATGAAAAATAAATGCCCAAGAGAGTGTGAAGAGAAGGAAACCCTCCTTACTCTATTGGTAGGAATGTAAATTGTACAGACACTGTAGAGAACAGTATGGAGATTCCTCAAAAGCTAAAAATATAGTGATCACATGATCTTGCAATCCTACTCCTGGGAAAAGATAGTCGGAAAGGAACAATTCACCCCAATGTTAATTGCACCACTGTTTACAACAGTCAAGACATGGAAGCAACCTAAATGTCCATCAACAGAGGACTGGATAAAGATGTAGTCCATATATATGATGAAATATTACTCAGCCATTAAAAAAAATGAAATAATGCCATTTGCAGCAACATGGACGGACCTAGAGATTGTCATACTGAGTGAAGGAAGTCAGACAGAGGAAAAGAAATGTTATATCACTTACATGTGGTATCTTGCACTGGGTAATCTGGGTTTCATCATCTCAGACAAGCACAGGACAGGCTGCCCTGGGGCTAAAGAATCAGCAAAGAGGAGGTCATGTGCTGACTCCAGCAGAAGTATGATGGGATCATAATTCCTGGCAAATAAAATGTCATGTCTATCCAAAAGGCCAATAAAATGTTATCAATAACATGTGGGGAAAAAAAAAAAAAAGATACAAATGAACTTATTTACAAAACAGAAACAGACTCACAGACTTAGAAAATGAACTTATGGTTACCGGGGGAGAAGGCAGGGGTGGTAGTGGTAGTGGAGGTGAAAGGGATAGTTAGGGAGTTTGGGACTGACATCTACATACTGCTATATTTAAAATGGATAACCAACCAACAAGGACCTACTGTATAGCACAGAGAACTCTGCTCAATATTATGTAACAATTTAAATGGAAAATGTATAAATGAATCACTTGCAGTACACCTTAAACTGTCACAATATTGTTAGTCAACTATACTCCAATATAAAATAAAAAGTTATATATATATATACATACAAACATGAATAAGAAACAAAGAAACTCTTAAGTAACACTACATTTTAAAAAAATCTAATGTGAGTTTGAAAGCAACAAGACATTTAAAATGCAAAAACAGCAGCAGCGTACAATATGGGAAGAAATAAATGGGTTCAACGTGTAAAAAAATCATAATGTAAAATAATCAATACTAATAAAACTAAACATTTGTTGACATCATGCAAAAGTCAGAAAAATAAAATAATTACATTTATGAGAGAAACAGAACGTTCCATATTCAGAAAACATAAGCCAGCATATTCGGGATTGCATAGAATTCTCTACTGATTTTCTAAGAAATAGAATAAGGTTAAATAATGAAGCTTTCCTAAAGGCCAACAATTTAGTATTCCAGTAAGAGGTTGTTTGAACAGAAATCTTGTCATCCGACTTCGACCTGGGAATAAAATAATTAGAGAATGCTGAGTAAAGTTTTCTGCATTGTCCTGGCAGATGTCTTCAGCAGAGAGAGAAAAAGAGTAGCTGAGATTTTATCTGTGCAATGAAGAAACTCTATAGATTTCTAAACTAATTCATAAACTCAGGGGAAATGTGGCTAAGATTCATTGATTGTCATTAATTTTGAAAATAGGGGGGGGAAAAACAAGAATTTCACAACAGAAAAGTATAAAAATATAACCACACAACCTTATGACCAATCTGCTGCTGCTGCTAAGTCACTTCAGTCGTGTCCGACTCTGTGTGACCCCATAGATGGAAGCCCACCAGGCTCCCCCATCCCTGGGATTCTCCAGGCAAGAACACTGGAGTGGGTTGCCATTTCCTTCTCCAATGTGTGAAAGTGAAGTAGCTCAGTCGTGTCCGAACCTTAGCGACCCCACGGACTGCAGCCTACCAGGCTGCTCCATCCATGGGATTTTCTAGGCAAGAGTACTGGAGAGGCTTGCCATTGCCTTCTCTGAGAGCACATTAAAAAGAAGAGACATTACTTTGCCAACAAAGGTCCGTCTAGTCAAGGCTATGGTTTTTCCCGTGTTCATGTATGGATGTGAGAGTTGGACTATGAAGAAAGCTGAGCACCGAAGAATTGATGCTTTTGAACTGTGGTGTTGGAGAAGACTCTTGAGAGTCCCTTGGACTTCAAGGAGATCCAACCAGTCCATCCTAAAGAGATCAGTCTTGGTTGTTCATTGGAAGGACTGATGCTAAACCTGAAACTCCAATACTTTGGCCACCTCACGCGAAGAGTGGACTCATTGGAAAAGACTCTGATGCTCGGAGGGATTGGGAGAGGGGGAGAAAGGGAAGACAGAGAATAAGATGCCTGGATGGCATCACCGACTCTATGGACATGAGTTTGAGTGAACTCCGGGAGTTGGTGATAGACAGGGAGGCCTGGCGTGCTGTGATTCATGGGGTCGCAAAGAGTCGGACATGACTGAGCGACTGAACTGAACTGAACTGAACATATTTATATGCCCAGTTTTAAAATTTCTGTCAAGACGAGGTTATAGAATAAACCCATACCACTCTGATTATTCCATAACTTTATATACACCCAGAATTTCTGCCCAATTTATTTTCTGGTACTTATCTGAACATCTTCCTAAATAGATCATATATTTCTTAAGAATGAGGACGCTATATCCTCTCTTCCTTTTGTTTTTGAAATAAATGCCTGGTGCTGTTGGGTAAATAGTTTTACTATATTTAGCTTAGACCAGCCCAACATCTGGTGATCTAAGTGGTATCAAAAAAGGCTAGAATTGCCTGCATTACTAATTCATTTTGTGACTATAGACAAGTCAGTTAGATTTACACAACTTTAGCTTCAGTTCAGTTCAGTTGCTCACTTGTGTCTGATTCTTTGTGACCCCATGGACTACAGGATGCCAGACTTCCCTGTCTTTCACCAACTCCCGGAGCTTGCTCAAAATAATGTCCATCACGTCAGTGAGGCCATCCAACCATCTCATCTTCTGTCACCCTCTTCTCCTCCTGAGTTCAGTCTTTTCCAGGATCAGGGTCTTTTCCAAAGAGTCAGTTCTTCGAATCAGGTGACCAAAGTATTGGCGTTTCAGCGGCATCAATCCTTCCAATGAATATTCAGGACTGATTTCCTTTACGACTGACTTTAGCTTATTCATATTTAAAAAGAACGTAATAATAATAGGTATTGTGAATACTAAAAATAGCAGATATTGTTATTGTGAATATTAATAATAACAGGCATTTTGAATATTAAATAGTAATGCATATGAAAGGACACAGAAAATTATAAAGGATGATATATGATTTATTATATATTCAGTTCAGTTCAGTTCAGTCACTCAGTCGTGTCCGACTCTCCGCGACCCCATGAATCACAGCACGCCAAGCCTGCCTGTCCATCACCAACTCCCGTAGTTCACTCAAACTCATGTCCACAGAGTCGGTGATGCCATCCAGCCATCTCATTCTCGGTCGTCCCCTTCTCCTCCCGCCCCCAACCTTTCCCAGCATCAGAGTCTTTTCCAGTGAGTCAACTCGTCACATGAGGTGGCCAAAGTATTGCAGTTTCAGTTTTAGCATCAGTCCTTCCAATGAACACCCAGGATTGATCTCCTTTAGAATGGACTGGTTGGATCTCCTTGCAGTCCAAGGGACTCTCAAGAGTCTTCTCGAACACCACAGTTCAAAAGAATCAATTCCTCAGTGATCAGCTTTCTTCACAGTCCAACTCTCACATCCATACATGACCACGGGAAAAATCATAGCCTTGACTAGATGGACCTTTGTTGGCAAAGTAATGTCTCTGCTTTTTAATATGCTATCTAGGCTGGTCATAACTTTCCTTCCAAGGAGTAAGCGTCTTTTAATTTCATGGGTGCAATCAGCGTCTGCAGTGATTTTGGAGCCCAAAAAATTATATGTAAGTAAATTAGCATTTTCATTCTATTTTATTATTGTAGTAGAATCTAGGAATGACATTTTGAAGTGAAATATGTAAGATGAAATATTATTTCATTATTACAAGATTTTAGACCTAGGATGTAGGCTGCTGCTGCTGCTGCTGCTAAGTTGCTTCAGTCGTGTCTGACTCTGTGCAACCCCTTAGACGGCAGCCCACCAGGCTCCCCCGTCCCTGGGATTCTCCAGGCAAGAACACTGGAGTGGGTTGCCATTTCCTTCTCCAATGCATGAAAGTGAAAAATGAAAGTGAAGTTTCTCAGTCGTGTCTGACTCTTCGCAACCCCATAGACTGCAGCCTACCAGGCTCCTTCGTCCATGGGATATTCCAGGCAAGAATATTGGAGATACTGATTGCAGTCATGAAATTAAAAGACGCTTACTCCTTGGAATGAAAGTTATGACCAACCTAGATAGTATATTAAAAAGCAGAGACATTACTTTGTCAACCAAGGTCCATCTAGTCAAGGCTATGGTTTTTCCCATGGTCATGTATGGATGTGAGAGTTGGGCTGTATTCTTGCCATCTCTTCTTAATCTCTTCTCCTTCTGTTAGGTCCTTACATTTTCTGGCATTTATCATGCCCATCCTTGCATGAAATGTTCCCTTGATACCTCCAATTTTCTTGAAGAGGTATCTAGTTTTTTCCTTTCTATTGTTTTCCTCTATTTCTTAGCATTATTTATTTAAGAAGGCCTCCTTATTTGTCCTTTCTATTCTCTAGAACTCTGCATTCACTTGAGCATATCTTTACTTTTTTCCCAGCCTTTCCCTTTTGTTCTTCCTTAGTTAAATATAAAGCTGCCTGAGACAACCACTTTGCCTTTTTGCATTTCTTTTTCTTTGGGATGATTTTGGTTACTGCCTCCTGTACAATGTTATGAACCTCTGTCCGTAGTTCTTCAGGCACTCTGTCTACCAGGTCTAATCCCTTAAATTTATGTGTTACATCCACTGTATAATCATAAGAGATTTTATTTAGGTCATACCTGAATGGCCTATTGCTGTTCCCTACTTTCTTCAAATTAAGCCTGAGTTTTGCAATGAGGGGGCTTCCCTTGTGGCTCAGCTGGCAAAGAATCCGCCTACAATGTGAGAAACCTGGGTTTGATCACTGGGTTGGGAAGATCCCCTGGAGAAGAGAAAGGCTACCCACTCCAATATTCTGGCCTGGAAAATTCACAAAGAGTCAGACACGACTGAGTGACTTTCACTTTCACTTTTGCAATGAGGAGCTAGTCATTTCCAAGTTTTTTGTTTTTGTTTTTTTCCCATGAGTGTATAGAGTCTCCATCTTTGGCTACAAAGAATATACTCAATCTGCTTTTGGTATTGACCTTTTGATGACTTCCATGGATAGAGTCATCTCTTGTGTTGTTAGGAAAGATTGTTTGCTACAACCAATGTGTTCTCTTGACAAAGCTCGGTTACCTTTGCCCTACTTCATTTGGTACTCCAAGAACAAACTTGCCTGTTGATCCAGGTATCTCTTCTTACTTTTAAATTCTAATCCCCTGTGTGTAAAAGGATTTTTTTCCCGCTTATTTTGTTATTAGATTTAGATGTTGTAAGTTCATACAACATCTAAATCTAATAAAAAAAAAAAAGAGAGAAAAAAAGCTAGTGGAGGTGATGGAAATCCAGTTGAGCTATTTCAAATCTTGAAAGATGATACTGTGAAAGTGCTGCACTCAATATGCCAGCAAATTTGGAAAACTCAGCAGTGCATAGCATTCAGTGTGTTTTCCCTCTGAAGGCCTGTGCATAAGACAGAATGGAAGAGAGAAGAGGAGTCAGATTCTATCACTGACAGCCATACATCCTTAATAATGCTAATAGTTACTTAATATGAACGACCAATCATGTGCCAGACACCACGTTAGGTGTTCAAATAAACGTAAGTTGTTTTATTTATTTATTTATTTATTTTTTGCGTCTTCTTGGAACAGCTTTGAAGAGATATCCCACGCCCAAGGTAAGAGAAACGCAAATAAGATGGTAGGTATTGCGAGGGGGCATCAGAGGGCAGACACACTGAAATCGTAATCACAGGAAACTACTCGATCTGATCACATGGACCGCAGCCGAATGTGGTTCACTGGAGAAGGGAATGGGAAACCACTTCAGTATACTTGCCTTGAGAACCCCATGAACAGTATCAAAGGGGATAATGATAGGATACTGAATGAGGAATTTCCCAGGTCGGTAGGTCTCCAGTATGCTACTGGAGATCAGTGGATAAATAACTCCAGAAAGAATGAAGGGATGGAGCAGAAGCAAAACCAATACCCAGTTGTGGATGTGACCAGTGATAGAAGCAAGGTACGCTGCTGTAAAGACCAATATTGCATAGGAACCTGGAATGTTAGGTCCATGAATCAAGGCAAAATGGAAGTGGTCAAACAGGAGATGGTAAGAGTGAAGATAGACATTCTAGGAATCAGTGAACTAAAATGGACTGGAATGGGTGAATTTAACTCAGATGACCATTATATCTACTACTGTGGGCAGGAATCCCTTAGAAGAAATGGAGTAGCCATCATGGTCAACGAAAGAGTCCAAAATGCAGTACTTGCATGCAATCTTAAAAATGACAGAATGATTTCTGTTGGTTTCCAAAGCAAACCATTCAATAGTACAGTAATCCAGGCCTATGCCCCAACCAGTAATGATGAAGAAGCCGACGTTGAACGCTTCTGTGAAGACCTACAAGACCTTTTAGAACTAACACGCAAAAAAGATGTCCTTTTAATTATAGGGGACTGGAATGCAAAAGTAGGAAGTCAAGAAATACCTGAAGTAACAGGCAAAGTTGGCCTTGGAGCACGGAATGAAGCAGGGCAGAGACTAACAGAGCTTTGTCAAGAGAACGCACTGGTCATAGCAAACACCCTTTTCCAACAACACAAGAGAAGACTCTACACATGGACATCACCAGATGGTCAACACCAAAATCAGATTGATTATATTCTTTGCAGCCAAAGATGGAGAAGCTGTATACAGTTAGCCAAAACAAACCAGGATCTGACTGTGGCTCAGATCATGAACTCCTCATTTCCAAATTCAGACTGAAATTGAAGAAAGTAGGGAAAACCACTAGACCATTCAGATATGACCTAAATCAAATCCCTTATGATTATACAGTGGAAGTGAGAAATAGATTTAAGGGACTAGATCTGGTAGATAGAGTGCCTGAAGAACTCTGTACAGAGGTTTGTGACATTGTACAGGAGACAGGGACCAAGACCATCCCCATGGAAAAGACATGCAAAAAAGCAAAATGGCTGTCTGAAGAGGCCTTACAAATAGCTATGAAAAGAAGATATGTGAAAAGCAAATGAGAAAAGGAAAGATATAAGCATCTGATTACAGAGTTCCAAAGAATAGCAAGAAGAGATAAGAAAGCCTTCCGCAGCGATCAATGCAAAGAAACAGAGGAAAACAACAGAATGGGAAAGACAAGAGATCTCTTCAAGAAAATTAGAGATTCCAAGGGAACATTTCATGAAAAGATGGGCTCGATAAAGGACAGAAATGGTATGGACCTAACAGAAGCAGAATATATTAAGAAGAGCTGACAAGTATACACAGAAGAACTGTACAAAAAAGATCTTCACGACCAAGATAATCACGATAACGTGATCACTGACCTAGAGCCAGACATCCTGGAATGTGAAGTCAAGTGGTCCTTAGAAAGCATCACTATGAACAAAGCTGGTGGAGGTGATGGAATTCCAGTTGAGCTATTTCAAATATTGAAAGATGATGCTGTGAAAGCGCTGCACTCAATATGCCAGCAAATTTGGAAAACTCACCAGTAGACACAGGATTGGAAAATTTCAGCCTTCATTCCAATCCCAAAGAAAGGCAATGCCAAAAAATGCTCAAACTACCACACAATTGCACTTATCTCACACGCTAGTAAAGTCATGCTCAAAATTCTCCAAGCCAGGCTTCAGCAATATGTGAACCGTGAACTCCCAGATGTTCAAGCAGGTTTTAGAAAAGGCAGAGGCACAAGAGATCAAATTCCCAACATCCGCTGGATCATGGAGAAAGCAAGAGAGTTCCAGAAAAACACCTATTTCTGCTTCATTGAATATGCCAAAACCTTTGAATGTGTGGATCACAATAAACTTTGGAAAATTCTGAAAGAGATGGGAATACCAGACCACCTGACCTGCCTCTTGAGAAACGTGTATGCAGGTCAGGAAGCAACAGTCAGAACTGTACATGAAACAACAGACTGGTTCCAAATAGGAAAAGGAGTACATCAAGGCTGTATATTGTCACCTTGCTTATTTAACTTATATACAGAGTACATCATGAGGAACGCTGGGCTGGAAGAAGCACAAGCTGGAATCAAGATTGTTGGGAGAAATATCAATAACCTCAGATATGCAGATGACACTCTCTTATGGCAGAAAGTGAAGAGGAACTCAAAAGGCTCTTGATGAAAGTGAAAGAGGAGAGTGAGACTGTTAGCTTGAAGCTCCACATTCAGAAAATGAAGATCATGGCATCTGGTCCCATCACTTCATGGGAAATAGATGGGGAAACAGTGGAAACAGTGTCAGACTTTATTTTTTGGGCTCCAAAATCACTGCAGATGCTAGTTGCAGCCATGAAATTAAAAGACGCTTACTCCTTGGAAGGAAAGTTATAACCAAACTTGAGAGTATATTAAAAAGCAGAGACATTACTTTGCCAACAAAGGTCCGTCTAGTCAAGGCTATGGGTTTTCCCGTGGTCATATAAGAATGTGAGTTGGACTGTGAAGAAAGCTGATCGCCGAAGAATTGGTGCTTTTGATCTGTGGTGTTTGAGAAGACTCTTGAGAGTCCCTTGGACTGCAAGGAGATCCAACCAGTCCATTCTAAAGGAGATCAATCCTGGGTTTTCACTGGAAGGACTGATGCTAAAGCTGAAACTGCAATACTTTGGCCACCTCATGCGACGAGTTGACTCACTGGAAAAGACTCTGATGCTAGGAAAGTTTGGGGGCGGGAGGAGAAGGGGACGACCGAGAATGAGATGGCTGAATGGCATCACCGATTCAGTGGACATGAGTTTGAGTGAACTCCGGGAGTTGGTGATGGACAGGGAGGCCTGGCGTGCTGTGATTCATGGGGTCGCAGAGAGTCGGACATGACTGAGCTACTGAACTGAACTGAACTGAAGTCTTCATACAACCAATCAATTTCAGCTTCTTCAGCATTAATGATCAGAACATAGACTTGGATTACTGTGTTGCTGAATGGTTTGCCTTGGGAAAGAGTCAAGGGCATTCTTTCATTTTTGAGACTGCATCCCATTCCTGCATTTTGGACTCTTTTATTGACCATGATGGCAATTCCATTTCTTCTAAGGTATTCTTGCCCATATATATAATGATAATCTGAATTAAATTTGCTCATTCCTGTCCATTTTACTTCACTGATTCTTAAGATGTCAATGTTCACTCTTTCCATCTCCTGTTTGACCATGTCCTATTTACCTTGACTCATGGATGTAACTTTCCAGGTTCCTTTGCAATATCATTCTTTACAGCATCAGACTTTACTTTCACCACCAGACATGTCCACAGCTGAGGTCATTTCTCCTTTCGCTCAGGCACTTCACTGTTTCTGGAGTGAATATTAATTGCCCTCTGCTCTTCCCCTGTAGCATTTTGGATACTTTCTGACCTAATTAGGGTCATCTTCCAGGGTCATATCTTTTTGTATTTTCATACTGTTCATTGAGTTCTCGAGGCAAGAATACTGGAGGGTTTACCATTGCTTCCTCCAGTGGACAATACGTTGTCAGAAATCTTCACTATGACCCATCTGTCTTGGATGGCCCTGCATGGCATAGCTTATAACTTCATTAACTTGTGTAAGCCCTTTCACCACAACAAGGTTGTTAACCATGAAGGGGAGATTTTCATGCACTGAAGAAAGATTAATAGCGTTTGGGTAGATTATAAACATAAGAATATTTAGAAATATATCTATTATAATAGAAATATATAAAAATGCATACTATAATTTGACTAAAAATTAAAAATTTGATCAATTGAATATATATGTAAACATATATATGTGGAAAACCCACCAGCTAGCAAAAGCAATATTGATATATATCAATACCGTGAGTTGGGGCATGGCAGGTATGTTTTGTCTGACTGACAGAGGAAGTTCACAATACAAGGAAACAACATTTTGCAAGCAAGATGATGGGGAATGGAGTAAAACAATAACATTTGGTGCAGAGGGGAAAAAGAACTCACAATCTGGATGTCATCTTTCATTGTTATGGTGGTTGTTAAAATGTTGTCAAGTGATCACAGATTTCTATCTTCCAAACCAATGAATTCCCTTTTATTTCCCATTATTAACCATGTTCTATTAGTAATGAACCTCCACTCTTCCCCAGTAGCATATTGGACACCTTTTGACCTGTGGGGCTCATCTTCCAGTGTCATATCTTTTTCCCTTTCCCTACATGAAATTAAAAGATGCTTGCTTTTTGGAAGAAAAGCTATGACAAATCTAGATAGAGACATTAATTTGCTGACAAGGGTCCATATAGTCAAAGCTATGGTTTTTCTAGTAGTCACGTATGGATATGGGAGTTAGACCATAAAGAAGGCTGTTGACTGAAGAATTGATGTTTTCAAACTGTGGCATTGGAGAAGACTGTTGAGAGTCCCTTGGACTGTAAGGAGATTAAACCAGTAAATCATAAAGGAAATCAGTTATGAATATTCATTTGAAGGACTGATGCTGAAGCTGGAGCTCCAGTGTTGTGGCCACCTGATGCAAGGACCGGACTCATTGGAAAAGACCCCGATGCTGGGAAATATTGAAGGTAGGAGGAGAAGGAGACAACAGAAGATGAGATGTTTGGGTGGCATCACCAACTCAATGGACATGCGTCTGAGCAAGCTCTAGCAGATGGTGAAGGACAGGAAAGCCTGGCATGTTGCAGCCCATGGGGTCACAAAGAGTTGGACACGACTGAGCAACTGAACAACAGTGACTGTTCATGAGTTGTCATTGCAAAAATAATACAGTGATTTGCCATTCCCTCCTCCAGTGGACCACGTTTTGTCAGAACTCTTCTCTATGACCTGTCTGACCTGGATGAGCCTGTAAATCATGGCTCAGAGATTCACTGAATTATTCAAGTCCAAGCACCCCCAAAAAGGCTGTGATGCTTTAAGGGGACAACACTCCCATTGTGGATGTGTCTGGTGTTGACAGTAAAGTGCAATGCTGTAAAGAATAATATTGCATAGGAACCTGGAAATTTAGGTCCATGAATCAAGTTAGATGTACTTAAGCAGGAAATGGCAACAGTGAGCAATGACATCTTAGAAATTAGTGAACTAAAATTGATAGGGGATGAGCAAATTTAATTCAGATAACCATTATACTACCATAAGAATCCTTTAGAATAAATGAAATTACCTTCATGGTAAACAGAAGAGTCCAAAATACAGTATTTGGTGCAGCCTCAAAAACAACAGGTGCCCTTGTTTCATTTCCAAGGCAAACCATTCAGCATCACAGTAACCCGAGTCTATGACCCAACCACTATTTCTGAAGAAGTTAAAGTTGACTGGTTCCATGAAGACTTACAAGACCTTCTAAATCTAATACCAGAAAAGATGTCCTTTTAATCACAGGGAATTAGAATGCAAAAGTAGGAAGAGATACCTGGATTAACAGGCAAGTTTGGTCTTGAAATACCAAGTGAAGCAAGAAAAAGGTAACTGAGTTTTGTCAAGAGAACACATTGTTCGTAGGAAACAACATTTTCTAACACAAGAGATGACTATATTCATGAAAATCACCAAAAGGTCAGTACCAAAAGGAGATTGAGTATATTATTTGCAGCCAAAGATGGAAATTTCCATCCAGTCACCAGATCAAGACATGGAGCTGACTGTGGCTCAGATCTTGAGCTCCTCATTGCGAAATTCAGATTAAATTGATAAAAGTAAGGGAAACCACTAGGCATTCAGGTATGACCTAAATCAGATCCCTTATGATTATACACTGGAGGTGATAAATAGATTCAAGAAATTAGATCTGGTAGACAGAGTGCCTGAAGAACTATGCATGGAAGTTCAAAACATTGTACAGGAAGCAGGGACTAAAACCATCCCAAAGAAATGCAAGAAGTCAAAGTAGTTGTCTCAGCAGGCTTTACAAAAAGCTCAGAAAATAAGAGAAGTGAAAGTCAAGGGAGAAAGGGAAAGGTATACACAAGTGAATGCAGAGTTCCAGAGGAGAGATAAGTAGACCTTCTTAAATGAACAATGCAAACAAATGGAGGAAAACAATAGAATGGGAAAAACTAGATATCTCTTCAAGAAAATCAGATATCTTGGGAACTTTTCATGCAAAAATGGACATGATAAAGAACAAAAGTGTTATGAACCTAATAGAAGCAGAAGAAATTAAGAAGAGATAGCAAGAATGCACACTGGAACTATTCAAAAATTTTCTTATTGACCCAGATAACCATGATGATGTGGTCACTCACCTAGAGCCAGACAGGCTGGAGTACAAAGTCAGGGGGGCGTTAGAAAATATTACTAGGAACAGAGCTAGTGGAGGTGACCGAATTCCATCTGGGCTATTGAAAATCCTTAAAGATGATACTGTTAAAGTACTGCACACAATATATAAGCAAATTTGAAAAATTCAAGTGTCCACAGGACTGGAAAATCTCAGTCTTCATTCCAATCTCAAGTTAGAGCAATGCCAAGAATGTTCAAACTTCCATGCAACTGTACTCATTTCACATACTAGTAGGTTTATACTCAAAATCTTTCAAACTAGGCTTCAGCAGTATATGAACTGAGAACTTCCAGATGTACAAGCTGGGTTTTGAAAAGGCAGAGGAAGCAGAGGCCAAATTGACATCATTCATTGGTTCATATAGAAACCATCAGTCAGTTCAGTTCAGTTCAGTCACTCAGTCGTGTCTGACTCTTTGTGACCCCATGGACTTCAGCATGCCAGGCCCCCCTGTCTGATATCAACTCCCATAGTTAACCCAGACTCCTGTCCATTGAATTGGTGATGCCATCCAAACATCTCATCCTCTGTCATCCCCTTCTCCTCCCACTTTTAATCTTTCCCAGCATCAGGGTCTTTTCCAATGAGTCAGTTCATCACATCAGGTGGCCAAATTATTGGAATTTCAGCTTCAATATCAGTCCTTCCAATGAACACTCAGGATTGATCTCCTTTAGGATTGACTGGTTATATCTCCTTTCAGTCCAAGGGACTCTCAAAAGTCTTATTCAACACCACAGTTCAAAAGCATCAAGTCTTCTGTGCTCAGCTTTCTTTAGAGTCCAACTCTCACATCCATACATGACTACTGGAAAAACCATAGCATGGGAATCCAGAAAAACATCTACTTCTGCTTCATTGACTACACTAAAGCCTTTGACTGTTGGACCACCACAAACTGGTAAATTCTTAAAGAAATGAGAATACCAGACCATCTTACCTGAGAAACCTGTATGCCATCAAGAAGCAACAGTTAGAACCAGACATGGAACAATGCACTGGTTCAGAATTTGGAAAGGAACATGATAAGGCTCTATATTGCCACCCTGCTAATTTAATTCATATACAGAGTACATCATGTGAAGTGTCAGGCTGGATGAATCACAATCTGGAATCAAGTTTTCCAGGAGAAATATCAACAATCTTAGATATACAGATGATACCATTCTAATGGCAGAAAATGAAGACGAACTAAACAATCCCTTGAGGGGGGTGAAACAGGAGAGAGAAAAAGCTGACTTAAATATCAACTAAGCTGACACCATGACCTCCAGCCCCATCACCAGCTGAGCCAGAAGAGAAGCCCAAGAATACTAGAGTGGGTAGCCTATCGCTTCACCAGTGGACCTTCCTGATCCAGGAATTGAACCAGGGACTCCTGCATTGCAGGCAGATTCTTTACCAATTGAGCTATAAGAGAAGTTCCCCAGCCCCATCACTTCATAGCAAATAGTAGGGGGAAAAGTGGAAGCAGTGACAGCTTTCCTTTCCTTGGGCTCCAAAATTACTGTGAATGGTGACTGCAACCACAAAATTAAAAGACACTTGCTCCTTGGAAGCAAAGCTGTGACAAACTTATACAGCCTATTAAAAGGCATAGACATGACTTTGCCCACAAAGGTCCATACAGTTCAAACTGTGGTCTTTTCAGTGGTCATATATGGGTTGAAAGTTGGGCCATTAAGAACCCTGAGCACGCAAAAATTGATTATTTCAAACTGTGGCGCTGGAGAAGACTCTTGAGAGTTCCTTGGTCTGCAAAGAGATCAAACCAGTCAGTCCTAAAGGTAACCAGTCCTGAATATTCATTGGAAACACTGATGTTGAAGCTGAAGCTCCAAAACTTTGGCCACCTAATGGGAAGAACTGACTTATTGGAAAAGATCCTGATGCTAGGAAAGATTGAAGGCAAAAGGAAAAGGGGGCACCAGAGGATGGGATTGTTAGATTCCATCACTGACTCAGTGAACATTAATTTAAGCAAATCTCTGGAAATAATGAAGTACAGGGGATTCTGCCGTACTATAGTCCATGGGGTTACAAACTTCAGATACACTTAGCAACTGCACGACATCCACCATAATCTAATAGTGTGGTAGCTAAGAGCCTAAATGGAAAGCCATGAATTTGTGTAGTTATTACTTGAGCAGAAATGTTTCCTGTGTTGCTATAGCACTATGATCATATTCTGACTATATTTGGAAACACTTATAGTCATCTAATATTGAGTACTTCTTATTATCTGAAAAATTGTAGTAAATAATACAGGACAATTATTTTAAAAGAATTCAAGCTATTACTTTTTCTTAAAAAAGAAGTAATAATAACAATACTAAATAATAAGGTGGTTTATTATTAACAATACATATGACATTATTTTTCTTAATATTAACACCCAAGACTACTTTAGCATATTTATTGATTGACATAACCTGAAAAACAGATGGAATCATCCCTAGATTCTTTCAGTTTGATTTTTGTACCAACCTAGTACAAGTGTTGTCTTATGCCTCCCTATTACAGATAATCAAATGTTCACTTAAGAAAAAAGTTATCACTAATTATATACGGTCTCATTCGATGCCAGGCCTCTGAATTCTCTAAGGCGACTGCTTTCATGAGCAGTGATTGCTTTTTAGATGCTCAACATGATTCTCCCATTTCTATGAGTACCTTGATTTCATGTTGATGAGTTACTTCTCCTGCATTAAGTGATATTATAATAAAAAAAACTGCCTTTCCAATTCCGTATTTAGTTATTAACATGAAGGCTTAGCAGCATTTCTAATGAGTTATGAATGTTTTTACAGACTGCAGTTTCTAAGGATATAGGTTTGATCTCCAAGGGGAAATCACCTCTTAATTTTACTTAATTTTAGTATTAAGGAAAGTCTTAGAAGATGAAATAGAAGTTGTGTATTTTATTTGAAACTTTACTGAATATTAATCATGCCTTTGTGCTTAGCTGCCTAATAAACACATTCCAACAACAGTCCATGCAAATACTGTTATTGATGGAAAAAAAGACTCATGATTATTGAAGAATTTTATCCAAAGAAAGGAAACAAGTCAGAAAAGAACCTCAATAATCAGAAGCTGTTAAACAAAATATATAAATTTAACTAAATAATTTAAGTAAATAAAAGACATTAATTAATGAAAGATGAAAAATTAATTTAAGTAACATAAGTTGTATTGTCTAAAGCAAGACAGTTTGTTTAAATTCCAGGAATATTTATAAGCATCAAATGTATGCCAAGCATGATTCTAGGAATTTGTGTTACATCTGACACTGCCCTTGTAGAATTTAAGAACCACAAAACTGTTTTCAAAACTTAATAGGTGAACATTATGGAGAAATATTTAACAGAATATTGGAAATGGGAGGCCAGGTTGGAGAATGAAGACAGTATGAACAATAGTGATGATCGACCAGGCAATAGTGATCAGACAGAAAGTATTATTTCTAGAGCCAAGAAAATCGATTGTTGACGAAGACTTGCTATACAGACAATGGCATATTATTCCCTGAGACAGAGAGAGTGAAAAGAGAGAGGGATGTGGGGGACAAAGAAAGAGATTGCTTTGATCAGCTTCTTGAATGTTGGTGACCATGTATTTCATGTTGACAAAATATATTGTTATGTAACAAGAAAAACTTATAAAGAATATCATATTTTTAAAATGAATATTTTTGCAAAATTACGTATTCCTGAAATGTGTCTTCAACTTTTGTTCTTGCAATTAATTCTTACTTTTTACAGAGCTTAATTTACAGCTCCACAAGATTCAATGTAAGCTTATTTATCTATTTAATTTTGAAAACCTTGGTGATTTTATTATATTTTAGCTTACTAGTTTAGTGAAAGAAAAGCCTGATCAAGTGTAGTTGACTTACAGTGTTTCAGGTGCACAGCAAAGTGATTCAGTTATACAAATACACATATAAAATTTTGAAATTATTTTCCATCATAGGCTACTACAAGATATTGACTATAATGCCCTATGCTATACAGTAAAACTTTGTTGCTTGTTGCATATCTATTTTTTAATTAGAAACCTAGCATACTTTTCATCTGAGAAGGCAATGGCAAGCCACTCCAGTACTCTTGCCTAGAAAATCCCGTGATGGAGGAGCCTGGTAGGCTGCAGTCCATGGGGTCGCCAAGAGTCAGACACGACTGAGTTACTTCACTTTCACTTTTCACTTTCATGCATTGGAGAAGGAAATGGCAACCCACTCCAGTGTTCTTGCCTGGAGAATACCAGGGACGGGATATCCTGGTGGGCTGCCATCTATGGGGTTGCAAAGAGTCGGACACAACTGAAGTAACTTAGCCACAGCAGCATTCTTTTCATACTAAGTCAAACAAGTGGAATCAAAATGTTATAAATGTTTTCAGTTCAGTTCAGTAGCTCAGTTATGTCCGACTCTTTGTGACCCCATGAATCACAGCACACCAGGCCTCCCTGTCCATCACCAACTCTCGGAGTTCAATCAAACTCACGTCCATCGAGTTGGTGATGGCATCCAGCCATCTCATTCTCTGTCGTCCCCGTCTCCTCCTGCCCCCAATCCCTCTCAGCATCAGAGTCTTTTCCAGTGAGTCAACTCTTCGCATGAGGTGGCCAAAGTATTGAAGTTTCAGCTTTAGCATCAGTCCTTTCAATGAACACCCAGGATTGATCCCCCTTAGAATGTTTTAGTGAGGCAAAAATTTGTAAGTTTTCTAAAGTATATAGTACATATTTATATATTTATACAAAAGCGCTTCTACTACACTTGATAACAGATTGAGAAAGAACATAAAAAAATGAGATAGAGAAATTGGAGAACATAGACTAAATGAAATGGGAGCACTGAGTATGAAATAGAAAAATAAAACAAACTAGATAAATGGTCATCATATAGTTCAGTTGTTTTTAAACATGACTACTCACTAGAAATATCCGGAGCCCTGGAGAAAAAAAGGAATATCTGAACATTTGTATTTTTCAAAAACTGTGAAGATAATTCTGATGTGAATCTGGATGTTAACAAATGATTACAGATTTTCCTATTAGATGCTAGTTTTGGTGATACAGAATTATATTATTTTTCTCTTGACCAATCATGATACAATTGTACTAAGTGAGAAATAGTTGTTACATACTCACAGTAGTAAAAGATGTTTATCAGGTTTCACAATCAATAGATAGACAAAAAATAAAAGATAATTACAATTGGAAGCCATAATGAGAACATGATTAACTTATCAATATAAAATAATTACACACAATTTGGGGGTTCAAGAAGAGTAACGTGTTAAGTAAAAGTGCACATATGCATGTGTTTTCATACACCCAGCCAGAATATGCCTTTTGGTTGGTGCATTTAACCCATTTACATTTAAGGTAAATATTGATAGATATGATCCTATTATCGTTTTAGTAATTGTTTTGGGGTTTATTTTCTGTAGGTCTTTTCCTTCTCTTGTATTTCCTGCCTAGAGAAATTCCTTTAGCATTTGTCATAAATCTGGTCTGGTGATGCTGAATTCTCTTATCTGCTTGTCTGGAAAGCTTTTGACTTCCTCATTAAATCGGAAGGAGAGTCTTGCTAAGTGGCATTCCCAGTTGTAGCTTCTTCCCTTTTATCACTTTAAATATATCATGCAGAAGTCAGCTGATAGCCTGAAGGGAATTCCCTTGTATATTATTTGTCATTTTTTTCTTGTTGTTTTTAATACTTTTCTGTCTTTAGTTCTTGTCACTTTGATTACTACGGCTGTCTTGGTGTATTCCTGCTTGGATTTTTCCTTCCTAAGACTCTCTGTGCTTCCTGGACTTGGTTGACTATTTCCTTTCCCATGTTCAGGAATTTTTCAGCTATTATCTCTTCAAATATTTTCTTAGGTCCTTTATCTCTCTCTTCTCTTTCGCAGACCCCTACAATGCAAATGTTGGTGTGTTTAATGTTATCCCAGCAGTCTCTTTGGCTGTCTTCATTTCTTTTCATTCTTTTTTCTATATTCTGTTCTGTGGCAGTGATTTCCACCATTCCGTCCTCCAGGTCATTTACCCATTCTTCTGCTTCATTTATTCATCTTTTGATTCCTTCTAGTGTATCATTCATCTTTGTTTTTTAGTTCTTCTAGGTCTTTGGTAAATATTTCTTGCCTCTTTGCAATCTTTGCCTCCATTCTTTCCCCCAAGATCCTATATCATCTTCACTATCATTATTCTGAATTCTTTTCCTGGAAGGTTGCCTATCTCCACTTCATTTAGTTGTTGTTCTGGGATTTTTATTCGTCCCTTCATCTGGGACATTCTGCTTTTTCATTATGATTAAGATTCTGTAATATGGATTTTGTTTAAGCTGATGTAAGGCTGTGCTTCTTCTTGCTTCTTCTGTCTGTTCTTTCATGGATGAGGCTAAGAAGCTTGTGTAAGCTTCTTGATGGGAGGGACTGTCAATTAGAAAAACTGGGTCTTGCTCTGGTGGGCAGGCTCTTCTTCAGTAAAGTTTTAACCCAGTTATCTGTTGATGGGTGTGGTTGTACTCTCTCCCTGGTAGTTGTTTTACCTGAGGCCACCCAGCCCTGGGTTGTACAGGTTCTATGGTGGGCTGACCTTCCAGCGCCCCATCCCTGTGGTGAACCCTTGCTGATGCACACCTCCACAGGAGGCCCTCCGACATTGCAGGCAGTTTCGGGTCAGCCTCCCGTGGGGTCACTGATCCTCTTCTCTGAGTCTTGGTGCCTGCAAAATTTTGGCTGTGCCCTCCAAACTGGAGTGTCTGTTTCCCCTAGTCCTCTGGAAGCGCTATAGTCGAATCCCACTGGCCCTCAAGGCCAGATTCCCTGGGGATTCCCAGTCCCTTTGTTGGATCTCCAGGCTAGGAAGACTGAAGTGGGGCTAAGAACCTTCACAATACTGCAAGAACTTCTTTGACATTATGGTTCTTCAGTCTATGGATCACCCACCCAATGGGTATGGGATTTGATTTTATCATGATTGAGCCCGTTTTACTGTCTCACTGTGGCTTCTTCTTTGCCTTTGGACGTAAGGTATTTGTTTGTTTGTTTGTTTTGTTTTTGTGGGATCCAGCATCCAATAGTTGTCAATGATTGTTCAACAGCTAGAAGCAATTTTTGGGCTCTCACGGGAGCAGATGAGTGCATATCCTTCTACTCTGCCATCTTGAATCGGAAGCCTGTAAGCTTATTTTTAATCGCTCTTTCTTGATGAACTGATCTCATTTTGCTGTTCTGAAGCTTCTTTAACAAGCTACAATGGAAAAGGTTTGATTCCTCCAGACAGTATTTAACCTAGATATCCAGGGAAATTGTAAGAGTCCCCATTCCTCCAAGAAATGCATCTTTTATCTCATCTGTATTTCTTGCTTTTTGTTACTTTCTCTGGCTTTTCTATTCTATCTTTCTACGTAGTTTGTGTAAGGATGCATATACTATTACTTAAAATACAAGTACAAACAACTTACTAGATTGTACTCAGGAATAGTACAAACTGGACTTGGTTTTATTTTTCTATAGTCAGTGTCTTTCTTCCTTATTCATTGCGAACACTTTGAACAAATCACATAGCTTTATTTTCATTCTCATTCTTAAAGAGTCTCTTAATTTACATAATGTAAGTTTTAAGTCCATATACTTTCAATTTATGATTTCAAATCCAATTCAAAGCTCCCTTTGCCTCCAAATCTATGAAA
Organism: Moschus berezovskii; assembly: GCF_049115385.1. NCBI lineage: Eukaryota > Metazoa > Chordata > Mammalia > Artiodactyla > Moschidae > Moschus > Moschus berezovskii. The sequence goes on along the minus strand of NC_142482.1, from coordinate 12,408,761 downwards.
TCTATGGCAGGAGCAGAGCATTGGTGAAGGAAGGTGGGTTTCTCACTCAGCTCTGACCACAGCCTCCATCTCAAAGGAAGAGCAGTGAGTGGCCCTGAAGAGATACCTTAGTTCCATGACCAGGAATTGAACCTGGGTAGCCTGGATGAAAACTAGGAATCCTAGCCACCACACTGCAAAGGGGTAGAGGCTAGAAGCAAAGTGACCCTGGCCCTTTCACCTGTTTGAAAGCAAGAATATTTCAAAGAGGCAAACACTGTAAAACCAGGTACAAAGTTTATTATTAGAGACACTGCACAATGTATGAGAGTGCACACAGAGAAACAGGTTGTTTATTTAACACAGAAGCAAGGCAGAAATACACACCCAAAAAGGAGTGTGGGCATCCTGAGGGAGGAACACAATAAGGCAAACACTAGGCAGAGATGCACACCCAGAGAGAAAGGGTTGGGGTGTCTTCTCTAAGGCAGAAGAGCACAGTAAGTCAGAAGCCAGAAGCCAGGCAGAGATACACACCCAGAGAGGAGTGCTAGCATCCTGAATGAGGAGCAGCGCAGTAAAGAGGGATGTAAATCACTTACATAGGACAATCCTTCTGGGTCTTCTTTTCAGTTCAGTTCAGTTCAGTCGCTCAGTCGTGTCCGACTCTTTGTGACCCCATGAATCACAGCACGCCAGGCCTCCCTGTCCATCACCAGCTCCCGGATTTCACTCAAACTCATGTCCATCGGGTTGGTGATGCCATCCATCCATCTCATTCTCTGTCGTCCCCGTCTCCTCCTGCCCCCAATGCTTCCCAGCATCAGAGTCTTTTCCAGTGTGGTCTCCTTTTGCCTTTAGCCAATTGTCTTGTTTCTTTCTTCACACTTGACTGGTCCATGGGCCCTTACCAAGATGTGTGTACAACTTTTTTATAAGATGTACCCCACTGCAGAAGCAGTGGGTATTTGCACTCATTATGGTGTAGGGCCCCTTCCGCTTTTGACCCCCAAGAAACATTCCTCTGCACATGCAGACAAGGAGGTCTCCTTTGACCTCTTTGGTTTAGCTGAGTTCACCTTTTGCCAGTAGCTTTGTCCTCGGAGTGTCTGGGTGAGAACACAGCTTGAATTTTAGACCACTTAACAAACTACAGGTGTCTGGCCCAAAGACCCATTATCTCCTACCTCATCTCCACCAGCAGGGCTTGGTGCTCCTGGAGCTTCACAGATGGTCTTGGCAGGTGGAGTAGGAGATATCAGAAAATTGGAGAAAGATGGACTATAAATCTCAACCTGGTGAGTTTTGTTGGTTGGAGTCATCCTTCCGATTCCATCCTCTGATGGGCTATTTGGATGATGGGCTATGAAACTGTTACTGATCATCAAATACTGACTGCAGAATTGTTGCTGATCATCAAAGAACTCATCTTCCTCAGTCCAGTGAACTGGGGGAGGAAGTCAGCTTCTCAAAACACAGTGTTCCCCTTCTCTCAGTTCCTCTTGCTACAGGTCTCCTTCCTCCTGCAGGTGAGCTTGTCCATCCTGAGTACCTGTAAGGTTGTCACACCTGAACCTGGGGCTGAAGGATTCACCAGAATCTAGCAGACTCAGTCCTGTTCTCATTCATCCAGCAGCCACTGCCAAGCATTGTCCACTGGCAGGATTAGGTCTTTCTTTCAGAAGAATGCTCTCCTTATTAATTGTATATCTTCTCTGAAACATTTTCCTCTTTTCTTCTTTGGCTACTCCTACTACTTCTGGCAAGTCTCCTGGCTTTTCTTTTCTAATTGTCTTTTCCTAACAATTTCTTATAATTTTAGTCATGAGTTTTAAAGATATGGTCTCCAAGGTCTTCTAAGCCAAACATTCAGCTGAAATGTTTAGTTTTTTTTTGTTGTATTTCTTTGGAAAATGTTTATTATAACTGTATTGTCTTAAGTGGTTCTTCCGTTTCTTTGTTCAGGTTTATTTCTATCATCTTTTGGAGAAGGAAATGGCAACCCACTCCAGTATTCTTGCCTGGAGAATCCCATGATGGAGGAGCCTGGTAGGCTACAGTCCACGGGGTCTCCAGCAGTTTTATTTCACTGGGCAGGTTTTCCTTCTATCTTGATGTAGTTTGGTACAATTAGTCCTCCAAAAGTGTTAGAAAGTGACATAATCTCCCCAACATGGACCAAAGATGTCTAACTAAGAAGGTCACCAAAAAATGTAGTAAGAACCTAAAATAAATCTCCTTCTCCAGTCTCCCATCACTTTCACAGACTTGAAGGCTCACCCATTCTGGTCCTTCTTGGCCTCAGATTCCAGTGGGTCTGTGGCAGCTTTCTACTTGGATGAAGTATATATCTGTGCAAGCCAGACTCTTTCCCAAATATCTACTCCACCATGACCATTCTCGATTTTTCAACACCAGGTTTGATGTACTTACTCTGTTCATGGGTGATATGGCCAGTCCTGTCAATTCTGTCAGCTGAGTCTCTCAGAGGTCTCAAGGCCTGACATGCACCTGGGCTTCTCAGGATCTTCGCCACTATTTTCCCCAAAACATGCTGCTGCTTTAGAATTGGTAAAGAAAGAGAAGAAACCTGCATTTAGGTCACCATCTTCCCAGAATTAGTAAGTCTTTCACAGTTTAGTTTAATGAGATCGCTTTTTATATAGCATATGGGAAAAAAGCATCTGAAGTAAGTTTATAGGCACCAGAGTTTTAAAATTTGAACTCTGTATACCATGCAGCTCTTCTAAGTACTTTATTTTGTGATAAATGACAAATTATGTATTTAAAATTAAAAGTTTCACAGAGAAAAAGCATAACATTCTGTGAACATCTACCTCTGAAAAGACTAGATATACAGTTGTTTCCCTACTTCTTACATAGTTGATGCCAAGTTAATATGCACAGATACTAATGAAGGTATCACTCTAATGACAGAATTGTTATGATAACCTATTTGGGAATCAGAGCATTCATGTAAGTGATAAATCTATCATGAGTAATTCTTATTTCTCACTAATAGTTAATTTGAGTGTAAAATTCATCTTAAAATATTTTTCACTGGAAAAATTAGAATGCTAGTGCCTTATTTCTGCTTTTTTTTGCATACCTTCCACCTGTAAGTTTTTCTTTAGGGAAGGTACAAAAGATTTAGGATCTCTGAACTGCTAGGTAATCTGGTGGGTGGCTTATAGGCATTACCTTTTCTCACCCTCACAACAAGTCTGACAAAGGTGTGCAGTGCTCATCGCATAGCTGAGGAGACCCAAATTGAGTACCAGCTGTAGCTACACAAGCAGCATGGGCCTCAGCATGGGCCATCTGACATGACAGTCCAGGACTTTCTCATTGTGGATAATAAAAACAAAAACTGTCTAAGATTTGATCCAGTTAGACATCTCCATTTAATCACAAATCTATTGATAAGTGGCATAAACTAGATTTTCATAAAACACAGGAAAATTATCTTTGCATGTTTTCATATATTATTTATCACTGATAATTGGATGTAAATATGAATAATTGCCAGAAGATAATAATTTGCTGTTGTAAAACTGATAATATTACAGGGGAATTTTTTAAAGTCTATTTTCTAATTCTGATGTTTGGCAGAAATTTCTCTTAATAACAATCTCTTTCCCTACTTTGTTTGTAGTTTCTCTTAGTTTTTCACATTAAGCATCATAAACAAGAAAGGAGGGTTAAAAGCTATTATAATTTAATTAATTTTATTATCTGGTATTTGAGAGTATGCCCTGACATGAAGAGTATAAAAATGAAAAATGTTAATTAGCTTAAGGTAAATTAGAGATGTCTGGAATTTTTGTTGTTATTGCTTTTAACACTGATAAAAATAGTGTATATTTAGGTTCCTATGAAAGTGAATGAATAAAATTATGAGATTGTTTAAAATGTGTTTGAAAGAGACTAAAAATATTCAGTAATTTCAGCGTGTCAGCTGTTCATATTATTCATGCAAATAGGAAGCTTTTCTCCAAATGACTCAGTCAAGTAATATGGATTGAAATGTTGAATTATTGATAATGAGTTTTGGTTAGTCAACCACAAGGACTATGGCACTGTACATACATAAAGAAAACAATCACTTTGGTAAATATATGAATAATCTGTTCATTGCTATCAATACTTAATAACTGTTGAAACTGGACCCTTTGCAGTGTGAGATTCTTGAAAACTTGATTAATTTAAATTGTCACCATTTCTTAGATGCCCTTTGCTTCTTCATTTTTGTTTTTTTCCTATTCTGAAGTTTAGAATTTTAGAGCTTAGCTGATATAATACAGAAAATTCACTTACTCTGTTTTAACAAAAATAATGGAATCTTAGAATTTTAAGTGGCTGCTATTTAAACCACATGTCTTATTTAGAAATTTACATTCTCCACCTAGTATTGAGCTTTGCTGAAGTCAAAATAATATTTGAGCACACAAAATCTTGCACTGTTTATTCTGCTTTATTGGTCATATCTATTATCCAGAGCACACTGAGAGCTAGAAAGCCCCATCTGGTTTAATTTTTCTGCATTTCCTTTTTCATCCTAATCTACTTATTTGAGAAATTTTAGAAACTTTAGAAACAGCATCATAGGCAAGGACATATATCAGAATTAAAGTTAAATTCTCAAATTCTCTTGAGAACCGCCTACAGTTAGAGGGTGGGTAAATATTCTCCCTCTGAAACCCATAAATATACAAGCCATAGAGAAGACAAGGTTTCAGTTAAAGTTAGTCCTCATGCAAAGTACAAATACTGTCTTATCCAAGACACACTTTTAAATATGAAACACTTACTGAATAAGAAATGAATAAATGATCCACTGTATAGGAACTGTTATTTACTTAAAGAAGTGTCATGTTAATATATGACAAACACCATCACAATATTGTAAAGCAATTATCATCCAATTAAAATAATTTAATTAAAAATAAAATTTTTAAAATATATATATTAGGACTAACAATTGGCTGGCTAGTTCACAATTTGTGGTAGGAGGAAAGTAAACCTTTCACTAGAACTTAGGTTTCCTTACCAAAGTATGGCAAAACACAGATCGTACCTACAAGAACCAACCTTGAATTCTGTGAACAAACAGTCTTGTTTCTCAAACTTCTTTGTTTAGATACCTTGCTTACCTGGAATAAATCCAGTCCACTCTGTCATGGTAAAATTTTCTCTGTGACATACCTTAATTCCACACGTATATAGACACATTCACATAACTGCAGAGCTAGAAAGAATTTTTAGGTTAATAGCTTTCCAAATGAATTTAAATCTTAATAGTTTGGTAGAAAGTACTTGTGTATATATAAATAAATAAATATATATATATATTTATTTATTTATATATTTATTTCATATATACATACATATATTTGTCTTTTATTTTTTTTGCAATCTCCTAAATAATTTTCACAGCCATGGATTCCCAGGAAGAGTACTGTGAAAACCACGGGTGGAATTCAACTCTCATTTTGCCATGACGGGTACTAAAGGCCAGCCAAATACCTGATCTCCTCAAGGTCAGGTAGCAGAGAGTTGAGTCAGGGGCTATCTAACCAGGGACATCATCATAGTGAAGGCCCAACTGCTATATGCTCTGTCACCCCCTGCTGGAAAGGACTAAACATATTGCTGGTGACAGTGACTGTGTAATCAGCATTGGGCTCCTCCTGTTTTGAGCATTCTAGATGCCCGTTTTTTCCATGTAGACAACTCTGAGCTTATCAGTCAATAAGCACTTGCCAAAAATTTTTTTTGTGATAAAACAGGTGCAGTTTTCCTGCTAATTCTTCAGTTCAGTGGCTTAGTCGTCTCCGACTCTTTGCGACCCCATGAATCGCAGCACACCAGGCCTATATGTCCATCACCAATTTCCGGAGTTTACCCAAACTCATGTCTATCGAGTCGGTGATACCATGCAGCCATCTCGTCCTCTGTCATCCCCTTCTCCTCCTGCCCCCAATCCCTCCCAGCATCAGGGTCTTTTCCAATGAGTTAACTCTTCGCATGAGGTGGCCAAAGTATTGCAGTTTCAGTTTTAGCATCAGTCCTTCCAACGAACACCCAGGACTGATCTCCTTCAGAATGGACTGGTTGGATCTCCTTGCAGTCCAAGGGACTCTCAAGAGTCTTCTCCAACACCACAGTTCAAAAACCATCAATTCTTCGGCGACCAGCTTTCTTCACAGTCCAACTCTCACATCCATACATGACCATGGGAAAAACCAGAGCCTTGACTGGACAGACATTTGTTGACAAAGTAATGTCTCGCTTTTTTAATATGCTACCTAGGTTGGTCATAACTTTCTTCCCAAGGAGTAAGCGTATTTAATTTCATGACTACAATCACCATTTGCAGTGATTTTGGAGCCCCTCAAAAATAAAGTCTGACACTGTTTCCACTGTTTCCCCATCTATTTCACATGAAGTGATGGGACCAGATGCCATGATTTTAGTTTTCTGAATGTCTAGCTTTAAACCAGCTTTTTCACTCTCCTTTTTTACTTTCATCAAGAGGCTTTTTAGTTCCTCTTCACTTTCTGCCGAAAGGGTGGTGTCATCTGCATATCTGAGGTTACTGATATTCCTCCTGGCAATCTTGATTCCAGCTTGTGCTTCCTCCAGCCCAGCGTTTATCATGATGCACACTGCATATAAGTTAAATAAGCAGGGTGACAATATACAGCCCTGACATACTCCTTTTCCTATTTGAAACCAGTCTGTTGTTCCATGTCTACTTCTAACTGTTGCTTCCTGACCTGCATATAGGTTTCTCAAGAGGCAGATCAGGTGGTCTGGTATTCCCATCTCTTTCAGTATTTTCCACAGTTTATCATGATCCACACGGTCAAAGGCTTTGGCATAGTCAGTGAAGCAGAAATGGATGATTTTCTGAACTCTCTTGCTTTTTTGATGATCCAGCAGATGTTGACATTTTGATCTCTGGTTCCTCTGCCTTTTCTAAAACCATCTTGAACATCTGGAACTTCACAGTTCATGTATCGCTGAACCCTGTCTTGGAGAATTTTGAGCATTACTTTACTAGCGTGTGAGATGAGTGCAATTGTGCAGTAGTTTGACCATTCTTTGGCCATTGCCTTTCTTTGGGATTGTAAAGAAAACTGACATTTTCCAGTCCTGTGGCCACTGCTGAGTTTTCGAAATTTGTTGGAATATTGAGAGCAGCACTTTCACAGCATCATCTTTCAGGATTTGAAATAGCTCAACTGAAATTCCATCACCTCCACTAGCTTTGTCCGTAGTGGTGCTTTCTAAGGCCCACTTGACTTCACATTCCAGGATGTCTGGCTCTAGGTGAGTGATCACACCTTCGTGATTATCTTGGTCGTGAAGATCGTTTTTTGTACAGTTATTCTGTGTATTCTTGCCACCTCTTCTTAATATCTTCTGCTTCTTTTGGTACATACCATTTCTATCCTTTGTTGACCTCAACTTTGCATGAAATGTTCCCTAGGTATCTCTAATTTTCTAAAGAAATCTCTAGTCTTTCCCTTTCTGTTGTTTTCCTCTATTTCTTTGCATTAATCGCTGAGGAAGGCTTTCTTATCTCTCCTTGCTATCCTTTGGAACTCTGCATCCAAATGGGAATATCTTTCCTTTACTCCTTTGCTTTTCACTTCTCTTCTTTTCACAGCTATTTGTAAGGCCTACTCAGATAGCCATTTTGCTGTTTTGCATTTCTTTTCCTTGGGGATGGTCTTGAGCCCAGTCTCCTGTACAGTGTTACCAACCTGCATCCATAGTTCATCAGGCCCTCTGTCTATCAGATCTCATCCCTTAAATCTATTTCTCACTTCCACTGTATAATCATTAGGGATTTGATTTAGGTCATACCTGAATGTTCTAGTGGTTTTCCCTACTTTCTTCAATTTAAGTCTGAATTTGGCAGTAAGGAGTTCATGATCTGAGCCACAGTCAGCTCCCGGTCTTGTTTTGCTGACTGTATAGAGCTTCTCCATCTTTGGCTGCAAAGAATATAATCAATCTGATTTTGGTGTTGACCATCTGGTGATGTCCATGTGTAGAGTATTCTCTTGTGTAGTTGGGAGAAGGTGTTTGCTATGACTAGTGTGTTCTCTTTGCAAAACTCTTATTAGACTTTGCCCTGCTTCATTCTGTACTCCAAGGCCAAATTTGCCTGTCACCCCAGGTATTTCTTGACTTCTTACTTTTGCATTCCATTCCCCTATAATGAAAAGAACATCTTTTTTGGGTGTTAGTTCTAAAAGGTCTTGTAGGTCTTCATAGAACCGTTCAAATTCAGCTTCTTCAGTGTTACTGGTTGGGGCATAGGCTTGGATTACTGTGATATTGAATGGTTTGCCTTGGAAACGAACAGAGATCATTCTGTCATTTTTGAGATTGTACACAATACTGTACTTTAAACTCTTTTGGTGACCTTGATGGCCACTCCATTTTTCCAAGGGATTCCTGCCCAGAGTAGTAGATATAATGGTCATCTGAATTAAATTCACCCTTTGTTAGATACTGATTAGGTCAGAAATTGCTTCCCAACTTTATTTCACGTAGGGGCCTCTCCCTTGCTTTAACTTTATTTTTATGGCATAAATGTACCCTTAGTAAGAGCAGTTCACATTTGTTTTAATCCGAGGCTGTGAATGTGTGATGGAACTTTTTCCCCTCTCATCTGTATGCAAATTTGAGGCTTCTCTTGACTTGGTATGATCAGTAGATTTGTCAAGGGATTGATGACTGGGCATTGGCAAGGTGTGTGACAGAACTTTAATGACAGCAGTGGAATCATTAAACAACATGTGTTGGAATTATAGTTTGCCAGGCATTCTAAGGAATGTTCTGTCATCTCTGAGAGCAAGTTTATGTCTCCTTACACTGCAGAGGAGTCTTGCTTTCAATTATGGTTAATAATGCAACACATTTAAATATGTTTAGAAAATGGACTGCAGAAGAAAAGACTGACCAAGTAATCAATACGTAACACTAGATATTCTCTGTAATAAAAATGAAGTGCTGTTTAAAATTATCATTCTAGGGCTTCATGAAATGTCCTTTATGTGAGTAATGAAGTTATGTATATGTGCTAAGTCGTTTTGGTTGTGTCCAACTCTTTGGGACCCTATGGACTGGGGCCTGCCAGGCATCTCTGTCCATTGGACTGGAAGGATTAACAGCCAGGTGAAGGCCAGGGGTTCCCAAGCAGCAGGAGGAAATAAAACGCAAGAGGCAGATGTTATTTTTTCCCCTTTTTTACACAAGACTAAAGGAGGTTCTTTGTAATCCTGTGATGCCATGACGACTCACCTGATTCTGCCTGAACTTAACCGTTTCTCAAACTTTGAGCTAACCAATGTGTTTTTCTCGTTTTTCTTAAGCTATGTTAATGAAACTATGTATTTTCTTTGCAATCTGTCTTTATTCAAATCAGTTCTATCTAAAATTAAACTTTTCTCAAATCTTGTGCTGTTAATGGCTCAGCAAACCAGTAAGTCTCACTCATAGAAGTGTTTTTCTTAAGCTATGTTAATGAAGCTATGTATTTGCTTGGAAATCTGCCTTTCTTCAAGACTCATGTCAGTTGTTTTATGGCAGGAGATTACTCCCCTTGTGCCGTTCTATCTCTAAATGCATGTTGTGGAGGAGGAGCCTGGTGCAATTCTTTCAGTCTTGAGGCATTTCTTTTACCTGATTAGCAGCTTGCTAACAAGTATGTAACACTTTGCTAAAAACTAGTAAGGGGCACTCTTTCTGTCCTCTTCTGATGTCTGTGTCAGAAACTTTCCCTATCCTTTTTACACTTTAATAAAACTCTATTACACAAAAGCTCTGAGTGATCCAGCCTCATCTCTGGCCCCAGATCAAAATCCTCTCCAGAGGCCAAGGATACCAGATTTGCTCACAGCTCATGGCCGTAACCTTTCAGGATTCTCCAGGCAAGAATACTGGAATGGGTTGTCATGCCCTCTTCCAAGGGATCCTCCTCAACCTGGGATTGAATGCATGTCTCTTATGTCTCATGCTTTGGCACGCAGGTTCTTTATCACTAGTGTCACCTGAAAAAACCAACAAAGTTATAGATTTAACAAATTTCACTATGGGGAGGCTATTCTATTTAATTGAGACACCTTTCGAAATGATTCACTTGGGTTAGATCATAAAACCATTTACCAATATGTTAACAAATGTGGGTCAGAGGGAGAGAGAGGTTGTCAGAGACAGAGACTGGAGGCAGACTCTCAAGGCAATCTAAGATCAGGAAACAGTGATGGGGCCTCACAGAAAACCTAAGCCTAGGGGTCCCAGGCACTGAGGGGAATCCATGAAGCATTTTCAATACAAAAACAATCCACCATTCTGTGTGCCCGGTCTCTCCTTAGCTTCCTTCCAGGCCTCCATATCCAGCCATGTTCACCCCTGCTCCCTTATGCTTCTGAGGCTTCCAGACTCTTCCAACTTCATTTTCCTCTCCCTCTACCCTCTGGGTCTCCTTTCAGTGTGGCTCCCATGTGCCCTTGGTCTCCATCCTCATGTGTCTGTGATTACTGATTCAAGGCGTACAGCTTGTAAAATTGACTTTAAAATTAAAGCACTTTCAAATCTAATTATTTTCTTCCTCGAATTTCACTGATATATTGTTACCATAAGGTATAATTTTTCTTCACTTTTCTTCCTTTTTTTCCCTTCATTTCTTTCATAAGTTTCGGTAAAGCCATTTATTTATTTATTGTAAGCATAAGAGAGAGAAAGCCTTTTCATTTTTCTGTAGTGGCTAAGTCATGCCCAACTCTTTGCAGCCGCCTGGACTGTAGTCCTCCAGGTTTCTCTGTTCATGGGATTTCCCAGGCAAAAATACTTGAGAGGGTTGCTATTTCATTCTCTAATAACTCAAACATAACACAGTATTCCGACTATAACTTCATATGTGTTGCTATATTTGTATGACTTTAATGGAACAAGATATTTCTTAAATTTTAAAAGAAAATAGCACAAATTCTAATGTCCTTTAAAATGCATTCCAACTGAAAATGTATAATTTTGATATACTTTAGCTCATAACACTGTGTCATCCATTTAAAAAGTATCAGGAATTATTTGATAAATCACTCAAATATGTCCTTAAAGTGAAAGTGAAGTCGCTCAGTCCTGTACGACTCTTGGCGGCTCCATGGACTGTAAACTACTAGGCTCCTTCGTCCCGGGGATTTTCCAGGCAAGCGTACTGGAGTCGGTTGCCATTTCCTTCTCCAGGGGATCTTCCCAACCCTGGGATTGAACCCGAGCCTCCCGCATTGTAGGCAGACACTCTTACCGTCTGAGCCACCAGGGAAGCCCAAATATGTTCTTAATGTTGCTAAAGTATGTTTTTAGTGTTGCTTAAATTAGCTTGATTTTTATAAATTATAAATATATGAATGAATAAATATCTGTTTATGCTTTTAAGAAATTTCTTTTAAATACAGGATAGGGAGAGACAAGGAAAAAAAAACAACAAAACATAAAATCTCCAAGCTAGGAATGTTCACTTTATTCCAGTGGTTCATGGACTCTTCAGTTCAGTTCAGTTCAGTCGCTCAGTCATGTCTGACTCTTTGCGACCCCATGAATCACAGAACGCAAGGCCTCCCTGTCCATCACCAACTTCCAGAGTTCACTCAAACTCATGTCCATCGAGTCGGTGATGCCATCCATACATCTCATTCTCTGTCGTCCCCGTCGCCTCCCACCCCCAATCCTTCCTAGCATCAGAGTCTTTTCCAGTGAGTCAACCCATTGCATGAGATAGCCAAAGTATTGGAGTTTCCACTTTAGCATCAGTCCTTCCAATGAACACCCAGAACTGATCTCCTTTAGAATGGACTGGTTGGATCTCCTTGCAGTCCAAGGGACTCTCAAGAGTCTTCTCCAACACCACAGTTCAAAAGCATCAATTCTTCAGCGATCAGCTTTCTTCACAGTCCAACTCTCACATCCATACATGACCACTGGGAAAACCATAGTCTTGACTAGACAGACCTTGGTTGGCAAAGTAATGTCTCTGCTTTTTAATATGCCATCTAGGTTGGTCATAACTTTCCTTCCAAGGAGTAAGCGTCTTTTAATTTCATAGCTGCAACCAGCATCTGCAGTGATTTTGAATCCCCCCAAAATAAAGTCTGACACTGTTTCCACTGTTTCCCCATCTATTTCCTGTGAAGTGATGGGACCAGATGCCATGATCTTTGTTTTCTGAATGTTGAGCTTTAAGCCAACCTTTTCACTCTCCTCTTTCACTTTCATCAAGAGGCCTTTGAGTTCCTCTTCACTTTCTGTCATAAGGGTGGTGTCATCTGCATATCTGAGATAATTGATATTTCTCCCGGCAATCTTGATTCCAGCCTGTGATTCTTCCAGCCTAGCATTCCTCATGATGTACTCTGAATATAAGTTAATAAGCAGGGTGACAATATACAACCTTCACGTAATCCTTTTCCTATTTGGAACCAGTCTGTTGTTCCATGTACAGTTCTAACTATTGTTTCCTGACCAGCATACAGGTTTCTCAAGAGGCAGGTCAGGTGGTCTGGTATTCCCATCTCTTTCAGAATTTTCCAAAGTTTATTGTGATCCACACAGTCAAAGGCTTTGACATAGTCAATGAAGCAGAAGTAGATGTCTTCCTGGAACTCTCTTGCTTTATCTATGATCCAGCAAATGTTGGCAATTTGACCTCTGGCTCCTCTGCCTTTTGTAAAACCTGCTTGAACATCTGGAAGTTTACAGTTCACATATTGCTGAAGCCTGGCTTGGAGAATTTTTAGCATGGCTTTACTAGCATGTGAGATGCAGTTCTCACATAATCCACCTTCCAAAAAGATGAAGTCTGGGTTAAAATGGTTATGGGGTACTCTTGCAGCTAGTAACAGTCTTTGGGACTCTGTAGGAGAATGTGAGGGTGGGACGATTTGGGAGAATGGCTTTGGAACATGTATGTTGTCATATGTGAAATGAATCACCGGTAGATGCATATTACAGGATGCGGATGCTCAGGACTGATGTGCGGGGATGACCCAGAGGGAGGATAAAGGGAGGAGGGAGGTGGGAGGAGGGTTCAGGAAGGGGAACTCATGTACACCTGGGACGGATTCATGTCAATATATGGCAAAACCAACCAATATAATATTGTAAAATAATTAGCCTCCAATTAAAAGAAAAAAGAGGAAGAAAAAAAAGAAATGGAAATCTCCTAAGGACAGGAAAAAAAAAAAAAGACTTTGGGACAAAAAGATAAATACGTGACATTAATTCAGTGGGGGAATTCCTTCACAATGTACATATATATAAAATACTCACATTGTATACTGCATATATCATAGAATTTTGTTTGTCAAATATACCTCAGTAAAGCTGGGGAAAAGCTTAGCTATTTATAGAACATAAAAATAGTGATTGGTCTGTCATCTGTCACATCCTATGAAATCACAAACACTTTGGTTCCTTAAGATAACTAGTCACTCTTATTTCTTCTGCCAGATAGATCATTGTTCACTTCGAGATCTCTTTAGAATCAGATGAAATCTCCAGAAACTCTATCCAGAAAGAGGCATAGGCACATTAATATTTTCACAAAAGTCCAGGGGATCCATATTATAGATCTGTTAGTGGATTGGGGGAGGGTTGAAGAAGACCCTCCCTTGTGGACCTTGGTTCTTGGTAAAGACATAAAGAAGAATCTGAGGTCATACCCATGCAAAACAAGTTTTACTGAAGAAAGAATGCCTCAAGCGAGAGGTGGGACAAGAGAGGTTCTGGCGCTGGAATGATAAGGTACAGTATTTTTCAAAATAAGACTTTTACATATTCATTTAGGCAGGTATAGACTGACAGTTTTCATTGACAGTTGCAAGTTGCATAACAGCAGGCTCTATTGTGCATGTTTTCCACATAATTTAGTCTGTTATAATCAGGTATATGTATGCATATAATCTTTATAAACCCTTAGTAGTCTCCTGGCCGCCTAAGGTCACTTAAGAACACAGCTGTGCATCAAGGGTGCATTTACCAGGGAACTGACAAAGTCCCTGTGGTTAGTTTGTATCCACTATGTGCCTCAGCCACATGCACCTGGAATTGGAAAAGTCTCTGCGGTTATTTTCTGGCATATTTGTAAGTTCTATTGGGCCACACTGGGGCATGTCTGCAGTGGGGGTTAGAGAAGAACATCTTTCTTTGGCTAGGCCACTCCTTGTTGTTTATGCCTAACATTCTACCTAACAGATCCAAGTTTATGGGCCTTACACTAGAAGCATGGAATGCTTATTATGGAAGAAGGAACTATTAAAATGCATGACTAAACGCCTACTAAAATGCTAAATTTGTTCTATAATAGAAAATGAAATGATTTATACCAAAAGCACGGGTCTTCTTTCATCAACTTCCAAAAGATAATTATAGTAGAAAATTTGGTTTTCTTACAGATATCGTCTTAAATGAATGAATATATTTTATCTTACAATGAGGCAATTTAACCAACAAACTGTAATTCATCACCTTTTAGCATAATTCTCACTTCCAAATTTCATTGTAAGCAGGTACAAATGCTCTATCAACGTATTGCATTTAAAATGCATTTTATCCAGAGATTTATTTCCCTCACTATCACTTGCAAACCTTTGGTTGAGCAGGAGTAACATTCTATATATGCTGCATAAATGTCAAATTTTAAACTCTATTGCCAACTGACTCTAAACTTATTATCTTAATAATAAAATAAGGAAGTATGGCCCATTATAAAAAATATACACAAGAGTAAAGAAATTTAACTGTAGGTTGTCTGTTGCACTTTAGGTTAATTTATTGCAGTCACTCAAATCTCCACTTCATTGGACAATGTCTCTGAAAAATATCAGAAGCCTCATTGCTCTCTATTCTGCCTCAGTGTTCTCTAAAATAGAAAATGCCTTGACAGTCTCTAAAATAGGAAATCTTCCAGAACATCCACAATATAAACTGTACCTATTATGTATTTCTGAATTCTTTGGGAAAAATAAAAACAGTTATAAAATATTATAATGAAAGAAATGTTTCCAGGTATTGTTGACTGGAATGATTTTAAGATGTTATTATGTTATTACGTTTTCTACAACTCACATTCACCCAATCTGGGAAAAAAAAAAAAATCCCCCTTTGCATTGTGGTCTCCATACACATGCATCCAGGATAGGGTTACAGGGGCAAAGGTGACTTCAGAAAATAATGTTGACCTGAACACTAGATATCTCTCCAAATCCCACTTGACTTCTATTGTGCTTTTGTGCCAAGTTGCTTCGGTTGTGTCCAACTCTTTGTGACCTTATGGACTATAGCCCACGAGGCTTCTCTGTACATAGGATTCTCCAATCAAGAGTACTGGAGTGGGTTGTCATGACCTCCTGCAGGGGCTCATCTAGACCCAGAGATTGAACTTGGGTCTGTTACATGACTTTTATTATCTGTGTGTAAATACTCAGAAATAGGAAAAGAACAGGAGGCCTAATTTTCTTTCTTTTTTTTTTAATTGGAGGCTAATTATTTTACAATATTATATTGGTTGGTTATCTCTAATGTTTCCCATTCTATTGTTTTCCTTTATTTCTTTGCATTGACCTCTGCATTTGGAACTTTGCATTTAGATGGGTGTATCTTTTCTTTTCTCCTTTGCCTAATTCTTCTCTTCTTTCCTCAGCTATGTGTAAGGCCTCCTCAGACAATCATTTTGCCGTTTTGCATTTCTCTTTCTTGGGGATAGTCTTGGTCACTGGCTCCAGAACAATGTCATGAACCTCCATCCATAGTTCTTTAGGCACTCTGTCTATCAGATCTAATCCCTTGTGGCTCAGCTGGTAAAGAATCTGCCTGTAATGTGGGTGACATGGGTTCTTTCCCTGGGTTGGGAAGACACCCTGGAGAAGGGAAAGGCTACCCACTCCAGTATTCTGGCCTGGAGAATTCCATGGACTGTACAGTCCATGGGTTCGCAAAGAGTCAGACACGATTGAGCGACTTACACCTTCACTTCAAACTATGGTCATGAAAGTAATGGTGACCTCCTTCAAAAGGACCTGTGCATGCACTGTTGTTTTCAGTGCCCCTGACCCTGCAGCAGGCCACTGTTGTTCCACGCCTCCGCTGGAGACTCCTGTACACTCACAGTCAAGTCTAGGTCAGTCCCCTCTGAGGTCACTCCTTTCTCCTGGGTCCTGGTGGACACAAAGTTTTGTTTGTACCCTCCAAGAGTCTGTTTCCCCAGGCCTGGGTAAGTTCTGTTTTCAAATCCCACTGGCCTTCAAAGTCTAATTTCCCAGGTGTTCTCAGTCCTTTTGCCAGATCCTCAGTTTGGGAAATCTGTTGTGGGTCCTAAAACTTTCTTAACAGTGTGAGAATTTATTTGGTATAATTTTTGTGCAGTTTGTGGGTCATCTGCTTGGCAGCTCTATGGTGGGGTTAATGGTGACCTCCCCCAAGAGGGCTTATGACACACACTGCACCCTACAGCAGGCCACTGCTGGCCCATGCCTCTTCAGGAGACACTCAGACAATCAAAGGCAGGTTTGGCTCAGTTTTTTTTGGAGTCTCTGGGTCCTTATGTGCACAAGATTTTGTTTGAATGCTCTGAGCACCTCTGGAAGGTAAGGGTTTGATTCTAAATATGATTTCACTCCCTCTTACCATCTTCTGGGGCTTCTCCTTTGCCCTTGGATGTGGGGTAACTTTTTTGGTCAGATCCAACTGTCTCCTCTTGATGGTTCTTCAACAATGAGTTACAACTTTGGAGTTGTCTCTGGAGAAGATAAGTGCACGTCCTACTCTGCCATCTTGCTCTTACTTTTGAAATGCATCTATGACCCATCTTTCCATAAATTGTCCTCCTTCTCATTGTAGAGTCCACCTCAAACACCTGTCCTGTATCAGCTTTACATTTGGTGTAATGCACTTGATTTAACTCAGCTGCACCCACTGCTACATTTTTGCTATTATTGTTCTGTCACTAAACCATGTCCAACTGTCTGTGTCCTATGGAAAATTAGAGATACCAAGGGAACATTTCATGCAAAGATGGGCACAATGAAGGATAGAAACAGTATGGTCCTAACAGAAATAGAAGATATTAAGAAGAGGTGGCTAGAATACACAGAAGAACTGTACAAAAAATGATCTTCATAATACAGAAAACCACGATGGTGTGATCACTCACCTAGAGTCAAACATCCTGGAATGTGAAGTCAAGTGGGTCTTAGGAAGTATCACTATGAAGAAAGCTAGTAGAAGTAATGGAATTCCAGGTGAGCCATTTCAAATCCTAAAAGATGATGCTGTGAAAGTGATGCACTCAATATTCCAAAAAATTTGGAAAACTAAGCAGTGGCCACAGAAATGGAAAAAGTCAGTTTTCACTCCAGTTCCAAAGAAGGCAATGCCAAAGAATGTTCAAATTACCACACACTTGCACTCATCTCACAGGCTAGCAAAAAATGCTCCAAATTCTCCAAGTCAGGCTTCAACAGTATGTGAACAGAGAAATCCAGATGTTCAAGCTGGATTTAGAAAAGGCAGAAGAACCAGAAATCAAATTGTCAACCTCCGTTGAATCATAGAAAAAACAAACAAGAGAGTTCCAGTAAAATATCTCCCTATGCTTTATTGACTTTGACTGTGGAAAATTCTTCAAGAGATGGTAATACCAGACCACCTTACCTGCCTCCTGAGAAATCTGTATGCAGGTCAAAAAGCAACAGTTAGAACTGGACGTGGAACAACGGACTGAACTTATATGTAAAGTACATCATGCAAAATGCCAGGCTGGATGAAGCACAAGCTGGAATCAAGATTTCTGGGAGAAATATCAATAACCTCAGATATGCAGATGACACCACCCTTATGGCAGAAAGCAAAGAAGAACTAAAGAACCTCTTGATGAAAGTGAAAAAGGAGAGTGAAAATGTTGCTTGAAACTCAACATTCAAAATACAAAGATCATGGCATCTGTCACTTCCTGGCAAATTGTTGAGGAAGCAAACAGTGAGAGACTTTATTTTTTGGGGCTCCAAAATCCCTGCAGAAGGTGACTGCAGCCATGAAATTAAAAGTTGCATGCTCCTTGGAAGAAAAGCTATAACCAAATTAGACAGCATATTAAAAAGCAGAGACGTTACTTTGCTGACAAAGATTCATCTATTCAAATTTATGGCTTTTCCAGTAATCATGTATGGATGTGAAAGTTGGACAATAAAGAAAGCCAAGTGCTGCTGCTGCTGCTGCTGCTAAGTCACTTCAGTCGTGTCCGACTCTGTGTGACCCCATGGACTGCAGCCCACCAGTGCTGCAGAATTGATGTTTTTGAACTGTGGTGTTGGAGAAGACTCTTGAGAGTCACTTGGACTTCAAGGAGACCCAACCAGTCCATCCTAAAGGAGATCAGTACTTGGTGTCCATTGGAAGGACTGATACTGAAGCTGAAACTCCAATACTTTGGCCACCTGATTGGAAGAACTGACTCATTGGAAAAGACCCTGATAGTGGGAAAGACTGAAGGAAGGAGGAGAAGGGAACAACAGAAGATGAGATAGTTTGATGGCATCACCAACTCGATGAACGTGAGTTTGAGCAAGCTCCAGAAGTTGGTGATGGACAGGAAAATATGGGTTCTGCAGTCCATGGGGTCACAAAGAGTCAGACACGACTGACTGAACTGAAATGAAGGATGCCCAAACAACCCCTGTTTTCCTCTTGGCCTGGCACTTGACCATGGTGAACCTCATGTTGTCACAGAAGTGTAGAGTATAATGCTCTGAGGTCCTATCACTTGATTTCAGCATTTTCCCTACTTTTTTTACCATCTCTACTCTAGGTATGTTCGTGCTAAGTTGCTTCAGTCACGTCCAGCTCTTTACAACCCTATGGATTATAGCGAGCCAAATATCAAATTCGCCTTAGCCAAGCAGCAAGACTATGCATGCATGCTTCATCAAGAGCTATAATTAATATATTATCTAAAACATTTACATAATGCAATATAGAATTATTTATATAATGCAATATAAAGTTAAACATTAAAATATCCAGATGTTTAATCTTATCTGATTGAAGATTTTTTTTTTTTTTATCCTGTTGACAGTCTATATTTTTGCCTAAACACATGCAGAAACCTGCTCAACTGGTTTTCTTCTGAAGCCTTTTTCTGACACTCCTCTTTGGCTCATTCATCTGTCAGAATCACAGGAAAGTTAGAACAATGACTACTCATTTTTTTTTTTTTTTTAAGATCACTCAATGTCAGTAAACCACATTAGCTAATTTTCTTAGAAGTTACTTTAAAAAAAAAATCAAAATCCAGTCACAACAAGTAGTTTTAGGTTGTCAATTTCAAGGAAGAAAAACCAAATATTATTCTAACTTTAACCATTCCACACGTGTGGTTACTGAGAAGAAATCTTTCACTTGGATTTATCAGGGCTCCTGTATAGGCTTTCACATAAAAATATGGAGGATGAGAGGGGATCTCTAAGATTCTGCAAGCTGTGTACACCAAGCAGAGTGCATTAAGGAACTCTTCATTTAGAAGAGGTTGGAATATTATTTTGCAAGATATTCTGTAATACATTCATCCAACACAGTGGTCTATGGGGAAAAAGTTAGAAGGGCTCTTTGATCAATTAAGTTTAGAAAATTCTGTCTTCGGTATTTCTTAAAGAGTCACAGCCAAACTGCCATTTTAAAGGCTCCAAGATGTCCTGAAGCTATGCTAACATTTTAACCCAGGATTTACAAAATTTATTTGGTCAAATATCCCTTTGTTTAGGAAATTATCTCCCTTATTCTCCTCACAGTTTAGAAAGTCTTTTATCTGTATCTTCCTTTATAGAAAGTGAATTCTTAAAACAGTAGTATTTATCTCACCCTGAAGTTTTTGTACCCTGGCGTGTTCTCTTAGATTCATAACATATTACATAAACCTAAGTGCCATGATTTATCACCACCTTAGCCCATCTAATCTCATGCTTGGACTATTGTCTTAGGTAAACTAGATTAACATGGGTAAGGACTGTTCTGGTAGCTCAGCTGGTAAAGAATTCCCCTCCAATGCAGGAGACATCAGTTCCATTCCTTGGTTGGGAAGATCTGCTTGAGAAGGGATAAACTACCCACTCGGGTGTTCTTGGGCTTCCCTGCTGGCTCAGCTGGTAAAGAATCCACCTGCAATGGGGGAGACCTGGATTTGATCCCTGGGTTGGGAAGATCCCCTGGAGAAGGGAAAGGCTGCCCACTCCAGTATTCTGACCTGGAGAATGCCATGGACTGTATCGACCATGGGGTCAGAAAGAGTCGGGCAGGACTGGGCGGCTTTCACTTTCACTTTTGAAACTAGATTGACATGGAAAATTCTCCGCTTGTGAATGAATGTGACTGCAGCAGTGTCCTGTTCAACTGTGTTTACTGCCAAATTTTATTTCACTACTAACTAGCAACAAACTCAAGTGGTGTTCAATAATTAGCAAGTCTGCTGCTATTTTTGTGAGAAATGAAAACAGATTATACACCGAGGAAACCAGAATTGAAAGAGACACATGTACTCCAATGTTCATTGCAGCACTGTTTATAATAGCCAGGACATGGAAGCAACCTAGATGTCCATCTGCAGACGAATGGATAAGAAAGCTTTGGTACATATACACAATGGAGTATTAATCAGCCATTAAAAAGAATACATTTGAATCAGTTCTAATGAGGTGGATGAAACTAGAGCCTATTATACAGAGTGAAGTAAGCCAGAAAGAAAAACACCAATACAGCATACTAACGAATATATATGGAATTTAGAAATATGCAAATGGTAACCCTGTATACGAGACAGCAAAAGAGACACAGATGTATAGAACAGTCTTTGGGACTCTGTGGGAGAGGGTGAGGGTTGGATGATTTTGGAGAATGGCATTGAAACACGTATGTTGTCATATGTGAAACGAATCACTAGTTCAGGGTCGATGCATGTTATAGGATACTCGGGGATGGCATGCGGGAATGACCCAGAGGGAGGATAAAGGGAGGAGGGAGGTGGGAGGGGGGTTCAGGAGGGGGAACTTATGTAAACCCAGGGCGAATTCATGTCAATGTATGGCAAAACCAACCAATATGATATTGTAAAATAATTTGCCTCCAATAAAAAATAACTTAAAAAAAAATATGTTTGCCATTGAGAATATTTTCTCTTGAATCTTATGTTTCCCCAAAATAAGACTTAATCACACATTTACCATCACATTTAAAATGCAAATCAGTTTTCCTTTTGATAATCTAAAAATCTGGGCTTCTAGAGTTAATATTTTGTTAATAGATAGCAGGTGGAATATCAGTTGTACATGTGATTTTCATAAAATTGGCATATTATTTTATTGTCACAACTGAAGAGTTACCTGGCCTAAATAATTGGCATTACTTTTTGTCATAAAACAAGGAAGATCAATAATGTTAAGCCTATACCCTCCAAATGTATTTATCCTAAATAATTATTTTCTGATGATAAAAATAGCCCCCAGCATTTTAAACACGTTTATTGTTGGGAAATGTAACAGACCTTCCACAATTGTAATTGAAAAGTAAATTTCACAGAAAAAAAAAAAAAGTAGGTAAGTAGAAAACTTTGTAAAAGCTTGACACATCCAACAAAAAAATCTGACGTTCTAGGGTCTGCAGCCCCTGGACCGCAAAACACTGAAATGTAGCCCAGAACTACGGGTGCACATGCTATGTCATCTGTGCTATTAACAGCAACGTCCTGAGAAGCCCACAGTTACGGCCTCATTACAAGCTGACTGAGACTTGAGAGCACATTTCTTTCTACCAAGACAGGCATCCTTGGAGACCCCTTATTTCTTTTTTTGTTGTTTAGTATCCCTACCAATTCTATAAATCAGCAATAACCCAAACTAACCCTGTGCAGTTAGTACAAAACCCAACTTTTTTGAAAGGTAAATTTGCAAAACATATAGCTACACCTTTGATTGGCAACACAATAGCCATGCCCTTCAGACTCTGCCAGATCCTGCCCAAATCCTATCAAAGATTGAAGATTGTCAGACATAATGTTTATTGAAGATTGTCTATAAGATATACTCACCGTGAGATCATAAATAAATTATGAATTACTATTACTGGAGCATTTCCCATGGATTAGAATCCCTAGTAGTTTCTCTGCAAAGAACATACACACGCACACACACATATATATGTATATAAATATACACATATATTTGTGTATGATCACATTGTCTGACAGAGTAATATGTTATAATAAGGCCCTATAAAATGTGAAATTGCAGCTATTATATTTATTCTATGGCCCCCACATAGTTTATTTTCAACATATCAGCCAGAGTGATCCATTTTAAACTCTCAGCAGATAATATGAATCCTGTGCCCAAGGCCCTACAATGACTTTGCTTCAAGCTAAGCCAAAGTTAAGAATTTATAATGGCTTTCAGAATCTTCTTTGACTTCATGTTCTGTGACCTTCACTCTTTACCATACTCCCCCTTTAGCCTTTGTGCTGTTCTTCTTTTTGAAACCCCACTGCTGTTATTTCAGCATAGATTTCCTCATCTTTCGCAAATCTTTGTTCAGATGTCATTTTTCCCAATGGATTTTCCCCAAATGCTTCTTGAAACTCCAACTTGCTTCCTCTTCTGGGTCTTCTACCTTATCTTTTTGTAAAGTACTCATCACCTTCTAATTTACTGTATGACTTGTTTAATTATTAGGTCTATTGTTTATTATCTGTTTTTCTTTACTAGAATGTAAGATCTAGTGATGTCTGTCTAGTTTATTTACTGACCATCACTAAAGCTAAGAAAAATGCCTGACTCAAGAGATGGACTCAGCAAACAATTGTCAAAGAACCAATGAATGAAAGTTTGTTGTAAGACTGTTGATGTAGCATTATTAATGTTGTGGAGTGGAGACTACACTCCATAAGTGGAGACTAATCAATGTTTAGTTGCTAAGTCATGTCTAATTCTTTTGTTACCCCATGGACTATAGCTCACCAGTCTTCTCTATCCATGGGATTTCCCAGGCAAGAATAGTGGATTGGGTTGCCATTTCCTTCTCCAGGGAACTTCCCAACTCAGGGATTGAACCCACATCTCCTGCTTTGTCAGGCAGTTTCTTTACCACTGAACAACCAGGGAAATCCAGCATTATTAATAATGCTACATAATTAATGATGTCCACCTGCTTGAAAACCATAAGGAAAATTTCCCTCAGGTTTCTCTTTATCACTGATGGTGACTACTTACAAGTTACAAACTGACTTGAGTCCCAACTTAGGGATAATGGAAGACTAAATAGTAGAAAACTTTTCAAATCCTTGTCATTTCAAATTCTTCACTGATATACATGATGCTTTCTGGAGTCCCCATATAGCTGTGTCACAAACAGCCCTGGGAGACACAATGGAGATTCTGCTGATCCCATATAACCCAAGCTGGAATCTCTCAATATTTTTCTTCTACCCTTTACCTCATTGAGATCAAGTTTTTTGACTCATATTTTGCTCTCAAATGTATATTACTCCTATCAAAGATAAACTTCTGTAGAAGGAAAAGATGGTCATTTTCATAAATATATTTAAATGTTTATAATATCTGTAGCTGAATTATGCTTTTGTGATTTTTATGGAGACACATTGCTTCTTGATGAAATGTTACAGACCTGACCTTTTATATTTACTTGGTAAAACCCATCAGTGCAAACTCATTGCATTTTTGTTGGTCTGACCTTCAATGTGTATATTGATTCTGAGTTATACCATTTTATTTGATCACAACAATGCTGTGCAAAACCTCAAACCACACGTAATTGTGATTATTAACAATCAGTTTTTTAATCATAAAATTCCCTACTTAAATGCAGTTTTCCTCTGTGTTGCTTCACAAATATAAATTTAAAAAGCACCTTAATGTGCGTATTTGTCATTTTCCCAAAAACCAGTAGTAGAACATCAATGCTTATGATCTTTTTTATATCCTTTAGACAATTATGCTTTAACAACGTGTAACTGAACCACTAAGAGGCCCTGGAGTAGGAAATTCAACCCACTTCATTAACCTTGCCTGGAAAAGCCCATGGACAGAGGAGTCTGGCGGACCCTAGTCTATGGGGTTGCAAAAATCGGACATAACTGAGACATCAAGTGCGCTTGCGCACACACACCCACACCCACACAGTAGTTAACCACAATCAATTTTCAAAGATTCTGCTTTTCTTTTAAGGGTATTCATTTAGGACATAATAATTATCATGGTGCTGCAGGTGATTTCTTTCAGGAAACACTGGCTTATAAAGATCTTAACTTTTTTAGCAAGCATTTATTTGTTTCTTTTTAAAAGCATGCATTCAGTGGAGGTCTGTCCACATTATTTTGACTGTGAATTTTGCTTATAAGAAGCAGTCAGCCCACTTCCAAAATTATAAAGATCATCTCTAAGAATATTATCAAATATTTATGTCCAATGTATATATTAACATATTATTCCTCTAAATTAGCATTTTCAGAATGAAATAATAATTAGCAAATTAACAGGATCATTTACTGTTAACAATATTATTGTGAATATTTGCATCATTTTCCCCAAACTTTGTGTGGATTTCAATTTAAAATATATGAAAGTGCTGATTGAGCCTAGATACTATCTTTGTGATTAAAAAAACAAAACAGCATATGTTTTTATTATTTTGGAAATGCAATAATTCAATACAAAGAACTGAATTAAATTAGTCTTGCAAATAAACTAAAACTCTAACTTTAGGTTACAGGTTTTTTTGTCTCATCCCAATATAGAATTTAGTTGGTGTCTTCTGATTATTCTGGGATATTGCAAAAGTTTTTGGATAAAGCTGTCAAAAATCCTTTCTGGAATAGTCATTTCTTATCAGCTGTTCCATATCAACAGAAGGATACAGGTATAAAGAAACCAGGGGCAGAGGGAATGGAAAATACCCAGTCCACCAATGGTCTAGAAAGATACCAGACTAAGTGAGAGAGAGCAGGAGCTATAAACTCACTCAAGAGAATAGATTACAGAGTCCAGGAGATCACCTCAGGCAAAAAAATATGTTAAAAGAGTGTGTAAAGGAGGCTGCTTCTGAACCCTGGGATCATTGCAGAGAGCCATGAAACTATCCAGGGATCTGCAGAGTACAGAAAAACACTTGATAACCGGTCACAAATTTAAGTTTTCATTCTGTTCCCTACATTTCATCAACCAGTCTTGGTAGTGACATAGTGTTTCCTGAGACAAGGAATTCTTTTGTTTGTTTATTTGTTTTTAAATGAAATGAGAACTAAGTCTTGAGTTAATTGAAAAGGTAAAATCTATACTGAGCTGGAATATGTAAGAACAGAAGTAGGGTGTTGAAAACTTCATAACAGAGACATATACATTTAACTTAGTTTTTCATTATTATTATAGAGTTGTACCTTACCTTTTTATTAGAATTTTTCTACTTTTAGAGCTGCCACTGAATGAACACTTGATTTCTATGGTGAATCTTATATCATATTGTGTTAGACATAAACCATAACTATCTTCACATTTTTACTTGCAGCGTCTGCCTATAATGCTGGAGACCCGGTCTTGATCCCTGGGTGGGGAAGATCCCCTGGAGAAGGAAATGGCAATCCACTCCAGGACTCTTGCCTGGAAAATCACATGGACGGAGAAGCCTGGTAGGCTACAATCCATGGGGTCACAGAGTCAGACACGACTGAGCGACTTCACTTCACTTCACTTTCTATTATATTTTATTCTTAACCAGTCACATAATTAAGAATAGTAGAAGTATCAAGAAAATAAGTTATATAATCTCATTAAATTCTTACTAGTTTTCCCATTGACTTTTCCAATTAAACCTCGGAAATTGTTTCTATCAATATTTAAATTTCATGTGAGCCAAATGATAAGAAGTAAAGAGATTTCAACAGATGGTTGCCTTACATTACAATTCAGAATTAGTCTACAGGAATCTGTAGCTTGGCAGCATGTGGTGTATCATTTTATTGTCTGTTAATCCAAAAGAAATAGGCTGAGATGTGTGTATTTTTCCATTGCATTTATTATATGACTTTATTAACAGTTACCAGATTTGATTCACTTATGTCTTATAAAACTAAAATTCAAGAAGTTTCACAAATCAGTATTTATTTGAATTAACTGAAATTCCATGACATTGAAGATTCACTGTTTAAAGAAGCTACTGATAGAACCAGATACCAAAATGACAACACTGATTGGATAATAGGAA
The DNA here is from genome assembly GCF_049115385.1 of Moschus berezovskii. Lineage (NCBI taxonomy): Eukaryota > Metazoa > Chordata > Mammalia > Artiodactyla > Moschidae > Moschus > Moschus berezovskii. The sequence continues at coordinate 12,382,451 of NC_142482.1, read as the reverse complement.
GAGAGTTCTGGGAAAACATCTTCTGCTTTATTGACTAGGCCAAAGCCATTGACTGTGTGGAACTCAACAAACTGTGGAAAATTCTTAAAACAGATGGATATACCATACCACTTTACCTGCCTCCTGAGAAATCTGTATGCAGATAAAAAGCAACAGCTGGAACAGGACATGGAAGAACAGACTGGTTCCAAATTGGGAAAGGAGTACATCAAGGCTGTATATTGTCATGCTACTTATTTAACTTATGTTCAGAATACATCACACGAAATCCTAGGCTGGATGAAGCACAAGCTGGAATCAAGATTGCAAGGAGAAATGTCGATACCCTCAGATATATGGAAGAAAGAGAAGAACTTCACTTCTTCATCAAAAAGCCTCTTGATGAAAGTGAAAAGGGAGAGTGAAAAAGCTGGCTTAAAACTCAAGATTCAAAAATCTAAAATGATAACATCCAGTCCCATCACTTCCTGGCCAATAGATGGGGAAACAATGGAAACAGTGACACACTTTATTTTCATGGGCTCCAAAATCACTGCAGATGGTGACTGCTACCATGAAATTAAAAGACACTTGCTCATTGGAGGAAAAGCAATGACCAACCTCGATGGCATATTAAAAAGCAGAGATGAGAGAGACAGGAAGATGGCGGAGGACTAGGACGTGGCGACCACTTTCTCCCCCACAAATTCAGCAAAAGAAAATTTGAACGCTGAGTAAATCCCACCAAAAATCTTCTGAATGCCGGCAGAGGACATCAGGCACCCAGAAAAGCAGCCCATTGTCTTCGAAAGGAGGCAGAAAATAGTATAAAAGATAAAAAGAGAGGCAAAAGAGGGAGGGACGGAGATCCCTACCAGAAGGGAGGCTTAAAAAAAAAAAAAAAAAAGAGAAGTTTCCAAACACCTGGAAACACTCACTGGCAAGTCTGTGGCGAGACTTGGAACCTCAGAGAGCAACATAACCAGGATGAAAAAGAAATACATAATTAAAACCCACAGACTAAGTGCCCAGAGGTAACTCTCAGCAGAGAAGTGGCGCAGCCACCCGCACCCCCCACTAGCAAGCGGAGGCTGGGCAGGGAGGCATGGGCGGCATCGCTTAGAGTGAGGACCGGGCCTGAATGCCCTGAGGGCAAAATGAGGGTGCTACCTTAAGACAGTTAAGCAGACTGTGGCATAGCTACCCCGTGGAAAGGCGAAAAGCCCCAACCTAAGACACTGCCAGCCCCACTCACAGAACAAAGGACTGAGCAGAGCTAGCTGGCTGCCGTCGGCCCATCCACCATTCCCCACCGAGACAGGCAGGGGAGGGCAGCCAGAGCCAGAAGGGGGCAACTGCGGCCCCAGAGAAACATCTGATACCAAGCTGCAGGCAGGCTTCATCACTATCCTAGACTTCTTGGGTTCGGGTCGGTTGACATCCGCCTGAGAAGGTGCACCGGTTGTACCCGCAGAAAACCGAGCGGCAGGGACCAGGGAGGCGATAAGTCACAGCGACCATGCTTGCCAATCACCTGGTCACCTGAGCCTCTTGGACCGGGGAAGGGCACAAAACGCAGGCCCAACCAAGTCTGCAACTTTGTGGAGTACCCGAGTACCTGAACCTGAGCCGCTCAGACCCGGGAAGTGCATACAACCCAACACCGGCTTCGGACAGTTCCCAGCAGAGCAACCTAGAGCCTGAGCAGCATAAACAGGGACAGCAAACATGCAATGAGTGGGGGCAATCCCAGTGTAGCCGAGACACTGTGAGCACTCCCCACAGATGCCAGTGATATTTGTCTGCAGCATTCCCCGCTCCCCAAAGCACGACTGAACAGGTGAGCCCATAAAGTGTCCACCACTGCCCCATTATGTCAGGATGGGAATTAGACACTGAAGAGACCCGCAAACAGAAGAGCTTAAAGAAAAGGAACTGCCTTGGAAGTGACAGATGGAGAAGTCTTGAGTATACTATAAGAATAAGGCTGAAAACTAGAGGCAGAGGCTTAAGTCTAAATCCTGAGAACACCAGAGATCTCCTGTTCCAGGGAACATTAATTGATAGGAGCTCATCAAATGCCTGCATACATACACTGAAACCAGGCACCACCCAAGAGTGAACAAGTTTCAGAGAAAAACATACCTTGCAAATTCGCCAGCAACACAGGAGAATAGCCCTGAGCTTCAATATAGAGGCTGCCCAAAGCCACTCCAAACCCAGTGACATCTCATTACTGGACACTTCATTGCACCCCGGAGAGAAGAAATCCAGCTCCACCTGCCAGAACACCGACACAAGATTCCCTAACCAGGGAACCTTGACAAGCCACCCGTCCAACACCATACACAGCGAGGAAACTACATAATAAAGAGAACTCCAAAAAACGCCAGAAGTTGGAAAGGACACCCCAAGCACAGCAATATAAGCAAGATGAAGAGGCACAGAAATACACAGCAAGTAAAGGAACAGGATAAATGCCCACCAACACAAACAAAAGAGGAAGATATAGGGAATTTACCTGATAAAGAATTTCGAATTTTGATAGTGAAAATGATTGAAAATCTTGAAAGCAAAATGGAGTTACAGATAAATAACCTCGAGAAAAGGATTGAGAAGATGAAAGAAAGGTTTAATAAGGATTTAGAGGAAATAAAAAAGAGTCAATATACAATGAATAATGCAGTAGATGAGATCAGAAACACTCTGGAGGGAACAAATAGTAGAATAACGGAGGCAGAAGACAGGATAAGCGAGCTAGAAGATATAATTGTAGAAATAAATGAAACAGAGAGGAAAAAAGAAAAACTAAAAGAAATGAGGACAATATTAGAGACCTCTGGGACAATGTTAAACGCCCCAATATTCGAATCATAGGAGTCCCAGAAGAAGAAGACAAAAAGAAAGACCATGAGAGAATACTTGAGGAGATAATAGTTGAAAACCTCCCTAAAATGGGGAAGGAAATAATCACCCAAGTCCAAGAAACCCAGAGATTCCCTAACAGGATAAACCCAAGGCAAAATACTCTAAGACACATATTAATCAAATTAAGAAAGATATCAAACACAAAGAACAAATATTAAAAGCAGCAAGGGAAAAGCAACAAATAACACACAAGGGGATTTCCATAAGGATAGCAGCTGATCTTTCAACAGAAACTCTTAAGGCCAGGAGGGAATGGCAAGACATACTTAAAGTGATGAAAGAAAATAACCTACAGCCCAGATTACTATAGCCAGCAAGAATCTCATTCAAATATGAAGGAGAAATCAAAAGCTTTACACACAAGCAAAAGCTGAGAGAATTCAGCATCACTAAACCAGCTCTCCAACAAATGCTAAAGGACCTTCTCTAGACAGGAAACACAGAAAGGGTGTATAAACTCGAACCCAAAACAATAAAGCAAGTGGCAATGGGATCATACTTATCAATAATTACCTTAAAAGTAAATGGGTTGAATGCCCCAGCCAAAAGACAGACTGGCTGAATGGATATAGAAACAAGACCCCTACATATGTTGTCTACAAGAGACCCACCTCAAAACGAGGGAACCATACATACTGAAACTGAAGGACTGGAAAAACAGATTCCACGCAAATAGAGACCAAAAGAAAGCAGGAGTAGCAATACTCATATCAGATAAAATAGACTTTAAAACAAAGGCGGTGGAAGGACACAAAGAAGGAAACTACATAATGACAAAAGGATCAATCCAAGAAGATAATAGAACAATTATAAATATTTATGCACCCAACATAGGAGCACCGCAATATGTAAGACAATTACTAACAAGTATGAAAGGGGAAATTAACAACAATGCAATAATAGTGGGAGAATTTAATACCCCACTTACATCTCTGGATAGATCAACTAAACAGAAAATTAACAAGAAAACACAAACTTTAGATGATACAATAGACAAGTTAGACCTAATAGATCTCTATAGGACAGTTCAACACAAAACAATGAATTTCACCTTTTTCTCAAGTGCACATGGAATCTTTTCCAGAATAGATCACATCCTCGGCCATAAATCTACCTTTGTAAATTCAAAAAAGTTGAAATCATTCCAAGCATCTTTTCTGACCACAATGCAGTACGATTAGATCTCAATTATAGGAGAAAAACTATTAAAAATGTCAACATATAGAGCCTGAACAACATGCTGCTGAATAACCAACAAATCATAGATGAAATCAAAAGAGAAATCAAAAAATGCATAGAAATGAATGAAAATGAAAACAAAACCCAAAACCTCTTCAGTTCAGTTCAGTCGCTCAGAAGTGTCTGACTCTTTGCAACCCCAGGAATCACAGGACGCCAGGCCTCCCTGTCCATCACCAACTCCCGGAGTTCATTCAAACTCATATCCATTGAGCCAGTGATGCCATCCAGCCATCTCATTCTCTGTCGTCCCCTTGTCCTCCTGCCCCCAATCCCTCCCCACATCAGAGTATTTTCGAGTGAGTCAACTCATCACGTGAGGTGGCCTAAGTATTGGAGTTTCAGTTTTAGCATCAGTCCTTCCAATAAACACCCAGGATTAATCTCCTCTAGAATGGACTGGTTGGATCTCCTTGCACTGCAAGGGACTCTCAACAGTCTTCTCCAACACCATTTTCAAAAGCATCAATTCTTCGGCGATCTGCTTTCTTCACAGTCCAACTCTCACATCCATACATGACCACAGGAAAAACCATAGCCTTGACTAGATGGACCTTTGTTGGAAAAGTAATGTCTCTGCCTTTTAATATGCTATCTAGGTTGGTCATAGCTTTCCTTCCAAGGAGTGAGTATCTCTTAATTTCATGGCTGCAATCACAATCTGCAGTGATTTTGGAGCACCAAAAAATAAAATCTGACACTGTTTCCACTTTTTCCCCATCTATTTCCCATGAGTTGATGGGACCAGATACCATAATCTTTGTTTTCAGAGTGTTGAGATTCAAGTCAACCTTTTCACTCTCCTCTTTCACCTTCATCAAGAGGCTTTTGAGTTCCTCTTCACTTTCTGCCATAAGGGTGGTGTCATATGCATATCTGAGGTTATTGATATTTCTCCCAGCAATCTTGATTCCAGCTTGTGCTTCTTCCAGCCCAGCGTTCCTCATGAGGTACTCTGCATATAAGTTAAATAAGCAGGGTGACAATATGCAACCTTGACGCACTCCTTTTCCTATGTCGAACCAGTTTGTTGTTCCATGTCCAGTTCTAACTGTTGCTTCATGACCTGCATACAGGTTTCTCAAGAGGCAGGCCAGGTGGTCTTGTATTCTCATCTCTCTCAGAATTTTCCACAGTTTACTGTGATCCACACAGTCGAAAGAATTGGCATAATCAATGAAGCAAAAATAGATGTCTTTCTGGAACTCTCTTGCTTTCTCCATGATCCAGCAGATGTTAGCAATTTGATCTCTGGTTCCTCTGCCTTTTCTAAAACCTGCTTGAACATCTGGAATTTCATGGTTCACATATTGCTGAAGCCTGCCTTGCAGAATTTTGTGCATGATTTACTAGTGTGTGAGATGAGTGGAATCTCTGGGACACTGTAAAGGCAGTGCTACGGGGAACGTTCATAGTAATACAGGCCCACCTCAAGAAAAAAGAAAAAAGTCAACTAAATAACCTAACTGCACAGTGAAAGCAACTACAAAAGGAAGAAATGAAGAACCCCAGGGTTATTAGAAGGAAAAAAAATGTTAAAAATTAGGGCAGAAATAAATGCTCTTTTGAGACCAAAGCAAAAATCAACATAGCCAAAAGCTGGATCTTTGAGGTCAATAAAATTGACAAACCACCAGCCAGACTCATCAAGAAACAAAGGGAGAAGAACCAAATCAATAAAATTAGAAATGAAAATGGAGAAATCACAACTGACAACACAGAAATACAAAGGATCATTAGAGAATACTATCAGCAATTATATGGCAATAAACTGGACAACTTGGAAGAAATGTACAAATTCTTAGAAAAGTACAACTTTCCAAAACTGAACCAGGAAGAAATAGAAAATCTTAATAGACCCATCACAGCACGGATATAGAAGCTGTAATCAGAAATATTCCAGCAAACACAAGCCCAGGTCCACATTGCTTCACAGCTGAATTCTACCAAAAATTTACAGAAGAGCTAATACCTATTCTACTCAAACTCTTCCAGAAAATTGCTGAGGAATGGAAACTTCCAAACTCATTCTATGAGGCCACCATCACGCTAATCCCAAAACCTGGTAAAGATGCCACCAAAAAAGAAAACTATAGGCCAATATCACTGATGAACATAGATGCAAAAATCTTTAACAAAATTCTAGCAATCAGAATCCAACAACACATTAAGAAGATCATATATCATGACCAAGTGAACTTTATCCCAGGAATGCAAGGATTCTTCAATATCCGCAAATCAATCAATGTAATACACCATATTAAAAAACTGAAAAATAAAAAACATATGATTATCTCAATAGATGTAGAGAAAGCCTTCGACAAAATTCTACATCCATTTATGATATATAAAAAAAAAAAAAACCCTCCAGAAGGTGGGAATAGAAAGAACATACCTCAAGACAATAAAAGCTATATATGACAAACCCACAGCAAACATTATCCTCAATGGTGAAAAACTGAAAGCATTTCCCCTAAAGTCAGGAACAAGACAAGGGTGCCCACTCTCACCATACTATTCAACATAGTTCTGGAAATTTTGGCCACAGCAATCAGAGCAGAAAAAGACATAAAAGGAATACAAATTGGAAAAGAAGAAATAAAATGTTCATTTTTTGCTGATGACATGATCCTCTACACAGAAAACCCTAAAGACTCTACCTGAAAACTGCTAGAGCTAATCAATGAATACAGTAAAGTTGCAGTATATAAAATCAACACACAGAAATCCCTTGCATTCCTATACACTAATAATGAGAAAATAGAAAGAGAAATTAAGGAAACTATTCCATTCACTGTTGCAAGGAAAAGAATAACATACTTAGGAATATATCTACCTAAAGAAACAAAAGACTTGTACATAGAAAACCATAAAAACTGGTGAAAATAATCAAAGAGGACACTAATAGATGGAGAAATATACCGTGTTCATGGATTGGAAGAATAAATATTGTGAAAATGAGTATATTACCCAAAGTAAATTTTACATTCAATGCAATCCCTATCAAAGTACCAACGATATTTTTCACAGAGCTAGAACGAATAATCTCACAATTTGTATGGAAATACAAAAAATCTCGAATAGCCAAAGCAATCTTGAGGAAGAAGAATGGAGCTGGGGGAATCAACCTGCCGGACTTCAGGCTCTACTACAAAGCCACAGTCATTAAGACAGTATGGTGCTGGTATGAAGACAGAAATATAGATCAATGGAACAAAATAGAAAGCCCAGAGCTAAATCCATGCACTTATGGACACCTTATCTTTGACAAAGGAGGCAAGAGTATAAAATGGAGAAAAGACAGTCTCTTTAACAAGTGGTGCTGGGAAAACTGATCAGCCACTTGCAAAAGAATGAAACTAGAACACTTCCTAACACCAAAATAACACTTCCAACACAAAAATAAACTCAAAATGGATTAAAGATCTAAATGTAAGACCAGAAACTATAAAACTCCTAGAGAAGAACATAGGCAAAACACTCTCCAACATAAATCACAGCAGGATACTCCATGACCCACCTTCCAGAATATTGGAAATAAAAGCAGAAATAAATGGGACCTAATTAAAATTAAAATCTTCTGTACAACAAAGGAATGTATAAGCAAGGTGAAAAGACAGCCTTCAGAATGGGAGAAAATAACAGCAAATGAAACAACTGACAAAGAATTAATCTCAAAAATAAACCAGCAACTCCTTCAGCTCAATTCCAGAAAAATAAACGACCCAATCAAAAAATGGGCCAAAGAACTAAACAGACATTTCTTCAAAGAAGACATACAGATGGCTAACAAACACATGCAAAAATGCTCAACATCCCTCATAATCAGGGAAAGGCAAATCAAAACCACAGTTCGATACCATTTTACACCAGTCAGAATGGCTGCTATACAAAAGTCTATATGCATTAAATGCTGGAGAGGGTGTGGAGAAAAGGGAACCCTCTTACACTGTTGGTGGGAACGCAAACTAGTACAGCCACTTTGGAGAACAGTGTGGAGATTTCTCAAAAAACTGGAAATAGAACTGCCATATGATCCAGCAATCGCACTCCTGGGCATACACATCGAGGAAACCAGAATTGAAAGAGACACATGTACTCCAATGTTCATTGTAGCACTGTTTATAATAGTGAGGACATGGAAGCAACCTAGATGTCCATCTGCAGACGAATGGATAAGAAAGTTCTGGTACATATACACAATGGAGTATTACTCAGCCATTAAAAAGAATATATTTGAATCATTTCTAATGAGGTGGATGAAACTGGAGCCTATTAAACAGAGTGAAATAAGCCAGAAAGAAAAACACCAATACAGTATACTATCGCATATATATGGAATTTAGAAAGATGGTAACCTTAACCCTGTATATGAGATAGCAAATGAAACACAGGTGTATAGAGCAGTCTTTGGGACTCTGTGGGAGAGGGTGAGGGTGGGATGATTTGGGAGAATGGCATTGAAATATGTATATTAACATATTTGAAAAGAATCACCAGTCCAGGTTCAAAGCATGATACAGGATGCTCGGGGCTGCTGCGTGGGGATGACCCAGAGGGAGGAAAAAGGGAGGAGGGAGGTGGGAGTGGGGTTCAAGAGGGGGAACACATGCACACCCGGGGCAGATTCATGTCAATGTATGGCAAAGCTAGCCAATATAATATTGTAAAGTAATTAGCCTCCAATAAAAAAATAAATAAATTATATATAAAGGTCCATGTTAAAAATAAATAAATAAAAAATAAAAAGCAGAGACATTGTTTTGCTAACAAAGGTCCATCTAGCAATGATTCTTCTAGATTCGTCTAGCAGTCATGTATGGATGTGAGAATTAGACTACAATGGAAGCTGAGCACTGAAGAATTGATGCTTTTGAGCTGTGGTGTTGGAGAAGACTCTTGAGAGTCTCTTGCACTGCAAGGAGATCAAACCAATCAACCCTAAAGGAAATGAGTCCTGAATATTCATTGGAAGGACTGAAGCTGAAGCTCCAATATTTTGGCAGCCTGACTGGAAAAACTGATTCATTGGAAAAGACCCTGATGCTGGGAAAGATTGAAAACAGGAAGAAAAGGGGACGACAGAAGATGGAATGGTCGGATGGCATCACTGAGTCAATGGACATGAGTTTGAGCAAACTCTGGGAGTTGGTGATGGACAGGGAATCCTGGCGTGCTTCAGTCCATGGAATCACAGAGTTGGACATGACTGAGGCTGAACTGGACGGAACTGGTTGTTCTAAGTATAGCTCTGAATATGATTTTCAATAGGCAATCCTTAAAAGCAGGTAGTTGAAACCATTGGCAAGTGATATGGTAACTAACAGTATGTTCTTATATTTTAAATACAAATCAATATTTTCATTCTTATGCATCTCACCCAATAACTCCTTGTGAAGTAGAAGGCAGTGTATGTTACCTGTTAAATGTAAAGACAGAAATATTGAATCAGAAGACTGGGGAACATGTAAAAAACTTGAAATACTTGTGATAGTAGGAGATACTAGGAAAACCCTAAAACATTCGAAGAACCAGATGCTGTTAAGAGGCATTAGGCAAGGTTATTGTGGCTCCCTTGTGGTTAAAGTGTGTCTTTCTGCAGCTCTGTCAATCCCTCCAGCTGCCATAGTGACCACTGTGTAGATGTTAAGGGACAGAGATTTAGACTGATCCAAATTTGGCCACCTCATGTGAAAAGTTGATTCATTGGAAAAGACTTTGATGCTGGGAAGGATTGGAGGCAGGAGGAGAAGGGGACGACAGAGAATGAGATGGCTGGATGGCATCACCGACTCGATGGAGATGAGTTTGAGTGAATTCCAGGAGTTGGTTATGGACAGGGAGGCCTGGCATGCTCTGATTCATGGGGTCGCAAAGAGTCAGACACGACTCAGCGAATAAACTGAACTGAACTGAACTGAAAGTTGGGTTTCTTTTAGGTAGATTTGAGGTAGAGACAAGAGCCAAGAAAACTGAAAGCATTGTCAAGGTCATGGTTTGAATTACAGATCATAGCATCAAAGCTCAGCAGAGGAGGGGTAAAGTGGAAGGCCAGAGGGTGCATAAATTAAAATATGACATCGAGAAGATTTTTAAAAGATGCTGTAGAAGTAAGAATACTTAAGACAGAATAGGATCAAAGTTGTAGATAGCATGATGGAACTTAAATGGAGTGTTTAAGAGGTGAATAGAGTAAGAAAAGTGAAGAGTGTGACCGTAAGAATGTGCATTGAAATGGAGCAGAAGTAGGCAGAACTGTGGTGGATCTAGAAAGGGAAATGAGATCCTCATAAGACTGTTTGAAATGTGCTGTATTAGTGCATGCTTTGTTCAAATAAACCAAACTTTAATGTCACAAAGCAAATTTTTAAAGTTACATCTACATGACTAATGGAAAACAGTATATGAAAAAGTATTGGCCAATGACGTTCTTCTTCAATGCAGTCTTCTGTAAGACTGAAGCTATTTTTAACCCAGCAGATAGGAATGTAATCATTGCAAAAACCATTGGTGAGGATGGAGGAACTCTCCACCTCTTTGTAACCCTGACAGTTGCAAGATGTGCAGAAATATCCTGCACTTACTAGACTGCCTGTTTCAGATAAGAAAATGGAAATTGTGTCCAAGAGAATGCAGAGTGTATTGCTCTGTTGTGGCATTTACTGCACATAAAAAGTGCATACAGAGAACAGAGTGAAATGGCTTGGGTGTGAACACAGAATTCAGAAGCTAGATTAGAGACAAAAACCATAAAAACATCATGAACAAGGGTGGGTGCTAGGTAGTTACAGTAACAATGTTGATGACAAGAAGAGCTAACAACTTCTAAATGCTCACTCTGTGTAACTCATATTTCACAACAATCAGACTACTTGCTACAGTAAGTCCCCTATATATAAACCTTCAACTTTTGATATTTGAGAGATGGAAATGTGTGTCTATCAGCTCAGTTGCTCAGTCATGTTCAACTCTTTGTCACCCCATGGAATAAAGTACACCAGGCTTCCCTGTCCCATCACCAACTCCCAGAGCTTGCTCAAATTGATGTCCGTTGAGTCAGTGATGCCATTCAACCATCTCATCCTCTGTCATTCCCTTCTCCTCTTGCCTTTAATCTTTCCCAGCATCAGGGTCTTTTCAAATGAGTCAGTTTTTTTGCATCAGGTGGCCATACTATTGGAGTTTCAGCTTCAGCATTAGTCCTTCCAGTGAATATTCAGGATTGATTTCCTGTAGGATGGGACCGGTCTGATCTTGCAATCCAAGGGACTCTCAAGAGTCTTCTCCAACACCACAGTTCAAAAGTATCAGTTCTTTGGCGCTCAGCTTTGCTTACGGTCCAACTCTCACATCCATACATGGATTAAAAAAAAAAAAAAACGACTTTGACTAGACCCACCATTGTTGGCAAAATCTAGGTTGTTCATAGCTTTTCTTCCAAGGAGCAAGCTTCTTTTAATTTCATGGCTGTAGTCACCATCTGCAGTGATTTTGGAGCCTCCCAAAATAAAACCTCTCACTGTTAACTTGTTTTCTCATCTATTTTCCTTTAAGTGATGGGGCCAGATGCCATGATCTTAGTTTTCAGAAAGTTGAGTTTTAAACTAACTCATTCACTCTCCTCTTTCCCTTTCATCAAGAGGCTCTTTAGTTCTTCAGTTTCCGCCATAAGGGTGGCATCATCTGCACATCTGAGATTATCGACATTTCTCCCATTTCTCCCAATCTTGATTCTAGCTTGTTCTTCATCCAGCCTGGCATTTTGCATGAGGTACTCTACACATAAGTTAAATAAGCAGGGTGACATGATGCAACACTGATGTACTCCTTTCCAATTTGGAACCAGTCTGTTGTTCCATGCCCAGTTCTAACTGTTGCTTCTTGACCTGCATACAGATTTATCAGGAGGCAGGTAAGGTGATCTGGTATTCCCAACTCTTCCAGAATTTTCCACAGTTTGTTGTGAACCACACAGTCAAAGGCTTTGGCAGAGTCAATAAAGCAGAAGTAGATATTTTTTCTGGAAGTCTCTTGCTTTTTTGATGACCCAGTGGATTTTGGCAATTTGATCTCAGGTTCCTCTGCCTTTTCTAAAACCAACTTGAACATCTAGAAGTTCATGGTTCATGTACTGTTGAAGCATCACTTGGAGAATTTTTGGCATTACTTAGCTAGTATGTGAGATGAGTGAATTGTGTGGTAGTTTGAGTTTCTTTGGCCTTGCCTTTCCTTAGGATTAAAATGAAAACTGATCTTTTCCAGTTTGTGGCCACTGCTGTGTTTTCCAGATATGCTGGCATATTCAGTGCAGCACTTACACAGATCTTTTAAAATTTGAAATACCTAAAATGGAATTCCATCACATCTACTAATTTTGTCTAGTGATGCTTCTAAGACCCATTTGACTTCACATTCTGGGATCTGGCTCTAGGTGAGTGATCACACCATTGTGGTTATCTGGGTCATGAATATCTTTTGTACAGTTATTCTGTGTATTCTTGCCACCTCTTCCTAATATCTTCTATTTCTGCTAGGTCTATACTGTTTCTGTCCTTTAATGTGCACATCTCTGCATGAAATGTTGCCTTGGTATCTCTAATTTCCTTGAAGAGATCTCTAGTCTTTCCCGTTCTATTGCTTTCCTCAATTATTTTGCATTTATCTCTGAGGAAGGCTTTCCTTGCTATTCTTTGGAACTCTGCATTCAAATGGATTATCCTTCCTTTTCTCCTTTTTCTAGTTTTACTTCTCTTCTTTTCACAGCTATTTGTAAGGCCTCTTCAGATAGCTGTTTTGTCTTTTTGCATTTATTTTTCCTGCAGATAGTCTTGATCCCTTCCTCCTGTACAATATCATGCTCCTCCATCCATAGTTCTTCAGGCATTATTTCTATCAGATCGAATCCCTGGCATCTATTTATCACTTCCACTGTATACTTGTAAGTGATTTGACTTAGGTCTATTGATATTCCCTACTTTCTTCAATTTAAATCTGAATTTTTCAATGAGGAGTTCATGATCTGAGCCACAGTCAGCTGCTGGGCTTGTTTTTGCTGACTATATAGAGCTTCTCCATCTTTGGCTGCAAAGGATATAATTGATCTGATTTCGGTATTGACTATCTGGTGATATCCATGTGTAGAGTCTTCTCTTGTGTTGTTGGCAGAGTGTTTGCTGTCAGCAGTGGGAAACCACTGTTAGTATTTGCCCAGCTTCATTCCGTGCTCCAAGGACAAACTTGCCTGTTACTCCAGAAATCTCTTGACTTCTTACTTTTGCATTCCAGTCCCCTATAATGAAAAGGACATCTTCTTTGGGTGTTAGCTTTAGAAGGTCTTGTGGGTCTTCAACTTCAGCTTCTTCAGCGTTACTGTTTGGGGCATAGACTTGGGTAGTGTGATATTGAATGGTTTACCTTAGAAACGAACAGAGATCATTCTGTCGTTTTTGAGATTGCACTCAACTACTGCATTTTGGACTCTTTTGTTGATTATGAGGGCTACTCCATTTATTCTAAGGTATCTTACCCTCAGTAGTAGATATAATGGCTTACCCTCAGTAGTAGATACAATGGTCATCTGAGTTAAATCTACCCTTTCCAGTCACTTTAGTTCAGTGATTCCTAGAATGTCAATATTCACTCTTGTCATATCCTGTTTGACCACTTCCAATTTACCTTGATTCATAGACCTAACATTCCAGGTTCCTATGTAATATTGTTTTTCACAACATCGGACTTTACTTCCATCAACAGGCACATCCACAACTGGCATTGTTTTTGCTTTGGCTCCATCTCTTTCTGGAGTTATTTCTCCACTCTTCTCTAGTAGCATACTGGGCACCTACCAACCTAGGGAGTTCATCTTTCAGTGTCTTATCTCTTGCCTTTTCATACTGTTCATGGGGCTCTCAAGGCAATAATACTGAAGTGGTTTGTCATGCCCTTCTGCAGTGGACCACGTTTTTTCATATCTCTACACCATAACCCATCCATCTTTGGTGGCCCTACATGGCATGTCTCATAATTTAATTGAGCTAGACAAGGTTGTGGTCCATGTGATAAGTTTGATTTGTTTTCTGTGATTGTGGTTTTGTTTCTGCCTGCCCTCTGACAGATATGGATGGCTAAGAGGCTTATGGAAGCTTCCTAATGGGAGAGAATGTGTGTGAATGTCCAATAATGTAAGCTAGTTCAGGTGTTGGGCATACAGTTGTTCCATACTTGCATCCTTTACAAGTGGTTGTTCTTTTGTATATTTACTGTATAGTACTATATAGAGTAGTTTTCTCGGGTAACTCAGTTTTAAGGAATCCAATTGCCAATGCAGGAGAGGTGGGATCACTTCCTGGGTCAGGGAGATCACCTGGAGAAGGAAATGAAAATCCACTTCAGTATTCTTGCCTGGGAAATCTCATGGACAGAGGAGCCTGGTGGGGCTACAGTCCATGGGGTTGCAAAACAGTGGTCACGACTTAGCATCTAAACAATAAAAACAAAGTGTATGCAGTACAGTATTACAGTGGGGTCTGTCCCTGAGCATTTTCTATGGCTGCAATAACAGCTGTATTGTTATTCAGGCTAGAGAAGCAGCAGAAGGCTTGCTGGTGGGAGGTGTGGGAGGTGACTGCTCATCAAACACTACTTTTCCTCTGAGATCAAAAAAGTAGAAGAGACAAGTTCCTCTGATTCCAATTTGGTCAGTGAATTATATGTTCAGCACTTTACATTGATGCCCTCTAAATGTACTCTTTAATGTTAAATAGTAAATATCACTAACATGGATTCTTGAAAATCAGAGTTACATATAATGGAAAAATACATGTACTATGTATTTTTGTACATATTTTGCTGTTCTTTTGTATTTATTGAAATATAGTTGATTTACAATGTTTTATTAATTTCAGATATACACCAAAGTGATTCAGTTATACGTATATGTTCATATCTAATCTTTCCCAGATTATTTTCCCTTATACGTTATTGCAAAGTACTAAGTGTAGCTCTCTGTGTTATACAGTAGATTCTTGTTGGTTAAGTGTATGTTAATCCTAGACTCCTAATTTGCCCTTCCACTCGTCCTCTTTTGATAACCAAAGTATATTTTATATATCTGTGGGTCTATTTTTGTTTTGTAAATAAGTACATTTGTATCATTTTTTTAAAAAATTCATACAAGGATATTATATGATATTTGCCTTTCTCTGCCTGGTTTATTTCATGTAGAATTCCACAGGTCTGTAGGTGCCCAGTATGCTACTGGAGATCAGTGGAGAAATAACTCTAGAAGGAATGAAGGGATGGAGCCAAAGCAAAACCAATAACCAGTTGTGGATGTGACTGGTGATAGAAGCAAGGTCCAATGCTGTAAAGAGCAATATTGCATAGGAACCTGGAATGTTAAGTCCATGAATCAAGGCAAATGGAAGTGGTCAAACAGGAGATGGCAAGAGTGAACATAGACATTCTAGGAATCAGTGAACTAAAATGGACTGGAATGGGTGAATTTAACTCAGATGACCATTATATTTACTACTGTGGGCAGGAATCCCTTAGAAGAAATGGAGTAGCCATCATGGTCAACAAAAGAGTCCGAACGCAGTACGTGGATGCAATCTTAAAAACGACAGAATGATTTTGTTCATTTCCAAGGCAAACCATTCAATATCACAGTAATCCAGGCTTATACCTCAAAGAGTAACGCGGAAGAAGCCGAAGTTAAATGGTTCTATGAAGACCTACAAGACCTTTTAGAACTAACACCCCCAAAAGATGTCCTTTTCATTATAGGGGACTAGAATGCAAAAGGAGGAAGTAAAGAAACACGTGGAGTAACAAGCAAATTTGTCCTTCGAGCACAGAATGAAGCAGGGCAAAGGCTAATAGAGGTTTGCCAAGAGAACGCACTGGTCATAGCAAACACCCTCTCACAAGAACACAAGAGAAGACTGTACACATGGACATCACCAGATGGTCAACACCGAAATCAGATTGATTATATTCTTTGCAGCCAAAGATGGAGAAGCTCTATACAGTTAGCAAAAACAAGACCATGAGCTGACTGTGGCTTAGATCATGAACTCCTTATTGCCAAATTCAGACTGAAATTGAAGAAAGTAGGGAAAACCACTAGACAATTCAGATATGATCTAATCAAATCCCTTAAGATTAAACAGTGGAAGAGAGAAATAGATTTAAGGAACTAGATCTGATAGAGTGCCTGATGAACTCTGGACGGAGGTTTGTGACATTGTACAGGAGACAGGGACCAAGAACATCCCCATGAAAAAGAAATGCAGAAAAGCAAAATGGCTGTCTGAGGAGGCCTTACAAATAGCTGTGAAAAGAAGAGAAGTGAAAAGCAAAGGAGAAAAGGAAAGATATAAGCATCTGAATGCAGAGTTCCAAAGAATAGCAAGGAGAGATAAGAAAGCCTTCCTCAGTGATCAATGCAAAGAAATAGAGGAAAACAACAGAACAGGAAAAACAGGCGATCTCTTCAAGAACATTATAGATTCCAAGGGAACATTTCATGCAAAGATAGACTTGATAAAGGACAGAAATTGTATGGACCTAACGGAAGCATAAGCTATTAAGAAGAGGTGGCAAGAATACACAGAAGAACAGTACAAAAAAGATCTTCATGACCGAGATAATCGTGATGGTGTGATCACTCACCTAGAGCCAGACATCTTGGAATGTGAAGTCAAGTGGGCCTTAGAAAGCATCATTATGAACAAAGCTAGTGGAGGTGATGGTACTCCAGTTGAGCTATTTCAAATCCTGAAAGATGATGCTGCGAAAGTGCTGCACACAATATGCCAGCAAACATGGAAAACTCAGCAGTGGCCACAGGACTGGAAAAGGTCAGTCTTCATTCCTATCCTAAAGAAAGCCAATGCCAAAGAATGCTCAAACTACCACACAATTGCACTCATCTCACATGCTAGTAAAGTCATGCTCAAAATTCTCCAAGCCAGGCTTCAGCAATATGTGAACCGTGAACTTCCAGATGTTCAAGCAGGTTATAGAAAAAGCAGAGGAACCAGAGATCAAATTGCCAACATCCGCTGGATCATGGAGAAAGCAAGAGAGTTCCAGAAAGACATCTATTTCATCGACTATACCAAAGCCTTTGACTGTGTGGAGCACAATAAACTGTGCAACATTCTGAAAGAGATGGGAATACCAGACCACCTGACCTGCCTCTTCAGAAACCTGTATGCAGGTCAGGAAGCAACAGTTAGAACTGGACATGGAACAACAGACTGGTTCCAATTAGGAAAAGGAGTATGTCAAGGTTGTATATTTTCACCCTGCTTATTTAACTTATATGCAGAGTACATCATGAGGAACGCTGGGCTGGAAGAAGCAAAATCTGGAATCAAGATGGCTGGGAGAAATATCAATAACCTCAGATATGCAGATGACACCACCCTTATGGCAGAAAGTGAAGAGGAACTCAAAAGCCTCTTTATGAAGGTGAAAGAGAGTGAAAATTTTGGCTTGAAGCTCAACATTCAGAAAACGAAGATCATGGCATCTGGTCCCATCACTTCATGGGAAATAGATTGGGAAACAGTAGAAACAGTGTCAGACATTACTCTATTTGGCTCCAAATCACTGCAGATGCTGACTGCAGCCATGAAATTAAAGACGCTTACTCTTTGGAAGGAAAATTATGACCAATCTAGACAACATATTGAAAAGCATAGACATTACTTTGCCAACAAATTCCATCTAGTCAAGGCTATGGTTTTTTCCGTGGTCATGTATGGGTGTGAGAGTTGTACTGTGAAGAAAGATGATGGCTGAAGAGTTGATGCTTTTGAACTGTGGTGCTGGAGAAGACTCTTGAGAGTCCCTTGGACTGCAAGGATATCCAACCAGTCCATTCTAAAGGAGATCGATCCTGGGTGTTCATTGGAAGTTCTGATGCTAAAGCTGAAACTCCAATACTTCGGCCACCTCATGTGACGAGTCGACTCATTGCAAAAGACTCTGATCCTGGGAGGGATTGCTGGGCGGGAGGAGAAGGGGACGACCGAGAATGAGATGGCTGGATGGCATCACTGACTCGATGGACATGATTTTGGGTGAACTCCAGTAGTTTGCGATGGACAGGGAGGCCTGGCAAGCTGTTTTTCATAGGTTCACAAAGAATTGGACATGACTGAGCTACTGCACTGACTGAACTGATGATAATCTCTAGGTCATCCTATGTTGCTACAAATGAAATTATTTTATTCTTTTTTATGTCTGAGTGATATTCCTGTGTATGTATATACCACATCTTTATTATCCATTCATCTGTCAATGTTTTTCTGCAGATATATGCCCAAGAAGCAGGTTGCAGTATAATATGGTAGCTCTGTTTTTAGTTTTTTTTAAACTAAAAATGAAATTACTATATGGTCCACCTATTCTACTCCTGGCCATATATCCAGACAAAACTATAGTTCAAAAAGATACATGCACACTTGTGTTCACAGCTGCACTCTTCACAGTAGCAAAGACATGGAAAAAGCATAAATGTTCATAAACATATCAATGGATAAAGATGTGGTACATATATACAGTGAATTTTTACTCATTCACAGAAAATGAATGAAACAATGTCATTTGCAGCAACATGGATGCAGTTAGAGATTATCATACTAAGTGAAGTCAGAAAGAGAAAAATAAATACTGTATGATATCACTTGTATGGAGAATTTTAAATATGACACCAATGAACCTGAATGGAACAGAAACAGACTCATAGACCAGATCAAAGACATGGTTGCCAAGGGAGAATGACTAGGGGAGGGGTGGAGTGGGAATTTGGTGTTAGCAGATGTAAGCTAGTGTATATAAGGTGAATAAACAACACGTTCCTACTGTATATTTCCATAGAAAACTGGATTAAAGATTTACTAAGCATGGCTCCTTCCATCATAGTATCGACTAAAAAAAGATGTACACCTTGAGAGTTGTGAGTTAAGTTCTGTTTGGGGAAAATGATGACTGCAGCCCTGGAGGCAGCACCTTAGATGGCTCTGAGAGACTGCTCCAAAGCAGAAATGGGGGAAAGTCAATATATAATGTTGTGGTGAAGGGAGAGTTCAATACCATGAAGCAATAAATTTACAAAAGGTTTTCTGTTAGTCATGAAGGTCTGATGTCACCATGAAGGGAATTAGTGCTTCTCTAGATATGAGGAGATGCAAGGATTGAGATCATAAAATCTGTTCCTAAAAACATCTAACTATCTAAAGACTTGTCCCACCAGATTCCCTGGAGCACAGAATGCCTCACTCCACCTTGAACTCCCACAGGGGTTGTTGAAGGTTAACAGCTATAGCAGCATGGGGTTCAATCTCAGTAGAGGCAGATGGCAAATGTCTTTTGTTCAGTCACTGGCAATGCTCTTGGTAAGTGCCAATTTGTAGTTGACAAGAGAAAGACCCAGGTACAACCAGAGTCAGTCCCTCCCATTCGGAAGCTTCCACAAGACTGTTATCCTTATCCATCAGAGGGCAGACGGAATGGAAACCACAGTCAGAGAAAACTAGACAAACTGATCACAGATCACAGCTTTGTCTAACTCAATGAAACCGAACCATGCCATATAAGGCCACCAAGGATGGGCGGGTGGAGGTTTCTGACAAAATCTGGACCAATAGAGAAGGGAATGGCAAACCACTTCAGTATATTCTTGAAAACCCCATGAACCCCAGTCAGGTCAGGTCAAGTCAGTTGCTCAGTTGTGTCTGGCTCTTTGTGACACCATGAATCACAGCATGCCAGGCCTCCCTGTCTATCACCAACTCCCAGAGTTCACCCAAATTCATGTACATCAAGTCGGTGATGCCATCCAGCCATCTCATTCTCTGTCGTCCCCTTCTCCTCCTATCCCCAATCCCTCCCAGCATCAGAGTCTTTTCTAGCGAGTGAACTCTTTGCATGAAGTGACCAAAGTATTGGAGTTTCAGCTTTAGCATCAGTCCTTCCAATGAACACCCAGGACTGATCTCCTTTACAATGGACTGGTTAGATCTCCTTGCAGTCCAAGGGACTCTCAAGCGTCTTTTCCAACACCACAGTTCAAAAGCATCAATTCTTCAGCGATCAGCTTTCTTCACAGTCCACTCTCACATCCATACATGACCACTGGAAAAACCATAGCTTTATGAAAAGGCAAAAAGATATGATGCTGAAAGATGAACATTGCAGGTCAAAAGGTGCTTCAATACTTTGGCCACCTGATGTGAAGAGCTGACTCATTGGAAAAGACCCTGATGGAATTTAGAGGGATGGTAATGATAACCCTGTATGTGAGACAGCAGAAGAGACACAAATGTGTAAAGAGTCTTTTGGACTCTGTGGGAGAGGGCGAGGGTGGGATGATTTGGGAGAATGGCATTGAAACATGTATATTATCATATGTGAAATGAATCTCCAGTCCAGGTTCGATGCATGATACAGGATGCTCGGGGCTGGTGCACTGGGATGACCGAGAGAGATGATTTGGGGAGGGAGGTGGAAGGGGGGGTTCAAGATGGGGAACACATGTACACTGGGGGCGGATTCATGTCAATGTATGGCAAAACCAATACAATATTGTAAAGTAATTAGCCTCCAATTAATTTTTTTTTTAAAAAAAGAAAAGACCCTGATGCTGAGAAAGATTGAAAGCAGGAGAAGGGGGCGACAGAGGATGAAATGGTTTGATGGCATCGCTGACTTGATGGACATGAGTTTGAGCAAGCTATAGGAGTTGGTGATGGATAGGGAAGCCTGATGTGCTGCAGTCCATGGGGTTGTAAATAGTTGGATACGACTGAGTAACTGAACTGAATTCAAATGTATATTTTGAAGGTTTCCATCCTTTACCATTGATCTATATCTCTGTCTTTGTGCCAGTACCATATTGCTTTAATGTTCTGTATATTTGTAGTATAGCTGAAGTCAGGAAAGTTGATTCTTCCAGTTCCTCATTTCTTTTTAAAGACTGCTTTTGCTCTTTGGGTTCTTTTGTGTTTCCACACATGTGTGTTACGCTTTTGTCATATAATAAGAGCATAAATTCGTGAATTCTGGACTGCCTGCCTTCAAATTATTGATCCTTTTCTTAATGGCCATGATTGTGGGTGAAGTTAACTGTTTGTGTCACAGTTTCATCCTCTGTAAATTGAGCATAATTATATTGCTGACTTCATAGGATCTTCTGAGCATCTAGATAGGTGATGATCATGAAAAGGTACTCAGTAAATGCTACTGTTTATTATGTACATTATTATTTATCTATCGATCTATTCATGCACATGCACGGGTGAATGATAGGCTGACTTCTCAAATGAAAAGTAAAAATGATCACTTAAGACAGTCGCAGAACTTGGCAGATATTTCTGAAAACAGTGACAGACCACTGAAGTATGTTTTTCAGTGTTAACATATGGTGGCACTCTCTCTAAACGCTTGTGGAAACTCTGTTTACCAGAATATTTCTGTTACTGTTTGACAGAATTTGATTTCATGCCATCCTTTTCCTGATGTTTTGTTTATTCACTGTAGTGTTTCCATTGTCATCTGTTTCCTTTCCTTGTCTTTTTTTCTTTTCTGCCTAGATACTTGTTGCATGTCTTCTTTAAGTTGGTTGCTCAGAGCTTTCTTTCCTCTCTACCAATGTAAAGTTAACTCTGTATCTTATTTTGGTTTTATTTGTTTGTGGCCCATGCCCTTCCCCTCACTCCTCCTGAGTCAGCTTTAAATTTGTTCTACCTGCACTTGTATCTCATAAGAAGGTAAAGAGGTAGAGAGATAAGAGGTCGGGAGATACATGGCAGTGTATCTATCCAACAGCATCCACACTTTGTTTTGATTTCTAGAGCATGGGTGGGTCATATGACATTCGTTTTCCTATAAAAGAATGCATTTCATGAACACAAACAGAGAACTTCACTTTTTATAATTTTATAACTGAAAGTAGTACTTAGTTGTTCTAATAACTTTTTTTTTTCTTTTTGTGGCTGAAGAGCATCATTGTCATCAGACACAAAAGCAGTTGTCAAAAACCTAGCAATATTTAAATGAAACTCTACACTTTTTGTCAAAGCTTAGCTGGCATAACAAGAGTTTTACTCAGACAATTTTTAAAATTATAATGGCATTCCCAAATTTCAATGAACCTTTTTCAACTTAAGTGGTAATATGTCAGCATATATTAGTGCATGCATGGAGGACAATAGGAAAATTTCTAAATACTTGCATCCCTATCTTCATTTATCTGATGCTTATCAGTTTGTATACCAAGGATTTACTACATTAAAAAAAAAAAACAACACAAAATTGTTTGAAAATTCACAGTGGACTGGTCAAAGTAAGAGTATATGGAGTCTGAACAGTATGACCTAAGCCATGATTTCCTCACTTTTAAAATAGAAATGATGTGTAACAGGACCTAACATAGTGTTGCAGATCAATTATACTTCATATCGAAACAAACAAACTCACTCATACAGAAAGAATTATTTTTGTGTTTACCCGAGATAGGGAGGTGGGGGAAGGGAAACTGGGTGAAAATGATCTAAACATTAAAAATTCTAGTTATAAGATAAATGTACTCTAGAGATACAATGTATAACTGATAATTGACATTGCTGCATATTATATAAAAAACTTAAGAGAGTAAATCCTAAGACTTCCCCTGAAAGGAAAAAGTTAATGTTGTTCTTATATGAGATGATGGATTTTCAGTAACACACTACTGTGTATCAATTATCTCTCAGTAAAACTAGGAGCAGAAAATAAAAATACATGATAATAGCTTTCCTATCTTTCACTGGAGTATTGTGAATCTCCAGTTACCTACTATATATTAATATGTTTTGAAAATATTAGATAAATATAAGATTTCATACTGAAGAAATATACATAACCCATTTTGGAAATTTTCTAAGTAATAATACCAGGTATTAAAAGAGTGTCTTTTATACTTTGAGTCTGTCATTATTTAGTTTATTTTATATCGAGGTAACATTAGTTTACAGCAGTACATAAGTTTCAGGTATACATTACTTCCGTATACACGACCATCTAAAATTTTTGCTCATCACCAAGTTTTGTTTCCCTCTGTTAACATACTGTTGACCACTTTACCCATTCTGTCTCCCTCTAGCATTTCCCCTCTAGTAACCACAACTACTCTATTCTCTGTATCTACATGTTTGCTTTGTTTTGTTTTATTCTTTCTTTCTTTATTTATTTTTGGGTTTGTTCAATTTCTATAGCCCATGGATGAGTGAAATCATAGAGTGTTAGTCTTTCTAGTTCAGACTTATTTTACTTACCATAATACTCTCAAGGTCAATCCATGCTATAGCAAATTCAAAATTTCATCTTTCTATGGCTGAGTAATATTCCATTATATATATAACGTCTTCTTGATCCATTCATCTATTGATGGACACACATGTTGTTTCCATATCTTGGTTATTAAAAATAGTGCAGCAGTGAACATGGGGTGCATATATCTTTTCAAGTTAGTGTTTAATTATCCTTTAGATAAATACCCAGAAGTAGGACAGCTGGGTCATAATGGGAGCTTTATCCTTAATTTTTATCTTTAAAATTTTAAAGAAACTTCATATTGTTTTCCATAATGGAATAGAATCTGGAGTCTAGAAATAAAACCACTTATACATGGAAAGTTAATTTATGACTGCATAGGAAAGACCATACAATGGAGATAGGATCATCTCTTCAATAAATGGTGTTGGGAAAACTGAACAGTCACGTGGGGGAAAAAAATAAAGCTAGAAGACTATATGACACCATACATAAAAATCAATCCAAAATGGATAAAAAACTTAAATGTGAGACAGAAAACCATAAAATCCATACAAGAAAATATGTACAATATGCCCTTTGACATTGGTCTTAGCAATATGTTTCAATGTCTCCTCAGGCAAGGGTAAAAAAATGAGCAAGTGGCATGCCATCAAACTAAATGTTTTGCAGAGCAAAGGAAAGCATCAGCAAAATGGAAAGACAACTAAATGAATGAGAAGATATTTATAAATATATATCCAATAAAAAGTTAAAATCCAAAATATGGGGTTTCCCTAGTGACTCAGTGTTAAAGAATCTGCAGGATGCAGGTTGGATCCCTGGCTTGGGAAGATGACCTGGAGAAGGAAATCGCAATCCACTCCAATATTCTTGCCTGAGAAATCCCATGGACTGTGGAACCTGGCAGGCTACAGTCCATGGAGTTACAAGAAAGTCAGGCAAGACTTAGATAATAAATAACAACAACAATCCAAACTACATAAAGGGTTCATACAAATCACTGACATAAAAAAAAAAAAAAAAAGATTAAATACGGGCAGAGGAGCACTCTCACCACTTCTACTGAACATGATATTGGAAGTACCAACCACAACAATCAAACAAGAAAAAGAAAGAAAGGGCATCCAAATTAGAAAGGAAGAGGTAAAATTATCGCTATTTTCAGATGGTGTGATACTCTAGAGAACCCTAAAGTATGCACGCAAAAACTGTTAAAACTATTACATGAATTCAGCAAGATAGGAGGATTAAAAGTTAATATATAGAAATCTGCTGGATATCTTTAGGATATAAATGAAACATCAGAAGAAAAAGTTTTAAAAACTCCCATGGCATGATCTAATAACTTATAAAAATAATGTTAAAACAGTAGTTATTACTTTTGGATTTATGTTTAGTGCATTCAATAAATAGCACTGAAAGTCCAAATTGGGGGGGGGGGGATACATTATCCTAGCAAGATGAATAAAGCAAAAGAAAGATTGTGTAGAAATTACAGAAATGTTTTGATTCCAGTCTTCAGAGTATTGACCACAAAGCCATGATCCCTAGTCAGGTCACCCTCATTGTGCTTCTGATTTGTGTATCTCCAAGTTGGCCTTTGTAAAACAGTTTTAACTGAAAAGTTCTCATAATTAACACTTTGAAAATAAAGTCATCACTCAAAAGTGAAAAAATGGAACTAATGCTCTGCTTAGTATTTGTGTGATTGTTAATAAAAATTAACTGGAATATGTTTATGGGGTCTCGAGAATATTGCCTTCATTTCAGTTCAATTCAGTCACTCAGTCGTGTCCGACTCTTAGCGACCCGATGAACCACAGCACACCAGGCCTCCCTGTCCATCACCAATTCCCGGAGTTCACTCAAACTCATGTCCATCGAGTCGGTGACGCAATCCAGCCATCTCATTCTCTGTTGTCCCCGTCTCCTCCTACCCCCAATCGCTCCCAGCATCAGAGTTTTTTCCAGTGAGTCAACTCGTCGCATGAGGTGGCCAAAGTATTGGAGTTTCAGCTTTAGCGTAAGTCCTTCCAATGAATAACCAGGATTGATCTCCTCTAGAATGGACTCGTTGGATCTCCTTGCAGTATAAGGGACTCTCAAGAGTCTTCTCCAGCAACTTAGACATAATTATAAAAAACATACATTATTTTTTATTGCAACCAATTATACTGCTAATATTATACTAAAATTCTGTTCAGTTCAGTTCAGTCACTCAGTCGTGTCCAACTCTTTGCGACCCCATGAATCAGAGCACGCCAGGCCTCCCTGTCCATCACCAACTCCCGGAGTTCACTCAAACTCATGTCCTTAGAGTCGGTGATGCCATACAGCCATCTCATTCTCTGTCGTCCGCTTCTCCTCAAGCCCCCAGTCCCTCACAGAATCAGAGTATTTTCCAGTGAGTCAACTCGTCGCATGAGGTAGCCAAAGTATTGGAGTTTCAGCTTTAGCATCAGTCCTTCCAATAAACAACCCGGACTGATCTCCTTTAGAATGGACTGGTTGGATCTCCTTGCAGTCCAAGGGACTCTCAAGAGTCTGCTCAAGCACCACAGTTCAACAGCAAAAATTCTTCGGCGATCACATTTCTTCACAGTCCAACTCTCACATCCATACATGACCACTGGAAAAACCATAGCCTCGACTAGTTGGACCTTTGTTGGCAAAATAATGTCTCTACTTTTTAATATGCTATCTAGTTTGTTCATAACTTTCCTTCCAAGGAGTAAGCGTCTTTTAATTTCATGGCTGCAATCAGCATCCACAGTGATTTTGGAGCCCCCCAAAAATAAAGTCTGACACTGCTTCCACTGTTTCCCCATTTATTTCACATGAAGTGATGGGACCAGATGCCATGATCTTTGTTTTCTGAATGTTGAGCTTCAAGCATACCTTTTCCCTCTCCTCTTTCACTTTCATCAAGAGGCTTTTGAGTTCCTCTTCACTTTCTGCCATAAGAGTGGTATCATCTGCATATCTGTGGTTATTGATATTTCTCCCAGCAATCTTGATCCAGCTTGTGCTTCTTTCAGCCCAGCGTTCCTCATGCTGTACACTGCATATAAGTTAAATATGCAGGGTGACGTACTCTTTTTCCTTTTTGGAACCAGTCTGTTGTTTCATGTCCAGTTCTAACTGTTGCTTCCTGACCTGCATACAGGTTTCTCAAGAGGCAGGTCAGGTCGTCTGGTAATCCCATCTCTTTCAGAATTTTCCACAGTTTATTGTGATCCCCACATCAAAAGCTTGGCACAGTCAATGAAGCAGAAATAGATGTTTTTCTGGAACTCTCTTGCTTTCTCCATGATCCAGCAGATGTTGGCAATTTGATCTCTGGTGCCTCTGCCTTTTCTATAACCTGCTTGAACATCTGGAAGTTCACGGTTCACACACTGCTGAAGCCTGGCTTGGAGAATTTTGAGCATGACGTTACTCGCATGTGAGATGAGTGAAATTGTGTGGTAGTTTGAGCATTCTTTGGCATTGCCTTTCTTTGGGATTGGAATGAAGACTGACCTTTTCCAGTCCTATGGCCACTGCTGAGTTTTCCAAATTTGCTGGCATATTGAGTGCAGTGCTTTCACACCATCATCTTTCAATATTTGAAGTAGCTCAACTGGAATTCCATTACCTCCACTAGCTTTGTGCGTAGTGAGGCTTTCTAAGGCCCACGTGACTTCACATTCCAAAATGTCTGGCCCTAGGTCAGTGATCATGTTATCGTGATTATCTTGGTCATGAAGATCTTTTTTGTACAGTCCTTCTGTATCTTCTGGCCACCTCTTCTTAATAGCTTATGCTTCTGTTAGTTTCATACCATTTATGTCCTTTATCGAGCCCATCTTTGCATGAAATGTTCCCTTGGAATCTCTAATTTTCTTGAAGAGATCTCTTTTCTTTCCTATTCTGTTGTTTTCTCTATTTCTTTGCATTGATCGCTGAGGAATGCTTTCTTATCTCTCCTTGCTATTCTTTGGAACTCTGAATTCATATGCTTATATCTTTTCTTTTCTACTTTGCTTTTCGCTTCTCTTGTTTTCACAGCTATTTGTAAAGCCTCCTCAGACAGCCATTTTGCTTTTTTGCATTTCTTTTTCATGGGGATGGTCTTGTCCCTCTCTCCTGTACAATGTCACAAACCTCCGTCCAGAGTTCATCAAACATTCTATCTATCAGATCTAGTCACTTTAATCTATTTCTCACTTCCACTGTATAATCATAAGGGATTTGATTTAGGTCATATCTGAATGGTCTATCGGTTTTCCCTACTTTCTTCAATTTCAGTCTGAATTTGGCAATAAGGTGTTCATGATCTGATCAACAGTCAGCTCTTGGTCTTGTTTTTGCTAACTGTATAGGACTTCTCGATCTTTGGTTGCAAAGAATATAATCAATCTGATTTCGGTTTTGACCATCTGGTTATGTCCTTGTGTAGAGTCTTCTCTTGTGTTGTTGGAAGAGGGTGTTTTTCTATGACCAGTGAATTCTTTTGGCAAAACTCTATTAGCCTTTGCCCTGCTTCATTCCGTGCTCCAAGGCCAAATCTGCCTGTTAGTCCAGATGTTTCTTGACTTCCTCCTTTTGCATTCCAGTCCCCTATAATTAAAAGGACATCTTTTTTGGGTGTTAGTTCTAAAAAGTCCTGTATGTCTTCATAGAACCATTCAACTTCGGTTTCTTCAGCATTACTGGTTGGGGTATAGGCTTGGATTACTATTCAAGTAATGATATTCAATTATTCAGTTGCAATATTGAATGGTTTGCCTTGGAAACGAACAAAATCATTCTGTCGTTTTTAAGATTGCATCCAAGTACTGCATTTCGGACTCTTTTGTTGACCATGATGGCTACTCCATTTCTTCTAAGGGATTCCTGCCCACAGTAGTAAATATAATGGTCATCTGAGTTAAATCACCCATTCCAGTCCATTTTAGTTCACTGATTCCTAGAATGTCTATCTTCACTCTTGCCATCTCCTGTTTGACCACTTCCATTTGCCTTGATTCATGGACTTAACATTCCAGGTTCCTATGCAATATTGCTCTTTACAGCATCAGACCTTGCTTCTATCACCAGTCACATCCACAACTGTTTATTGGTTTTGCTTTGGCTCCATCCCTTCATTCCTTCTAGAGTTATTTCTCCACTGATCTCCAGTAGCATACTGGGCACCTACCGACCTGGGGAATTCCTCGTTCAGTATCCTATCATTTTGCCTTTTGATACTGTTCATGGGGTTCTCAAGGCAAGTATACTGAAGTGGTTTGCCATTCCCTTCTCCATTGGACCACATTCGGCTGTGGTCCATGTGATCAGATCGACTAGTTTCCTGTGATTATGATTTCAGTGTCTCTGCCCTCTGATGCCCCTTCACAATACCTAACGTCTTATTTGGGTTTCTCTTACCTTGGGCGTGGGACATCTCTTCACAAATGCTCCAGCAAAGTGCAGCCGCTGCACCTTCCCTTGGACAAGGGGTATCTCCTCAAGGCCACCTCTTCTGGCCTTGAATCTGGAGTAGCTCCTCTCAGCCGTCCTGCGCCCACGCAGTCACTGCCTATTGGATGTGGAGTAGTTCCTCTCTGCCGCCGGCCCTGGCCTCAGGCATGGGGTAGCTCCTCTCTGCCGCACTTCTTTGCGTGGTCAGGTGCGCCGGGGTGTGGGGTGTCTGCGCCGCCAGGCCAGCGACTCTTGCGCGTCTGTGCTGCCGGGCCAGCGGCAGAGCCGCCGGGTATATACTTACTTTATAAAAATAATCATTACAGAATACTAGAGCATTGTTGGCCCTCTCCAATGTAATGGGCTGGGTATAATTACAGAATTCAGGTAAACATAATTGGTCTACAGAAGTGTTTTCTTTGATTGTGGTGATAATGCTTACTTCACTTTAGCAAGGATATATGAACTGCAAAAGCTGTTCATATATTATAGAAATTGTTCTAATGTTTATATTTATAAAACTTCTCTAATGTGTGTTTTTAACTTCTCTGATGGTATGCCAAAAAACAAATATTCCCCAACAAGGGAGTGAAGGATTACTTATGCAGATATTGATGTGAATAAACACCTTTTATTCACTTCAGGTTGTCTTGTGCATTTTAAAAATGGCTGTAGATAGGTTTGTCAAGGTGACTTTAGAGCCACTAAGCCAAGATTGGTGCATCCTGTGAAGGTATTCAGTAATTTACACTGTATGCTGATTTGTTGATCCTACCTTTGAATGTCTTTAAGTTTCCCCCTGTCAGGCTAACACAATGAAGGAACTGCGTGAGTGTGCATGGCAGGATGCTTTACAAATGCCCTGTATTCTTGATGATTATGTTAGGAAGCAAGTTTTCAAAAAAAATTAATTTTTCTTAAATTCTTGTGATTAAAAAAAGAAATAAAGAAAACACTAGACATTTCTAGTACAATGCTAGTACAGAAAAAATGTTAATTTTTAAAAAATGAAATGTGCTGTTTTGCATGCCAATTAAAAATGATTGGTAGTCACTCTCTCAGCCCCAGTATTTTGGAGATCTTCATTAAAGTCCCTCCAAAGCCCTCTTATCCAAAGAAATTTACTCCTTGTCCACAAATTGGAATATTTTTAAATTTCAAATCTACTTTTTTAAGGGCAACAAAAACGCTTTATTTACAGTAATTTGCTTAGTATGAAAAACAGCACCCAATACATGTTCATTGATAAAAAGCAAAGTTTTCCTCACTCATTCTTGCCCGTTTCTGAATAATGCTTACTGTTTTGTACTATCAGATAGAAGGACATAGGACACAGCAGAAAAAGCATAATATTGCAATCAGTCTTCATACCGCCTCACCTTATATGCTTCTCTTATCGAATACCAACCTGGACAGCCTGTTGTCTTTGTTCAGTCAGTCACTCAGTTGTGTCCAACTCTTTGTGATGCCATGGACTGAAGCACACCAGACTTCCTTTTCCTTTGCTATCTCCTGGAGTTTGCTCAAACTCGTGTTCATTGAACTGACGATGCCATCCAACCATCTCATCCTCTGTCACCCTCTTCTCCTCCTGCTCTCGATCTTTCCCAGCAAAATCAGGGTCTTTTCCAATGAGCTGGCTTTACACAATGGATGACCAAAGTACTAGAGATTCAGCTTCAGCATCAGTCCTTCTAATGTATAGTCAAGTTGATTTCCTTTAGGATTGACTGGTTTGATCGCCTTGCTGTCCAAGGGACTCTCAAGAGCCTTTTCCAGCACCACAGCGAAAAAGTATCAATTCTTTGGTGCTCAGCCTTCTTTATGGTCCAACTTTCCCAGCTATACATGACTACTGGAGAAACCATAGCTTTGACTACATGGAGGTTTGTCAGAAAAGTAATGTCCTGCTTTTTGATATGCTATCTATGTTGCTCATATCTTTTCTTTCAAAGAGCAAGAGTCTTTTAATTTCATGGCTACAGTCACCTTCCACAGTGATATTGGAGCGCCGCCCCCCCCCCAAATAAAATCATACACAGTTTCCATTTTTTGCCACCTATTTGCCATGAATTGATTGGATTAGATGCTGTGATCTTGGTTTTTTGAATGTTGAGTTTCAAGTCACCTTTTTCACCTCTTGGCATTTGTGTATGCCTATGAGAAGTTCCAAAGAAGAGCAAGGAGAGATAAGAAAGCCTTCCTCAGTGATCAATGCAAAGAAACAGAGGAAAACAACAGAACAGGAAAAACAAGAGATCTCTTCAGGAAAATTAGAGATATCAGGGAACATTTCATGCAAAGATAGGTTTGATAAAGGACAGAAATGGTATGGACCTAACAGAAGCAGAAGATATTAAGAAGAGGTGGGAAGAAAACACAGAAGAACTGTATAAAAAAGATCTTCATGACCAAGATAATCAGAATGGTGTGATCACTCACCTGGAGCCAGACATCTTGGAATGTGAAGTCAAGTGGGCCTTAGACAGCATCACTATGAACAAAGCTAGTGTAGGTGATGGAATTCCAGTTGAGCTATTTCAAATCCTGAAAGATGATGCTGTGAAAGTGTTGCACTCAATATGCCAGCACATTTGGAAAACTCAGCAGTGGCCACAGAACTGGAAAAGGTCAGTTTTCACACCAATCCCAAAGAAAGGCAATGCCAAAGAATGCTGAAACTACTGCACAATTGTACTCATCTCACACGCTAATAAAGTCATGCTCCAAATTCTCCAAGCCAGGCTTCAGCAATATATGAACCGTGAACTTCCAGATGTTCAAGCAGGTTTTAGAAAAGGCAGAGGCACCAGAGATCAAATTGCCAACATCCGCTGGATCATGGAGAAAGCAAGAGAGTTCCAGAAAAATATCTATTTCTGTTTCATTGACTATGTCAAAACCTTTGACTATGTGGATCACAATAAACTGTGCAACATTCTGAAAGAGATGGGAATACCAGACCACCTGACCTGCCTCTTGAGAAACCTGTATGCAGGTCAGGAAGCTACAGTTAGAACTGGATATGGAACAAAACACTGGTTCCAAATAGGAAAAGGAGTGTGTCAAGGTTGTATAGTGTCACCCTGCTTATTTAACTTATATGCAGAGTACATCATGAGGAACGCTGGGCTGGAAGAAGCACAAGCTGGAATCAACATTGCTGGGAGAAATATCAATAATCTCAGATATGCAGATGACACCACCCTTATGACAGAAAGTGAAGAGGAACTCAAAGGCCTCTTGATGAAAGTGAAAGAGGAGAGTGAAAAGGTTGGCTTGAAGCTCAACATTCAGAAAACAAAGATCATGGCATCTGGTCCCATCACTTCATGGGAAATAGAAGGGGAAACAGTGGAAACAGTGTCAAACTTTATTTTTGGGGGCTTGAAAATCACTGTGGATGCTGATTTCAGCCATGAAATTAAAAGACGCTTACTCCTTGGAAGGAAAGTTATGACCAACCTAGATAGCATCTTAAAAAGCAGAGACATTATTTTGCCAATAAAGGTCCGTCTAGTCAAGGTTATGGTTTTTTCAGTGGTCATGTATGGATGTGAGAGTTGGACTGTGAAGAAATGTGATTGCCGAAGAATTGATGCTTTTGAACTGTGGTGTTGGAGAAGACTCTTGAGAGTCCCTTGGACTGCAAGGAGATCCAACCAGTCCATTCTAAAGGAGATCGATCCTGGGTGTTCATTTGAAGGACTGATGCTGAAACTGAAACTCCAATACTTTGGCTGTCTCATGCAACGAGTTGACTAACTGGAAAAGACTCTGATGCTGTTCGGGATTGGGAGTGGGAGGAGACGGGAACGACAGAGAATAAGATGGATGGATGGCATCACCAATTCGTTGGATATGAGTTTCCATGAACTCCGTGACTTCGTAATGGACAGGGAGGCCTGGTATGCTGTGATTCATGGGGTCGCGAAGAGTCAGACACGACTGAGCAACTGAACTGAACTGATGAGAACTGTTAAATCAGTCACTCCAAATTTGTGCCTGGCAATATTAATGAGACTTCAATTATAAAAATTACTAAAATTATAAACATTACATAATTAGTAGAATTAACCTGAGTACATAGCCTGCTTAAGTTTAGTATATATCCTTAAACAAAGTATTGCAACTATACAAAAGTGACATGGAACTCAGATACCTTCTTTTCTCCAAGGAGCAGTGGCATTCAGCCTCTCTCAAGAGAATATCAACTTAAAAGAATTATCACCTAAAATCCTCAAGGGACATCTTGTCTTGCACATTCTTTCAAAGATAAATGATACAATTCCAGAAAGAAGAATAAAGCAAAAGGTGAAATAAATGAAGATGAGACATTTTCATAGAGAACATGCAATTTCCTCACACTCAATGTGAAATGTATCAACTCAGAATTCAGCACTTCATCAGCCCCATTGATTGATTAGGGATATAAATAGTAGCTCAATCTATATGGGGGATAAAGTCTAGGATTAAAAGAGTTTGGGAACATCTGGATATTAACTTTTACTGAGAATTTGAGCACTCTACTGTCTTAATTCTGTAAATTCACTTCCAAGCATTTGTTTCAGGAGTAAGTTGATGATATCAGCAGTGATTCCTATACGATCATTTACACCAGAGCAATATATTGAATTTTCAACATCAGTTCAGTTCAGTTCAGTTCAGTCGCTCAGTTGTGTCCGACTCTCTGCGACCCCATGAATCACAGCACGCCAGGCTTCCCTGTCTATCACCAACTCCCGGAGTTCACTCAAAGTCATGTACACAGAGTCGGTGATGCCATCCAGTCATCTCATTCTCTGTCATTCCCTCCTCCTCCCGCCCCCAATCTTTCCCAGTGTCAGAGTCTTTTCCTGTGAGTCAACTCGTCTCATGAGGTGGTCAAAGTATTGCAGTTTCAGCCTTAGCATCAGTCCCTCCAATGAAAACCCAGGATTGATCTCCTCCAGAATGGACTGGTTGGATCTCCTTGCAGTCCAAGGGACTCTCAAGAGTGTTCTCCAACACCACAGTTCAAAAGCATCAATTCTTCAGCGATCAGCTTTCTTCACAGTCCAACTCTTACACCATACATGACCACGGGAAAAAACATAGCCTTGACTAGACGGACCTTTGTTGGCAAAGTAATGTCTCTGCTTTTTAAAATACTATCAAGGTTGATCATAACTTTCCTTCCAAGGAGTAAGCGTCCTTTAATTTCATGGCTGCAATAAGCTTCCGCAGTGATTTTGGAGCCCCAAAAATAAAGTCTGACACTGTTTCCACTGTTTTTCCATCTATTTCCCATGAAGTGATGGGACCAGATGCCATGATCCTTGTTTTCTGAATGTGGAGCTTCAAGCCAACCTTTTCACTCTCCTCTTTAACTTTCATCAAGAGGCTTTTGAGTTCCTCTTCACTTTCTGCCATAACGGTAGTGTCATCTGCATATCTGAGGTTATTGATATTTCTCCCAGCAATCTTGATTCCAGCTTGTGCTTCTTCCAGCCCAGCGTTCCTCATGATGTACTCTGCATATAAGTTAAATAAGCAAGGTGACAATATACAGCCTTGACGTACTCCTTTTCCTATTTGCAACCAGTCTGTTGTTCCATGTCCAGTTCTGACTGTTGCTTCCTGACCTGCATACAGGTTTCTCAAGAGGCAGGTCAGGTGATCTGGTATTCCCATCTCTTTCAGAATTGTCCACAGTTTATTGTGATCCACACCGTCAAAGGCTTTGGCATAGTCAATGAAACAGAAATATATATTTTTCTGGAACTCTCTTGCTTTCTCACTTTGGGAACATCTGGATATTAACTTTTACTGATAATTTGAGCACTCTACTGTCTTAATTCTATAAATTCACTTTCAAGCATTTTTTTCAGGAGGAAGTTGATGATATCAGTAGTGATTCCTATACGATCATTTACACAAAAATATTGAATTTTCAACATCAGTACTTATTGTTAAATACAACCTATCAAATTTTTCAGATGTACTGTATCCGAGGGAAGAGAATTAAGATGCAACAAAATTTTTACACAGAGAGTAAAATTTACACAGAGAATTTTGACACCAAGAGTCTTTATGAAAATTTATCAGCTGTCATCCAATAACCTTACCAAAGACAGATAGTCTTGAAGATATGAGAAATTTCAGTCACACAGTCACCCACATTCCTACTGATTCCCTTATTAGGTTGTTTGTTTATTTTTTTTTCAAAAAATACAATTTTCACAACCACAAGTGTATTTCTTTCCTTTCAAGTTGTTCAGCTGTAATAGAACACCACATTTTGGTTTTGCATTTTGTGTCAATACACCTGGTAAATCAAGAAATTGAGTTTTTTTTTTTTTTTTTTTTAACAATTCTAGAACTGTCCTTTTTAGCAATTAATATAGCTACAGGTAACATTTGGAGTGGACTGTGAAGAAAGCTGATCGCCAAAGAATTGATGCTTTTGAACTGTGGTGCTGGAGAAGACTCTTGAGAGTTCCTTGGACTGCAAGGAGATCTAACCAGTCCATTCTGGAGGCGATCAATCCTGGGTGTTCATTGGAGGGACTGATGCTAAGGCTGAAACTGCAATACTTTGGCCACCTCATGAGACGAGTTGACTCACAGGAAAAGACTCTGATGCTGGGAAAGATTGGGGGTGGGAGGAGAAGGGGACGACAGAGAATGAGATGGATGGATGGCATCACCGACTTTATGGACATGAGTTTGAATGAACTCCGGGAGTTGGTGATGGACAGAGAAGCCTGGCGTGCTGTGATTCATGGGGTCGCAGAGAGTCGGACACGACTGAGTGACTGAACTGACTGACTGAACATTTGAAGAAGGAAATGGCAACCCACTCCAATATTTTTCCCTGGAAAATCCCATGAATGGAGGAGCCTGGTAGGCTACAGTCCATGGAATCGCAAAGAGACAGGAGTGAGCGACTTGTAGGCAATATTACCATTTCTAGCTTTAAAACCGGAGATGAAAGAATGGTTGATAAAACAGTTTATAGGCATTTTTACCTTTAAAGAGATATTGCTAAACCTTAAATGTATTTTATACCCGAGAATGTAAATATTGGGGACTATGGATCATTCTATTAAAATATAATCTAAATAATTTTGTATAAATATACAAGGTACATACATGATTGAGAAATATTGCCTATAGTTTCCTAAGAGACTTATCTTTCCTCCTTGAGACAGTGTCTTTCACCAAGGGAAGTTTATTTCATGTATCCACTGTTTCATGCGTAGAACTTGCACTGTTCATCTGTTTTACATCTGATAATGTACATGTTTCAATGCTATTCTCTCAAATCATCCCACC
This sequence comes from Moschus berezovskii, assembly GCF_049115385.1. Lineage (NCBI taxonomy): Eukaryota > Metazoa > Chordata > Mammalia > Artiodactyla > Moschidae > Moschus > Moschus berezovskii. The sequence goes on along the minus strand of NC_142482.1, from coordinate 12,346,214 downwards.
CTCACCTTCTCCCACTGAGTCCAAAATTCTGTTCTTTACTTCTGTGTCTCTTTTGTTGCCCTGTATGTAGGATCGTTGGTACCATCTTTCTAAATTCCATATATATATGCATACACAGTATTTGTCTTTTCTCTTTCTGACTTACTTCACTCTATATCATAGGCTCCAGGTTCATCCACCTTATTAGAACTGACTCAGATGTGTTCCTTTTTATAGCTGAGTATTATTCCACTCTGTATATGTAGCAGAGTTTATTATCCATTCATCTGGCAATGAATGTCTATGTTGCTTCCATGTCCTAGCTATTGTAAACAGTGTTGCAGTGAACATTGGGGTACATGTGTCTCCAACAATTCAGGTTTCCTTGGGTATATGTCCATCAGTGGAATTCCTGGGTCATATGGCAGTTCTACTCCAGGCATCTTTTCATGGGTTTATTAACGATCTGTATATTTTTTTATAGAAATGTCTGCTTAGGCTTTTGTCCACTTTTTCATTGGGTTTTCATTTTTCTGCTATTGAGCTACATGAACTACTTTTATATTTTAGAGATTAATTCTGTCAGTTGTTTCATTTGGTATTATTTTCTCCCTTTCTGAGGGCTGTCTTTTCACCTTGCTTATACTTTCCTTCACTGTGCAAAAGCGTTTAAGTTTAATTACATCCCATTTGCTGATTTTTTAAAAAATCCCCTTTATTCTGGGAGGTGGGCCATGGAGGATGTTGCTTTGATTTGTGTTGGAGAATGTTCTGCCTTTGTTTCCTCCTAAGAGTTTTATAGTTCCTGGTCTTTCATTTAGATCTTTAATACATTTTGAGTTAATTTTTGTGTATGGTGTTAGAAAGTGTTATAGTTTCATTCTTTTAGATGTAGCTGACCAGTTTTCCCAGCACCATTTGTTGAAGAAACTTTATTTTTTCTATTGTATATTTTTGCCTCCTTTTTCAAAGATAAGTTATCCATTGGTGTGTGAATTTATCTCTGTACTTTCTATTTTGTGGCATTGATCTATATTTTTGTCTTTGTGCTAGTACCATACTGTCTCGATGTAGTATAATCTGAAGTCAGGAAGGTTGATTCCTCCAGTTCTATGCTTCTTTCTCAAGATTATTTTGGCTATTTGGGGTCTTTTATGTTTCCCTACAAATGTGAAATTATTTGTTCTAGTTCTGTAAAAAAGATAATAAAACCTGTTTTTAGTTTGATAGGGATTGCACTGAATCTACAGGTTACTTTGTGTACTATACTCATTTTCAATATATTGATTTTTTCCAATTCAAGAACATCACATATTTCTCCATCTATTTGTGTCATTTTTTATTTCTTTCATCAGTGTTTTATAGTTCTCTGTATACAGGTGTTTTCTTTCTTTAGGTAAATTTATTCTTAGTATTTTATACTTTTCATTGTAATGGTGAATGGGCTTGTTTCCTTAATGTCTCTTTTTTATTTTTCATTGTTAGTTTATAGGAATGCAAGGGATTTCTATATTAACTTTATATGCTGCTACTTTACTATATTCATTGATTAGCTCTAGTAATGTTCTGGTGGCATCTTTAGGGTTTTCAATGTAGAGGATCATGTCATTTGCAAACAGTGAGAGTTTTATTTTATTTTATTTTTTTTCCAATTTTATTTATTTATTTTTTTCAAGTTGAACAGACTAAATTTCTTTAAACAAACTTACTTATACTCCAGAGTCCTCTAAAAACTTAATAGCATTTATACATTGAAGGTATTTGATTTTCTTGTAACTAGCACTTCAAATGCAACAAGCATTTGAAGCAACAAGCATTTGACCCAACAAGTAAAACTTTCTACAGTTCATAACTTTTATAAATAAAATAAATTAAATGTACAGTGAATAAGTTCTCTGAAATATTTCAATATTTCTGCAGGTTTAGTAACATCGTAAAATACATTTCAACTAAAATTCACAAATCTAAAAACCTGTTAGGCATTTTTAGGCATTTTAAGATGGAAATGAAGACCAATGTTACATCGTAATATGCCAATTACAAATAGTACTTCAAATAGCAAATACTACAGTTTGTCCCAAACTTTAAAAACTATTCATGAACTCAACACTGGGCTGTATGAAGCATAAAAAAGTCCTGAAGTTAAAACACACTTGCTCCTTGGAAGAAAAGTTATGACTATCCTAGACAGCATATTAAAAAGCAGAGACATTACTTTGCCAACAAAGGTCCGTCTAATCAAAGCTATAGTTTTTTCCAGTAGTCATGTATGGATGTGAGAGTACGATCATAAAGAAAGCTGAGCACCAAAGAATTGATGCTTTTGAACTGTGGTGTTGGAGAAGACTCTTGAGAGTCCTTTGGATTACAAGGGTATTGTACCAGCCAATCCTAAAGAAATCATTCCTGAATATTCATTTGAAGGACTGATGCTGAAGCTGAACCTCCAATCATTTGGCCACCTGATGTGAAGAACTGACTCATTGGAGAAGACCCTAATGACAGAAAGATTGAAGGCAGGAGGAGAAGGGGATAACAAAGGATGAGATGGTTGTATGTCATCACTGACTCGATAAACATGAGTTTGCACAAACTCTGATATTTGATGGACAGGGACTTGCTGCAGTCCGTGGGTCGCAAAGAGTCAGACACAACTGAGCGACTGAACAGAACTGAACTGAACTGAACTCACATACTTGACTCTGAAAAAACCATAGCTTTGACTTGACGTACGTTTGTTTGCAAAGTAATGTCTCTGCTTTTTATTATGCTGTCAAGTTTGGTCATAGCTTTTCTTCCAAGGAGCCAGTGTCTTTTAATTTCAAGGCTGCAGTCACTATCTGCAGTGATTTTAGAGACCAATAAAATAAAGTCTGTCACTGTTTCCATTGTTTCCTTATCTATTTGCTGTGAAATGTTGGAACCAGAGGCCATGATATTAGTTTTCTGAACTTTGAGTTTTAGGCCAGTTTTTTCACTTTTATCAAGAGGCTTTTCAGTTCCTCTTTGCTTTCTGCTATAAGGGTGGTGTCATATGTGTATCTGAGGTTACTGGTATTTCTTCTGGCAATCTTGACTCTTGCTTGTGCTTCATCCAGCCCAGCATGACATGATATACTCTCCATATAAGTTAAATAAGCAGGGTGACAATATACAACCTTGACTTACTCCCTTCCCAATTTGGAACCAATCTGTTGTTCCATGTCTGGTTCTAACTATTGCTTCTTGACCTGCATACAGATTTCTCAGGTGGTAGGTAAGGTGATCTGCTATTCCCATCTTTTGAAGAATTTTATACAGTTTGTTGTGATCTACACAATCACAGTCTTTGGCACGATCAATAAAGCAGAAGTAGATGTTTTTCTGGAATTCCCTTGCTTTTTCTATGATCCAGTGAATGTTGGCATTTGATCTCTGTTTCCTCTGCCTTTTCTAAAACCAGCTTGAACATCTGGAAGTTCATTGTTCATGAACTGTTGAAGCCTGGCTTGGAGAATTTTGAGTGTTACTTTGCTAATATGTGAAGCGAGTGCAATTGTGTGGTAATTTGAACATTCTTTGGCATTGCCCTTCTTTGGAATTAGAATGAAACTGACCTTTTCCAGTCCTGTGTCCATAGCGGAGTTTTCCAAATTTGCAGGCATATAGAGTGCAGTACTTTCACAGCTTCATCTTTTAGGATTTGAAATAGCTCAACTGGAATTCCTCCCCTCCACCAGCTTTGTTTTTAGTGATCCTTCCTAAAGCCCACTTGACTTCGCATTCCATATATCTGGCTCTAGGTGAGTGATCACAGAACTATGGTTTTCTGGGTCATTGAAATCTTTTTTGTATAGTTCTTCTGTGTATTCTTGTCACCTCTTCTTAATATCTTCTGCTTCTGTTAGGTCCATACCATTTCTGTCCTTTATCAAGCCTATCTTTGCATGAAATGTTCCCTGATATCTCTAATTTTCTTGAAGAGATCCCTACTTTATAGATACATAAGATTGAAGATATAATACATGTGAAACAAAATGCCCAGCACACAGTGAGTGGTCAATAAATATTCTGAGGAATATTCAGGCATTTATCTCTATTGGAACTTTTTTTAATGCAACCAAACTATGAATTCTTTTAATAAGGATAATATTCATCTTTATAACTGCAAGAAATCTCCTTGTTACTGGCACATAATATTTGATAAATACATTTTTACAAATTTGTTATTATTCCTTAACACTTCAACTACCACTAATTTTAATCCCATTTCTCTTTTCAGAAAGTGTGGATTTTACAAATTTTGGATGACAATCAGTTAAGCAGTGATTTAAATCACGTTGCCAAGAACACACACAACGACTGTTCTCTGTTTAGTTAGAAATCTTGGTGATCACGCTTGTAGCAAATTTTGCAAGTTCTAACTTCAGCCAACTCAGTCACAAACCTGCACCACTTTATAAAATAGCTGTTCATTTAAGTGAAAATAATTTAATGGCTTAATGTTAGCATTAGCAATTTTAAACCCAAACCCTTTTCATTTACATGCTTTATTCAATCCATTCTATTCATGACCACTAGCTCAATAGATTGGGCTAATTGCAACTATGCAGAACAACCCTGACTGTTATAGAACTCATGTAAAAAGGTCTTCCTCCACATTTGGCTTCATTTCCATGTACCTCATTTGTCTGGACACCATGGTTTTGTCCTAAAGTAAACAGACCTCCTGACTGCTCTGATTCACCTCCGTCCTATTCAGAGCCCCTCTTCTGCTCAGCACCTAGCCTCAGCACAGCACATCTAGTGATCCCTTTGAAGCATATGTCATATCTTGGCACTTCTTTGTTTAAAAATCTTCAATGACTTCTAGTGTGCTGAGAGTAAAGACCAAAGGCTGCTCAAGCCACGCAGGCCTTACAGATATCCATAAGCAGGACAGGCATATTCCCACCTCAAATCCCCCTGCCTTCCCTCTCTGCACTTCCTTTAAGTTCTTCCTCAGAACTTTCCATTAACCCCAGAAAGTCTTAGCTCACAAGGCCTTTCCTGAGCTGACCTTTTTTAAAATTTCAGATTACTAGCACATTTTTCAACATTTTCTGGTTCCATTTTCCTACCATATTTTTTCATATAGAACATATCATCACACTTTTTAGTGTAGCAGTATCATCATATATTTAATATTTAATACATGACTTCGTCACATTACTTATTTTACTTTATAAATGTTTTGCCTATCACCACCCACCGCCAAAACATTTAACTTACTTCAGGAAAGGATTTTTGTCAATTTAGTTCACTCCTGAACTGCTTTATTGATACATGATAGCCTTTCAATAAATACTGAGTGAATAATTTAATTGAATAGAAAAAAAAATGCAAGGATAATTAAGTGTAACTATTATGACCCAAGTTTTAAGTTAACATTTATTTCTCTACAATTACTGCTTATAATAAATGATGCATAATTAGCACATCTTTATTTAGAATAAATTAATGAAAAATTTTAAATTGTATAAAATTTAATGTTCAGTTCAGTCACTCAGTCGTGTCCGACTCTTTGCGACTCCATGAATCATAGCACGCCAGGCCTCCCTGTCCATCACCAACTCCCAGAGTTCACTCAAACTCATGTCCATCGAGTCGGTGATACCATCCAGCCATCTCATTCTCTGTCGTCCCCTTCTCCTCCTGCCCCCAATCCCTCCCAGCATCAGATTCTTTTCCAGTGAGTCAACGCTTTGCATGAGGTGGCCAAAGAATTGGAGTTTCGCTTTAGAATCAGTCCTTCCAATGAACACCCAGGACTGATTTCCTTTAGAATGGACTGGTTGGATCTCCTTGCAGTACAAGTGACTCTCAAAGTCTTCTCCAGCACCACAGTTCAAAAGCATCAATACTTCGGCGATCAGCTTTCTTCATAGTCCAACTGTCACATCCATACATGACCAGTGGAAAAAGCATAGCCTTGAATAGACGGACCTTGACTGGCAAAGTAATGTTTCTGTTTATTCATATGCTGTCAAGGTTAGTCATAACTTTCCTTCTAAGGAGTAAGCGTCTTTTAATTTCATGGCTGCAATCAGCATCCACAGTGATTTTGGAGCCCCCCAAAATAAAGTCTGACACTGTTTCCACTGTTTCCCCATTTATTTTCCATGAAGTGATGGGGCCAGATGCCATGATCTTATTTTTCTGAATGTTGAGCTTTAAGCCAACTTTTTCACTCTCCTCTTTAACTTTCATCAAGAGGCATTTTAGTTCCTCTTCACTTTCTGCCATAAGAGAGGTGTCATCTGCATATCTGAGGTTATTGATATTCCTCCTGGCAATCTTGATTCCATCTTGTGCTTCTTCCAGCCCAGCATTCCTCATGATGTACTCTGCATATAAGTTAAATAAGCAGGATGACAATATACAACCTTGACGTACTCCTTTTCCTATTTGGAACCAGTCTGTTGTTCCATGTCCAGTTCTGACTGTTGCTTCCTGACCTGCATACAGGTTTCTCCAGAGGCAGGTCAGGTGGTCTGGGATTCCCATCTCTTTCAGAATGTTCCACAGTTTATTGTGATCCACACAGTCAAAGGTTTTGGCATAGTCAATGAAGCAGAAACAGATGTTTTTTGGAACTCTCTTGCTTTCTCCATGATCCAGCATATGTTTTCAATTTGATCTCTGGTGCCTCTGTTTTTTCTAAAGCCAGCTTGAACATCTGGAAGTTCAGGGTTCACGTATTGCTGAAGCCTGGCTTCAAGAAATTTGAGCATTAATTTACTAGCGTATGAGATGAGTGCAATTGTGCGGTAGTTTGAGGATTCTTTGGCATTGCCTTTCTTTGGGATTGGAATGGAAACTGACCTTTTCCAGTCCTGTGGCCACTGCTGAGTTTCCCAAATTTTCTGGCATATTGAGTGCAACACTTTCACAGCATCATCTTTCAGGATTTGAAATAGCTCAACTGGAATCCCATAACCTCCTCTAGCTTTGCTCATAGTGATGCTTTCTAAGGCCCACTTGACTTCACATTCCAAGATGTCTGGCTCTCGGTGAGTGATCACACCATTGTGATTATCTTGTTCGTGAAGATATTTTTTGTACAGTTCTTCGGTGTCTTCTGGCCACCTCTTCTTAATATCTTCTGCTTCTGTTAGGTCCATGCCATTTCTGTCCTTTATCGAGCCCATCTTTGCATGAAATGTTTCCCTGGTATTTTCTTGAAGAAATCTCTTGTTTTTCCTTTTCTGTTATTTTCCTCTACTTCTTTGCATTGATCGCTGTAGAAGGCTTTCTTATCTCTCCTTGCTGTTCTTTGGAACTCTTCAATCAGATGTTTATATCTTTCCTTTCCTCCTTTGCTTTTCACTTCTCTTATTTTCACAGCTATTTTTAAGGCTTCCACAGATAGCCATTTTGTGGATGTGACTTGTGTGGTTGTGGATGTGACTGGTAATAGAAGGAAGGTCCTGTGCTGTAAAAAGCAATATTGAATAGGAACCTGGAATGTTATGTCCAATAATGTTAGGTCCGTGAATCAAGGCAAATTGGAAGTGGTCAAACAGGAGATGGCAAGGGTGAACGTAGACATTCTAGGAATCAGTGAACTAAAATGGACTGGAATGGGTGAATTTAACTTAGATGACCATTATATCTACTACTGTGGTCAGGAATCCCTTAGAAGAAATGGAGTAGCCATCGTGGTCAACTAAAGAGTCCGAAATGCAGTACTTGGATGCAATCAACAGAATTATCTCTGTTTGTTTCCAAGGCAAACCATTCAATATTACAGTAATCCAAGCCTATGCCCCAACCAGTAACGCTGAAGAAGCCGAAGTTAAATGGTTCTACATGACCTTTGAGAACTAACACCCAAAAAAGATGTCCTTTTCATTATAGGGTACTGGAATGCAAATGTAGGAAATCAAGAAACACCTGGAGTAACAGGCAAATTTGGCCTTGGAGCACGAAATGAAGCACGGCAAAGGCTAATAGAGTTTTGCCAAGAGAACACATAGCAAATACCCTCTCCCAACAACACAAGAGAAGACTCTACACATGGACATCACCAGATGGTCCACACAAAAATCAGACTGATTATATTCTTTCAGCCAAAGAAGGAGAAACTGTATACAGTTAGCAAAAACAAGACCAGGAGCTGACTGTGGCTCAGATCATGAACTCCTTACTGCCAAATTCAGACTTAAATTGAAGGAAGTAGGAAAAACCACTACACCATTCAGGTATGACCTAAAACAAATCCCTTATGATTATATAGTGGAAGTGAGAAATAGATTTAAACAACTGATAGAGTGCCTGATGAACTATGGATGGAGGTTCGTAACACTGTACTAGAGACAGGGATCAAGACCATCCCCATGATAAAGAAATACAAAAAAAGAAAAAAAAACTAATTTAAATGATATTAAATAAGCTATGAAATAGTATTTACATAAACTTAATTTCTTTCAGCATTTAATGCAATCCAAGAATCCTAGATTTTATGAATAAAAGGCTAGATATTTATCGGACTAGACCTATTGTCTATATAATAAGATATCATAAAATCTGAAGACCATTGTTCAGTTCAGTTCAGTTCAGTCGCTCAGTTGTGTCCAACTCTTTGTGAAGACCATTGTTAGACTCAAAAATTATAATGTTCAATACCCTTTGAGCACTAACATTTATAATGTAAAAGGAATATCTAAAATTTTTTATCAAATATATTATGATTATTAAAAATTGAACATAATTAAAGTGAACAATTTTATATTTTGGCATATGTATACAGCTGTGAAACAATAACAACACTCAAAATAATTAATATATCCAGTTCAGTTCAGTTCAGTCGCTCAGTCGTGTCTGACTCTCCACGTCCCCATGAATCACAGCATGGCAGGCCTCCCTCCCATCACCAACTCCGGGAGTTCACTCAAACTCATGTCCATCGAGTCGGTGATGCCATCCAGCCATCTCATTTTCGGTCGTCCCCTTCTCTTCCCGCCCCCAAACTTTCCCAGCATCAGAGTCTTTTCCAGTGAGTCAACTCGTCGCATGAGGTGGCCAAATATTGCAGTTTCAGCTTTAGCATCAGTCCTTCCAATGAACACCCAGGATTGATCTCCTTTAGAATGGACTGCTTGGATCTCCTTGCAGTCCAAGGGAATCTCAAGAGTCTTCTCCAACACCACAGTTCAAAAGCATCAATTCTTCGGCGATCAGCTTTCTTCACAGTCCAACTCTCACATCCATACATGACCACGGGAAAAACCATAGTCTTGACTAGACGGACCTCTGTTGGCAAAGTAATTTCTCTGCTTTTTAATATACTATCAAGGTTGGTCATAACTTTCCTTCCAAGGAGAATGCATCTTTTAATTTCATGGCTGCAATCAGCATCCGCAGTGATTTTGGAGCCCCCCAAAATAAAGTCTGACACTGTCTCCACTGTTTTTCCATCTATTTCCCATGAAGTGATGGGACCAGATGACATGATCTTTGTTTTCTGAATGTGGAGCTTTAAGCCAACCTTTCCCTCTCCTCTTTCACTTTCATCAAGAGGCTTTTGAGTTCCTCTTCACTTTCTGCCATAACGGTAGTGTCCTCTGCATATCTGAGGTTATTGATATTTCTCCCGGCAATCTTGATTCCAGCTTGTGCTTCTTCCAGCCCAGCGTTCCTCATGATGTATCCTGCATATAAGTTAAATAAGCAAGGTGATAATATACAACCTTGACACACTCCTTTTCCTATTTGGAACCAGTCTGTTGTTCCATGTCCAGTTCTAACTGTTGCTTCCTGACCTGCATACAGGTTTCTCAAGAGGCAGGTCAGGTGATCTGGTATTCCCATCTCTTTCAGAATGTTCCACAGTTTACTGTGATCCACACCGTCAAAGGCTTTGGCATAGTCAATGAAACAGAAATAGATATTTTTCTGGAACTGTCTTGCTTTATCCATGATCCAGCGGATGTTGGGAATTTAATCTCTGGTGCCTCTGCCTTTTCTAAAACCTGCTTGAACATTTGGGAGTTCACGGTTCACATATTGCTGAAGCCTGGCTTGGAGGATTTTGAGCATGACTTTACTAGCGTGTGAGATGAGTGCAACTGTGCGGTAGTTTGAGCATTCTTTGGCATTCTGTTTCTTTGGGATTGGAATGAAGACTGACCTTTTCCAGTCCTGTGGCCACTGCTGAGTTTTGTAAATTTGCTGGAATATTGAGTGCAGCACTTTCACAGCATCATCTTTCAATATTTGAAATAGCTCAACTAGAATTCCATCACCTCCACCAGCTTTGTTCGTAGTGATGCTGTCTAAGGCCCACTTGACTTCACATTCCAAGATGTCTGGCTCTAGGTCAGTGATCACGTTATCGTGACTATCTTGGTGTTGAAGGTCTTTTTGTACAATTCTTCTGTGTCTTCTTGCCACCTTGTCTTAATATATTGTACTTGTGTTAGGTCCAAACCATTTCTGTCCTTTATCGAGCCCATCTTTGCATGAAATGTTCCCTTGGAATCTAATTTTCTTGAAGAGATCTCTTGTCTTTCCCATTCTGTTGTTTTCCTCTATTTCTTTGCATTGATCGCTGCGGAAGGCTTTCTTATCTGTCCTTGCTATTCTTTGGAACTCTGCATTCAGATGCTTATATCTTTCCTTTTCTCCTTTGCTTTTCGCTTCTCTTCTTTTCACAGCTATTTGGAAGGCCTCCTCAGACAGCCATTTTGCTTTTTTGCATTTCTTTTCCATGGGGATGGTCTTGGTCCCTGTCTCCTGTACAATGTCACGAACCTCCATCCAGAGTTCATCAGGCACTCTATCTATCAGATCTAGTCCCTTAAATCTATTTCTCACTTCCACTGTATAATCATAAGGGATTTGATTTAGGTCATATCTGAATGGTCTAGTTGTTTTCCCTACTTCTTTCAATTTAAATTTCAATTTGGCAATATGGAGTTCATGATCTGAGCCACAGTCAGCTCCTGGTCTTGTTTTTGCTAACTGTATAGAGCTTCTCCATCTTTGCTGCAAAGAATATAATCAATCTGATTTCGGTGTTGACCATCTGGTGATGTCCCTGTGTAGAGTCTTCTCTTGTGTTGTTGGAAGTGGGTGTTTGCTATGACCAGTGCGTTCTCTTGACAAAACTCTATTAGCCTTTGCCCGGCTTCATTCCGTGCAACAAGACCAAATTTGCCTGTTACTCCAAGCATCACCCCAAATTTTCCTTACAGTTCTTTGTAAAAAATCTCTTCCTTCCAGCTATCCAAATGGTCCATTATTGTCACGAGGATGACACTATAGATTATATTGCATTGAAGAAATAAGACAATTTGGGGAAAATTGACCATGTAACAATATTGGGTCTTCCAACTCATGACATGGTTTATTTCTCCATTTATGAGTTTTCCTTAAATTCTCCAGCCAGTTTTATAAATTTCAGTGTAAAAAATCTCTTACATCTGTTACTAGTATATCTCTATTTCATATATTTGATGCTATTACAAAGAACATGTTTTTGTACCTTTAATTTCTAGTCATTTATTTTGAGTACATAAAATGTAATTTAGTTTATATGTATTTTATATATTTTCAGGATCCCTAAGTTCATTCATTAAAAGGTTTTATTAACTTTTTAGTAAATCCCATTAGATTCCTTATATAGATGAATAAATATGTCATCTGTGGACAAAGGCAGTTTAACTTCTTACATTCCAATTTGGAGGCCTTCTGTTTTTCCTGTCCTGTTTCATTAGCCAGAACCTCAATATTGTGTTGAGTAGAAGTGAGGCAAGCAGACTTGCCTTTCCCTTGATTTAAAGCAGAATGATTCAATCTTTCATAATTAGTATGATATTGGTTATAGATTTTTCATAGTTCTTTTTTTTTAACAGGTTAAGCAAGTTTGTTTCTATTCTTATTTTGTTAAGGTTTTATTTTATTTATTTTTTTATTTTGCTTTATTTTTGGTCAGACAAGTATCCCATGCTCTTCAAATTTCTGAAAGATTTTGTGGTGAATTGGTAGTATTTCTTGTTTAAATACTTGGTTAATTTCATCAGTGAAGACATCTGAGATTGAAGTTTTGTGAAAAGAAAGATTATTATCTGTATTATATATATCATCTCAAGTGAACTTTGGTGGCTTTTGTCTTTTCAATGAACTTATCCCCTTTATCTAAGTCATTATATATATTGCCAATAAATTTGGTTATAATATTTCCTTAGTAGGTTTAATACCTGTCAGATCTGTACTGATATTACCTCTCTTGATTTTGACCTTAGTAATTCATATTTTCTCTTTTTCTGTTCCTTTTTTCTTCATTCTTTTTTATTTCTGGTGTTTATTTTATGCAGTTGCTGTTGCCATGTTTTCAATGCCATTCATCTTTTTCTGATAATGCGTTGGGTCTTTGCATCAGGTGGCCAAATTATTGGAGCTTCAGTATCAGTCCTTCCAATGAATATACAGGGTTGATTTCCTTTAGGATTCTTCTCCTTGCTGTCCAAAGGACTCTCAAGTGTCTTCCTCAGCAGCAATTTGAAAACATCAGTTCTTCAGTTCTCAACCTTCTTTATGGTCCAACTCTCACGTCTGTACCATTAGTACATATGATTAGTGTATTTACACCAAATGCAATATCCCAATTCATCCCACTCCCCTTCACCCCCTTAGTTCTCTATGTCTGCATCACTATTTCTGCTTTGCAAGTAGGTTCATCTGTATCATTTTTATAGATTCCATATATATGGGTTAATACATATTTGTTTTTCTCTCTCTGACTTACTTCACTCTGTATGACAGTCTAAAAGTCAATCCATGTCTCTGCAAATGTCCTAATTTTGTTCCTTTTTATACTGAGTAATATTATGTTTTATATATGTACTACATTTTCTTTATGTATTCCTTTGTTGATGGGCATTTAGATTGTTACATGTTTTGGTGGTGCAAATAGTGCTGCGATTAATATTGAAGTGCATGTGTATTTTAGAGTTATGATTTTCCTGGGGCATATGCCCAAAAGTGGAATTGCTGGGTCATATGGTAGTTCTATGTTTGGGTTTCAGGACTCTCCATACTACTTTTCATAGTTACTGCAACAGTGTAAGAGCTCCCTTTTCTCCACGCCATCTCCACCATTTATTGTTTGCAGATATTTTTTATAATGGCCATTCTGATTAGTGTGAGATGATACCTCATTGCATTTTTCTAAATGTTAGTGATAATGAGCATATTTTCATGTGCTTCTTGGCCATATCTATGTCTTCTTTGGAGAAATGTATATTTAGGCCTTCCATACATTTTTTTTATTGGGTTGTTTGTTTTTATAATATTGACCTGCATTAGCTATTTTGTATTTTGGAGATTAATTCCTATCAGTTGCTTCACTTGCAAATGTTTTCTCCCATTCTGATAATTAACTTTTCATATTGTTTATGATTTCCTTTGCTGTGAAAGCTTAACTAGGACCCATCTGTTTATTTATTTAAATTTTCATTACTCTACGAGGTGTATCAAAAATATATTGCTGCAACATATGTCAAAGACTGTTTTGCCTATATTTTCCTCTAACAGTTTTATAGTTTCTGGCCTTAACGATAGATGGTTAATCCATTTTAGGTTTATTTCTGTATATGTGTAAGGCAGTGTTCTTATTTCATTATTTTACATGTAGCTGTCCAGTTTTCCCAGCACCATTTATTGAAGAAGCAATATTTCCTCCATTGTATATTCTTGCCTCCTTTGTCATAAAGTGATGCATGGATTAGTAGGTGCATGTATTTTAATTTGGGCTTTCTATCCTATTTGATTGATATAAATTTTGGCCAGTATCATACTGTCTTCATTACCGTAACTTTATAGTCTAACCTTAAGTAAAAAGGCTTAATTACTCAAGCTTTGTGTTTGTTTGTTTCTTTTCCCTCAAGATCGCTTTGGCTATCTGGGGTCTTTTGTATTTTCATGAAAACTGTGAAAATTTTTGTTCTAATTTTGTGAAAAATGTCCTGGTAATTTGACAAGGATTGCAATGAATCTGTAGACTGCTTTGGATAGTTGAGTCATTCTCACAATATTAATTCTTCCACTCCAAGAATATGCTATATCTCTCCATCTCTTTGTGTCATCTTTGATTTTTTTCAACAGTGTCTTAGAGTTTTCTGAGTACAAATCGTTTCCCTCCTTCAGTTCAGTTCAGTCGCTCAGTCGTGTCCGACTCTCCACGACCCCATGAATCACAGCACGCCAGGCCTCCCTGTCCATCACCAACTCCCGGAGTTCACACAAACTCATGTCCATCGAGTCGGTGATGCCATCCCGCCATCTAATTCTCTGTGGTCCCCTTCTCCTCCAGCCTCCAATCCCTCCCAGCATCAGACTCTTTTCCAGTAAGTCAACTCGTGGCATGAGATGGCCAAAGTATTGGAGTTTCAGCTTTAGCATTAGTCCTTCTAATGAACACGCAGGATTGATCTCCTTTAGAATGGAGTGGTTGGATCTCTTTGCAGTCCAAGGGACTCTCAAGAATCTTCTCCAGCACCACAGTTCAAAAGCATCAATTCTTCGGCAATCAGCTTTCTTCACAGTCCAACTGTCACATCCATACATGACCACTGGAAAAAACATAGCCTTGATTAGAGAGACCTTTGTTGGAAAGTAATGTCTGTGCTTTTTAATATACTATCAAGGTTGGTCATGACTTTCCTTCCAAGGAGTATGCGTCTTTTACTTTCATGGATGTAATCAGCATCTGCAGTGATTTTGGAGCACAAAGAAACAAAGTCTGACACAGTTTCCACTGTTTCCCGATCTATTTCCCATGAAGTGATGGGACCAGATGCCATGATCTTTGTTTTCTGAATGTTGAGCCTCAAGCCAACCTTTTCACTCTCCTCTTTCACTTTCATCAAGAGGCTTTTGAGTTCCTCTTCACTTTCTGCCATAAGGGTGGTGTCATCTGTATATCTGAGTTCATTGATATTTCTCCCAGCAATCTTGATTCCAGCTTGTGCTTCTTCCAGCCCAGCGTTCCTCATAATGTACTCTGCATATAAGTTAAATAAGCAGGGTGACAATATACAACCTTGATATACTCCTTTTCCTATTTGGAACCAGTCTGTTGTTCCATGTCCAGTTCTAACTGTAGCTTCCTGGCCTGCATACAGGTTTCTCAAGAGGCAGGTCAGATGGTCTGGTATTCGCATCTCTTCCAGAATTTTCCACAGATTATTGTGATCCACACAGTCAAAGGTTTTGGCATAGTCAATGAAGCAAAAATGGATGCTTTTCTGGAACTCTCTTCCTTTCTCCATGATCTAGCGGTTGTTATCAATTTGATCTCTGGTGCGTCTGCCTTTTCTAAAACCTGCTTGAACATCTAGGAGTTCATGGTTCACATATTGCTGAAGCTTGGGTTGGAGAATTTTGAGCATGACTTTACTAGCGTATGAGATGAGTGCAATTGTGCAGTAATTTGAGCATTCTTTGGCATTGCCTTTCTTTGGGATTGGGATGAAGACTGATCTTTTCCAGTTCTGTGGCCACTGCTGAGTTTTCCAAGTTGTCTGGCATATTGTGTGCAGCACTTTCACAGCATCATCTTTCAAGATTTGAAATAGCTCAATTGGAATTCCATCACCTCCACTAGCTTTGTTCGTAGTGATGCTCTCTAAGGCCCACTTGACTTCACATTCCAAGATGTCTGGCCTCAGGTGAGTGATCTCGCCATCGTGATTATCTGGGTCATGAAGATCTGTTTTGTACAGTTCTTCTGTGTCTTCTTACCACCTCTTCTTAATTTCTTCTGCTTCTATTAGGTCCATAGCATTTCTGTCCTTTTTCAAGCCCATCTTTGCATGAAATGTTCCCTTGGTATCTCTAATATTTTTGAAGAGATCTCTTGTCTTTCCCATTCTGTTGTTTTCCTCTGTTTCTTTTCATGGATCGCTGAGGAAGGCTTTCATATCTCTCCTTGCTATTCTTTGGAACTCTGAATTCAGATGCTTATATCTTTCCTTTTCTCCTTTGCTTTTTGCTTCGCTTCTTTTCACAGCTATTTGTAAGGTCTCCTCAGATAGCCATTTTGCTTTTTTGCATTTCTTTTCCATGGGGATGATCCTGGTTCTTGTCTCCTGCACAATGTCACGAACCTCCATCAATAGTTCATCAGTCCCCCTGTCTATCAGATCTCGTCCCTTAAATCTACTTCTCACTTCCACTGTATAATTATAAAGGATTTGATTTAGGTCATATCTGAATGGTCTTGTGGTTTTCCCTACTTTCTTCAATTTCAGTCTGAATTTGGAAATGAGGAGTTCATGATCTGAGCCACAATCAGCTCCTGGTTTGTTTTGGCTAACTGTATAGAGCTTCTCCATCTTTGGCTGCAAAGAATATAATCAATCTGATTTCGGTGTTGACCATCTGGTGATGTCCATGTGTAGAGTCTTCTCTTGTGTTGTTGGAAGAGGGTGTTTGCTATGACCAGTGCATTCTCTTGACAAAGCTCTGTTAGTCTCTGCCCTGCTTCATTCCGTGCTCCAAGGCCAAATTTTCCTGTTACTCCAGGTGTTTCTTGACTTCCTACTTTTGCATTCCAGTCCCCTATAATGAAAAGGACATCTTTTTTGGGTGTTAGTTCTACAAGGTATTGTAAGTCTTCATAGAACCAATCAAGTTCGGCTGCTTCAGCATTACTGGTTGGGGCATAGGCTTAGTTTACTGTAAACTGAATGGTTTGCTTTGGAAACGAACAGAGATCATTCTGTCATTTTTGAGATTTCATCGAAGTACTGCATTTCGGACTCTTTTGTTGACCATGATGGCTACTCCATTTCTTCTAAGGGGTTCCTGCCCACACTAGCAGATTTAATGGTCATCTGAGTTAAAATCACCTATTCCAGTCCATTTTAGTTCACTGATTCCTAGAATGTCGACATTTACTCTTGTCATCTCCTGTTTCACCACTTCCAATTTGCCTTGATTCATGGACCTAACATTCCTGGTTCCTTTGTAATATTGCTCTTTATAGCATTGGACCTTGCTTCTGTCACCAATCACATCCACAACTGGGTATTGCTTTTGCTTTGACTCCATCCCTTCATTCTTTCTGGATTTATTTCTCCACTGTTCTCCAGTAGCATACTGGGCACCTACCGATCTGGGGAATTCCTTGTTTCAGTTCAGTTCAGTTCAGTCGCTCAGTCGTGTCCGACTCTCCGCGACCCCATGAATCACAGCACGCCAGGCCTCCCTGTCCATCACCAACTCCCGGAGTACACTCAAACTCATGTCCACAGAGTCGGTGATGCCATCCAGCCATCTCATTCTCCGTCGTCCCCTTCTCCTCCCGCCCCCAACCTTTCCCAGCATCAGAGTCTTTTCCAGTGAGTCAACTCGTCTCATGAGGTGGCCAAAGTATTGGAGTTTCAGCTTTAGCATCAGTCCCTCCAATGAACATCCAGGATTGATCTCCTTTAGAATGGACTGGTTGGATCTCCTTGCAGTATAAGGGACTCTCAAGAGTCTTCTCCAACACCACAGTTCAAAAGCATCGATTCTTCGGCGATCAGCTTTCTTCACAGTCCAACTCTCACATCCATACATGACCACGGGAAAAACCATTGCCTTGACTAGACGGACCTTGGTCGGCAAAGTAATGTCTCTGCTTTTTAATATACTATCAAGGTTGGTCATAATTTTCCTTCCAAGGAGCAAGCGTCTTTTAATTTCATGGCTGCAATCAGCATCTGCAGTGATTTTGGAGCCCAAAAAAACAAAGTCTGACACTGTTTCCACTGTTTTTCCATCTATTTCCCATGAAGTGATGGTATCCTATCATTTTGCCTTTTGATACTGTTCATGGGGTTCTCAAGGCAAGTATACTGAAGTGGTTTGCCATTCCCTTCTCCAGTGGACCATATTCTGTCAGACCTCTCCGCCATGACTCGCCCGTCTTGCGTGGCCCCACACGGCATGGCTTAGTTTCATTGAGTTAGACAGGGCTGTGGTCCATGCGATCAGATCAACTAGTTTTCTGTGATTATGATTTCATTTGTCTGCCCTCTGATGACCCCTTGCAATAGCTACTGTCTTATTTGAGTTTTCTATTACCTTGGTCGTGGGGTAACTCTTCACAGCTGCTCCAGTAAAGTGCAGCTGCTGCACCTTACCTTGGACAAGGGGTATCTCCTCAAGGCTGCCCCTCCTGACCTGGAATGTGGAGTAGCTCCTCTCGACCCTCCTGTACCCGTGCAGCCACTGCCTCTTGGATGTGGGGTAGATCCTCTCGGCCGCCGGCCTTGACCTCAGGGTTGAGTAGCTCCACTCGGCCGCTGCCCCTGGCCTTGGGCGTGGGGTAGCTCTTCTCGGCCATGCGTTTGCACGTTGTTTGTTGTGCAGCCGTCTCGTGTGGCTGGAGGTGGCCTCTTACGACTGCACCGCCGCAGCCAGCGTCTCGCGTTCCCGTATATTCCTAGGTGTTTTATTCTCTTTGTTGCAATGGTAAATGAGATTATTTCCCCCTTAACTTCTTTGGCTGATCTTTTGCTGCTAGTGTACTGGAAAGCAAGAGATTTCTGTGAATTAGTTTTATACCCTGAAACTGTATTAAATTCTGTGATTAATGCCAGTATTTTTCTGATGGAATCTTTAAGATATTCTATGTATAGGTCATCTGCAAAACACTGACAGTTTTACTTTTTTTCGATTTGCCTTAGTTTTATTTCTTTTCCTTCTATGATTGCCATAGCTATACTTCCAAAACTATGTTGCTTACTATTGGCAAGGGTGAACATCCTTGTCTTTTTCCTGAACTTAGAAGAAATGCTTTCAGTTTTTACAACTTAAAATGATATTTGCTGTGAGTTTGTCATATATAGCCTTTATTATTTTGAGGTAGGTTGCCTCTATGCCCACTTTCTGGAGAGTTTTAATCATATATGAGTGTTGAACTTTGTCAAAAGCTTTTTCTGCATCCATTGAGATTATCACATGGATTTTTTTCTTTAATTTGTTACTATGTATCATATTGATTGTTATTTATTGAAGAACTCACGTCCATCGAGTCGGTGATGCAATCCAGCCATCTCACTCTCTGTCGTCACCTTTGCTTCCTACCCCCAATCCCTCCCAGCATCAGAGGCTTTTTCAGTGAGTCAACACTTTGCGTGAGGTGGCCAAAGTATTGGGGTTTCAGTTTTAGCGTCAGTCCTTCCAATGAACACCCAGGACTGATCTCCTTTAGAATGGACTGGTTGGATCTCCTTGCAGTCCAAGGGACTCTCAAGAGTCTTCTCCAACATCTCAGTTCCAAGGCATGAATTCTTCGGTGATCAGCTTTCTTCAAACCCAACTCTCACATCCATACATGACAACGGGAAAAACCATAGCCTTGACTAGATGGACCTTGGTTTGCAAAGTAATGTCTGCTTTTTAATATACTATCTAGGTTGGTCATAACTTTCCTTCCAAGGAGTAAGTGTCTTTTAATTTCATGGCTTCAATCAGCATCCGCAGTGATTTTGGAGCCCCCCAAATTAAAGTCTGACACTGTTTCCACTGTTTCCCCTTCTATTTCCCATGAAGTGATGGGATCAGTTGCCATGATCTTAGTTTTCTGAATGTTGAGCTTTAAGCCAACTTTTTCACTCTCCTCTTTCACTTTCATCAAGAGGCTTTTGAGTTCCCCTTCACCTTCTGCCATAAGGGTGGTGTCATCTGCATATCTGAGTTTACTGATTTTTCTCCCAGCAATCTTGATTTCAGTTTGTGCTTTTTCCAGCCCAGTGTTCCTCATTATGTACTCTGCGTATAAGTTAAGTAAACAGTGTGACAATATACAGCCTTAACGTACTCCTTTTCCTATTTGGAACCAGTCTGTTGTTCCATGTCCAGTTCTAACTGTTGCTTCCTGACCTGCATATAGGTTTCTCAAGAGGCAGGTCAGGTGGTTTTTTTCAGAGTTTTCCACAGTTTATTGTGATCCACATAGTCAAAGTCTTTGGCATAGTCAATGAAGCAGAAATAGATGTTTTTCTGGAACTCTCTTGATTTTTCCTTGATCCAGCGGATGTTGACAATTTGATCTCTGGTGCCTCTGCCTTTTCTAAAACCAGCTTGAACACCTGGAAGTTCACAGTTCACGTATTGCTGAAGCCTGGCTTGCAGAATTTTGAGCATGACTTTACTAGCGTGTGAAAGTGAGGAAATTGTGGTCGCTCAGTCCTGTCCGACTCTTTGTGACCCCATGGATTATAGCCTACCAGGCTTCTCCATCCGTGGGGTTCTCCAGGCAAGATTACTGGAGTGGGTTGCAGTTTCCTTCTCCAGGAGATCTTCCCAACCCAGTGCTCGAACCCAGATCTCCCGCATTGCGGGCAGACGCTTTACCATCTGAGCCACCAGGGAAGCATGTGAGATGAATGTAATTGTGCAGTAGTTTGAGCATTCTTTGGCGTTGCCTTTCTTTGCGATTGGAATGAAAATTGACCTTTTCCAATCTGATTTGAGTCCTCTCCTTTTTTTCTTGATGAATCTGGCTAAAGTCTGTTTATCTTTTCAAAGAATCCACTTTTAGTCTCATTGATCTTGCTATTGTTTTCTTTGTTCCCTATGTCTTTTATTTCTGCTCTGATTTTTATGACTTCTCTTTTTCTAACTTATATTTTTGTTGTTCTTATTTCTGTAGCTGCTTTGGGGAAAGTTAAGTTATTTATTTGAGATTTTTCTTTCTTTCTTTTTTTTTTTTGACGTAATTTTTATTTAGAACTGCTTTTGCTGCATCATGTAGGCTTGGGTTTTTGTGTTTTCCTTGTCATTTGTTTCTATGTAGTTTTAGAAATGTCTTCTATGATCATTTATGTATTTAGTGATGCATTGTTTAGCCTTCATGTGTTTGTGTTTTTCACCTTTTTCCCCCCGTACTTGATTTCTAATCTCATAGTTTTGTGGTCAGAAAGGATGCTTGATACAATTTGATTTTCTTTTCAGATTTTCTGAGGCTTGATTTGTGACCCAAGATGTAATATATCTTGGAGAAAGTTCTGTGTGCATTTGTGAAGAGAGTGTATCCTTCTACATTCAGATGGAATTTCTATAAATATCAATCAAGTCTTTTTTCATCTGATATGTCATTTAAGCCTTCTATGCTTTTACTAATTTTCTTTTCTCATGGTCTGTCCATTGTTGTAAGTGGGGTGTTAATGTCCCCCACTATTATTGTGCTACTGTCAACTTTCCCCTTTATGATTGTTAGAATTAACTTTATGCATTGAATACACCTATGTTAGGTGCATAAATATTTACAATTGGTATATCTAGTTTTGGGATTGATCCCTTGCTGATTATGTAGTGTCCATCCTTGTTTCTTGTTTACTTTGAAGTTATTTTGTCTTGTATGAGTATTACTGCCCCCACTTCCTTGTGATTTCCATTTGCATGTAATATCTTTCTCCATCCTCTCACTTTTAGTCTGTACATGTCCATCTGTCTGAAGTGGATCTCTTATAGACAGCATATACATGGGTCTTCTTTTTTTTTTAATTCAGTCTGTGTCTTTTGCTTGAATCCTTTAATCTATTTACAGTTAAAGTAATTATTGATATGTAGGACTTCCTTGGTGGCTCAATCAGTAAAGAATCTGCCTGCAGTGCATGCAGAGACACATGTTTGATCCCTGGGTAAGGAGGATCCCCTGGAGAAGGCACTAGCAACCCACTCTAGTGTTCTTGACTGGAAAGTCCCGTGGACAGAGGAGTCTGGAAGGTTACTGTCCATGGAGTTACAAATTAAGCTAGTCTGTGTCTTTTGGTTGGAACATTTAATTCATTTACATTTAAAGTAATTATTGATATACATATTCCTATTACCATTTTCTTAATTGTTGAACTTTACTCTGGAATGTGGTTAAGTTACTTGTAAACAGATTGATTATTTTTAGTCTCACTTTTAAGATTTATTAGACAAGGACAAGGAACTGTTTAATCCAGGGCTAGTAATTCCCCAAAACATCAACATTTTCTTCTAGTCTTTTCTGGTGATGCTTTTCTTGTCTCTGGGCAGTGTCTTCTCAAACAGTTACTGAAATGGACTCTGTTGAATGTTCAGAAGTCATCCTCTTTATATTTCAGAGATGTCTAATTTTGCAGCTCTTCACTACCCTTTCCTTGGAACTCTAACCACTTTGGTCTCCATGGAACCTCAGCCATGTCTTTACAACACAGGAATGTTCTGGGTTCTGCCTCAATTTCTCTTATTTATGTCATGTTTTCGAAAATTTCAAAGGGCAATAAATCATAAAGCTTACCCCATTTGTTTCCTGTTGCTCATAGATGACAATTCACCATCACCTTTATTCCATTGCTTCGTTGATTTTTTAAAAGTTATTTCTCATTTTATTATTTTTGTCAGATGGGAAGATAAATTTACTCCCCGTTACTTCATCATGAATTGAAACAGGAATTCTTATTTAAAAAGAGCCTTAAAATTTACAAATAACCCAATAGAAAAGTGAATAGGGTATTTAGGAAAGGTATCCAAATGACCAAGAAGAAGATATTCACCATGAGATAAAATCTTTTACCAACATAGATGATTTTTTTTTTTTAATGATGACTTACTATTGTTTGCAAAGTTATGGAGAATGAGCACTTTATTTTTTTTTTAAATCTTCCCATTCATTATTGCATTTTATTATTTTGACACTGAAAGATTAGCTATCAAAACAATTTGCAACTATTTTTATTAGAAAAAAGACATATATGTGTTAAATTCTAGAGCCCAAATTCATCCGAGGCGGATTCATGTCAATGTATGGCAAAACCAGCCAATATAATATTGTAAAATAATTAGCCTCCAATAAAAAAAAAAATAAATAAATATAGATGAATGAGCACTTTAATATCTGGTTACAACAAGTGTGAATTAATGCAAACCATTTTGGAAAGTCTGGCAATAAAAAAAATCATCTGACTCAATATTCCTTTTCAGAGAATCTGATTTCAGCGTTAAAATAATGCAATAAAATGATAATCACAAAGGAGTAGACAGTTTTTAGGCTTCCACAAACAGTAGAATGATAAAACATATCAGTTAACATATATATAGCATATATATTTATAAAATATATATAGCATATATATTTATAACATATATTTATAGCATATATATTTATAACACACACACACACACACACACATATATATATATATCATGATGCTGCTGCTACTGTTAAGTAGCTTCAGTCGTGTCCGACTCTGTGAGACACCGTAGACAGCAGCCCACCAGGCTCCCCCGTCCCTGGGATTCTCCAGGCAAGAACACTGGAGTGGGTTGCCATTTCCTTCTCCAATGCATGAAAGTGAAAAGTGAAAGTGAAGTCGCTCAGTCTTGTCTGACTTTTTGCTACCCCATGGACTGCAGCCTACCAGGTTCCTCTGCCCATGGGATTTTCCAGGCAAGAGTACTGGAGGGGGTGCCATTGCCTTCTCAGAGTTTTGGGCAGATGAACCTAAACTTTCCCTGCCTCAGACTACAACCCAGAATATGTAAAATGATAGAGATTTCAGAAGAGTTCAAATCAAGGCCTTTTCAAAAAATTCTAAAATTCAAGCTTCAACTTTCTCTCCTAATTCTTTCTTCAAGGATCAACTTTTAAGAGTTTAAGAGTCACTGCTCTATGTTCCCAGGTGGCACTAGTGATAAAGAACCTGCCTGCCAATGCTGGAGATGAAAGAGACATGGTTTAAAAGTTGCTTCCAAAATATTCTCTCTGATTCTCTTCCTATTTATTTCCTAAATGCAGCTGGAAACAAACAGCTTTGCTCACCTAAGTTAAGTTCAGTTCAGTTGCTCAGTCGTGTTCAACTCTTTGCGACCCCACAAACTATAGCATGCTAGGCTTCCCTGTCCATTACCAACTCCCAGAGCTTGCTCAAACTCATGTCTATCGAGTTGGTGATGCCATCCAGCTATGCTATGGAAACCTAATCAGCTACTAAAAAAGTGAGTTCTGTCTCCATGACCATGAAGAGTGGTCATGATATCTTTTTCTGTTAAAAGAGAAACTCACTAAGCAACATGAATACTCTGATGATTTTTATTAGAAAAAATTTAAATGATAGAGGAAAAAGCAAAAGAATAAACACCATTCTATTTTTTAGACTTCAGGAGGGTGTGCTGGAGAGATGTCATTAAAAAATTACTTACTTTTTCATTACTTATCTTTGTATCATATTGCTTTTTATTCTAAACAAGTATTGCTTTCAATCTTAAAAATTATATGACAGCATACATGAACTAACTTACATAATTGAACATTTGAATGCATATTTGCCTTTTTGAAAGTTCAAAACATGAATGTTTTTGTTTAGGAAATTTACTGTAGTGCCTGTTTCAACTTAAAATGCAGACAGACCTCCTGTATCATATGCACAGTAAGTTGCCAAGAAAATTTGCTGATTAAAACTTAGTCATTATAACTCTACCTAAACAAATGTAGCTTGCCTTTATAACAGCCTATGTCTCTCATTTAGTTTTAACTAAAAACTTATCTACCACACAATCTAACCCTTGGTCATGACTGATTTTATAAGCTAGGATCAGTGAAAGTATGGGCTTCCCTGGTGGCTCAGTTATAAAGAATCCACCTGCCAATTCAGGAGACTCAGATTCAATCCCCGGGTTGGGAAGACCCCCTGGAGAGGGAAATGGCAACCCACTCCAGTTCTTTGCCTGGGAAATCCTATAGACAGAGGATACACGCCATAGGATCACAAAAGAGTCAGACCTGACTTAGTGACTAAGTATAAGACCAAACACACTAGTCGTTCATGATCATTAGAAAATCCTTATTAATAGACTTCATATATCTATGGCTAATGTTTAAAATAGAACAAAGTAGGATATAAACTCTTCCAATAGTCCTGCAGAATATAAACATAAAATTTATATAGTTCCTATGTTATTCTTTGGTGATTTTTACACACAGTGCAAGATATCATTAGTAATGGTTTAAAAAAAAAAAACAGAAAACAATCTTAAATAACAAATTATCATCTCTAGTAGTTCAAGATACAAACTGCACAA
Source organism: Moschus berezovskii (assembly GCF_049115385.1). NCBI lineage: Eukaryota > Metazoa > Chordata > Mammalia > Artiodactyla > Moschidae > Moschus > Moschus berezovskii. The sequence continues at coordinate 12,321,170 of NC_142482.1, read as the reverse complement.
TATTTTCACTTATAATATTCAATTTCCTTTGATAAATATAAAGCCTTTATTCAGATCTTATGCAGAGACATACACTGAGCAGATTTTTAGTAGACATTAATTAACGTTTCCTGACAACATTTTGTTAATGAGTTTTTCTGGTCCCTAGTCTGGGCTGATTAAAGCTCACCTTGCGTTGGCTAAGAGCTGTTATCTAATAGTTAAATAATGGTCTGCCTTGCCCAGCACTAGCTGTTTTCATATAATAGCTTCCTACCCTTTCCAGCTTGGCTACAGATTTGATATTGGCATATGATCCATTACCTCTCAGACCTCCCTGTTTATTACTCTGGTCCAAGTGTCCTAACCTTTTCGTAGGGGCTGAAAGTTCCACCCAGATCTTTTTGTCATGGCCTAGATAGGTTACAGTCTGAATTTCATTCTTCCCTGATGCCATCCGACAGCAGCATGGCATTGGTAGAGATAAATACAGATTCATATGCTATTGGTGGTCATAATCAGTTTTCAGTGTGCAGGATCAGTCCCCATCAGCGCCTTAAAGGAGGGAATTTGACAAGAAAATCGTCCCATGCTGTGCCCCTCTGTAACCTATCTACACCTGTCATTACCTGGCATCCACACACAAGTGAAATAATATTCCTAATTTGTATTTGGGAAAAATGCCATCATAACAGATGGACATGAGGATTTATAACTGGGTAATTATGCATATACATTAAACATGCAGACTATGAGCATGAGTCCTTTCTAGTAACATTCAAACGTGTCTGCTCTGAGCTTTTGTGTACTGTTTACATCAAATGCCACCACAGTGGGAGGGCCTTACTAGAGATGCACTCATGAATTTTACATAAATTGTTTCATAGGGAGACTTTGCCTCACCCTAATTGGAAGGAATATATAGCAGTGCTGTGAATATCTTTGTTGTTATTTCAAGATAGTAAATTTTGAAACCTGATTTTGGTAGCAAAAAAGACAAATTTTGGATATTATAGGAAAAATGAAGTTAAAATTTGAAGTAATTCTTAAAATGTCTTTATATAATGTCCATATGTAATTTAAGCCTTGAGTTTGACCAAACTCTTGGAGATGATGAAGGACAGGGAAGCTTGGGGTGCTGCAGTCCATGGGCTTACAAAGAGTCAGAAACACTGGGTGACTGAAAAAGAACAAAAAACTTCTTTTAAGTTTCACTGTTACTTATTTGAATCCCTACTATCTGATATCAAATATGCAGATCAAGCTACCGAGCACTTCTAAATTTCTAGCTCAACTTGAAAGATAAGAAGTAAATTAGCCTGTCTATGTTTTATTCACTGCAAGTATAACCCAAAGCAGTAAAGCAATCTTTATTATTTGAAGTGCATAATTCCAGTAATTTGAAATTCTATCTAAAATAAAATTAATGCATAAGTATAACATTTTTAAAATGAGAATATTTTCTTCATATGATAGGCAGGCCTTATTATAAAAACTTCATAATATTTCAAGTTGGCATACAAACTAAATATGTATATTGTCATGTTTTATTATTTATTTACTTTAAACGACTGGAATTAGCTTTTTACATTTTTTCACCCTGAATTGTTATAATCTTGACTTTCTTTTTCCCTTATGAATGTTTTCACAAGCTTATGTGGTTATTTCTCTATCTGTATTTCTTTATCTTTGGAGGGTCTTTTAACATTAAAATAAATAAAATACTGGATTAGGCAAAAAGTTCATTTGAGATTTTCTGTAAGCTGGATTAAGTAATATTTAATTGCCTTTAACTTCTTTCAAAACAATTTTGCTAGATTGTATTGTGACAGCTATCATTTCAGCAGCACGTTAAAAGACTAATCAAAATCGGTGAATTTTTGTGTAGCCATTTTAATAGTGAGTACAGAAGAAAACAGCAACATTTTTTACATGATTTATTATTTCAAGAAAGGTGAAAATAAAACTTAAATGCAAGGAAAGATATGTGCAGTTTCTAGAGAAAGTGCTGTGACTGACTAAATGTGTTAAAATTGCTTTGTGAAGTTTCACATGGAAATTTCTTGTTTTACAATGCTCCACAGTCAGGTAGACCAGTTGAAGATTATAGGGACCATATCAAGACACTTATTGAGAAAAGAGAGTCAGTATCTTATAGAGTATCAAACTTACTTTCAATATACAATCATTAAAATTAAAGAGATATAAAAGCAGTAGAGGAGAGTACCAGCACATACATTTACAAATTGGGCTGATTAACAGCCAGATTCAAATAGCACTGGGAAGTCCCATGTAACAGCAAACTTGAGTCACAATGGGAAAGATCCTGGACAGTGCATCCTCCCCTTGGGTGTACTTTCTACTGCAGTTTTGGGGGTTCCTCCTTGTAATCCCAGGCTGTAAACTGTGTGAACAAAAATGCAGCTCTGGTTTCATGTTAATCTTTTTACAGTGCTGTTTGTTTCATCTTGTGAGATTTCCAGACCCCTGGGAATTGGCCAGATCCACAGGGTTCAGGAGAACTCTGAGACTCACTCCCGATCTTAAAATAGTGCCGGTTAGCTTTAAGCAGGTAACAATTATTGCACTTGTGAGCAGGTATGTAGTCAGGGAATTGTCCAGATGGGTCAGAAACAAAATCAGCAGCCTGCTCTTCTTTCTTGTCTCTGAAACCTGAAAAAGACTACTTCCATTTAATTTCCCTACCACCAACAAAGCCGAAGACTGGTCTTCATCAAAGAAGGTATTGTTGTGTATAAGTGGAGGTGGGAGGGATTCCTCTGTTATTATTTGCTTCCAGAAAATCAAAGAATTAATTCCAACAAGTATGGGGCTTTCCAGGTGGTGCTAATGGTAAAGAACCCGCCTGCCAATGCAGGAGACAAAAGAGACGTGAGTTTGATTCCTGGGTTGGGAAGATCCCCTGGAGGAGGAAATGGCAATCCACTCTAGTATTCTTGCCTGAAGAATCCCATGAACAGATGAGCCTGGAGGGCTACAGTCTGTACGGGTCACAAAGAGTCAGACATGACTGAAGTGACTTAGCACTATACAGCTCCCAGTCAGATGCTTTGATGAAAAGCATTCAGAATTAATCCACAGAAGACACATAATCTTCATGTTTCTTTGATAAACAGGTAAAAACTGTTTCAGCTTGGCTGAGTTCTGATTAATCCACCATTTTTTACCAGACATTGCACCTTCAGATTTCCACTTTTGGTCTGTACAAAGTTATCTTAATGGAAAAAAAAAATCATTGGGAAACTGATAAAGGTAACTGGAATAGTTCTTTGCTCAAAGAGAAAATGTTTTGGGAAAATGGAGTAATTAAGTGCCTTGAAAAATGGAAAAAGGTAGTGCAACAAAATGGTGAATGTGTTGTTCAATAAAATTCTTGATAAGAATAAAACATGTGTCTTTTATTTTTACTTAAAAACTGAAGAAAATTCCACTCAACCCAATAATAAAAAATTATAAAAATTTGTTACTACTACTGAACTTATAATTCAGTGAATATCTACCTCTCAGTGAATATCTATTTTAGCAACTTAAGCATAGAAGTTTAAGGACCATAAAACTCTAACTACCAATTCATTTCCAAAATTATTTTATGGCTCCAAAATTTTGGAACTCAGTAATACTCAAGTCAACTAATATGTTATATACATATATGCAGATATACATTTTAATTAATTTTTATTGGAGCATAGTTGGCTTTGCAAAGTTGCATTAATCTCTCCCGTACAACAAAGTAAATCAGCTATATGTGCACATTTATTCTCTCTGTACTTTAGATTTTCTTCCCATTTACATCATCACAGAACATTGAGCAGAGTTCCCTGTTCTGTACAGTAGGTTCTCACTGGTTATTTACTTTATGTATAGTATCAATAGTGTATATGTATCAACTCCAGTCTCCAATTTCATCCCCACCCCTTCCCCCTCTTGGTACTTATACATTTGTTCTCTATATTGTGTCTCTATTTCTACTTTGCAAATAAGATCATCTATACCATTTTTCTAGATTCCACATGCATGCGTTAATATACAATATCTGTTTTTCTCTTCCTGACCTCATTCTGTATGACAGTCTCCAGGTCCATTTATAAATTTGCAAATGACACAGTTTTGTTCCTTTTGTGACTAACTTTCCACTATACTTGGACTATATCTTCTTTATTCACTCACTGTCAGTGGACATTTAGATTGCTTCCATGCCCTGGCTACTGTAAATAGTGCTTCTGTGAACATTGGGGTGCATATATCTTTTTGAATTATGGTTTTCTCCAGGTATATGCACAGGGGTGGGATTTCTTGGTCATCTGGTATTTCTATTTTTAGTGTTTTAAGGAATTGTCATACTGTTCTCCATACTGTCTATATCAATTTACTTTCCCACCAACAGTGAAAGAAGGTTCCCTTTCCCCCACATTTATTCTCTTTTCTCCACGTTTAATGTCTGTAGGTATTTTTGGATAATGGCCATTCTGACCAATGTGAAGCGATACCTCCTTCTAGTTTTGACTGCATTTCTTTAGTAATTAATGATATTGAGCATCTTTCCATGTTTGGAGAAATGCTTATTTAGGTGTTCTGCCCATTCTTATTTATTGATTTTTTTCATATTGAGATGCATGAGCTGCTTGTATAATTTGGAGATCAATCCTTTGTCAGTAGCTTCTTCATAAATATTTTCTCTTAATTTGAGAGTTGAGTTTTTGTTTTGTTTATGGTTTCCTTTGCTGTGCAAAATCTTTTAAGTTTGATTAGTTCCGTTTGATTTCTATTTTCATTACTCTAAGACGTGATGCAAAAAATCTTGTTGCAATTTACATCTAAATGTATTCTCCCTATGTTTTCCCCTAAGAGTGTGTTATACTCTCTGGCCTTACATTTAGGTGTCTAATCCATTTTGAATTTATTTTTGTGTATAATATTAGGGAGTGTTCTGTTTTATTTTTTTACATGTAGCAGTCCAGCTTTTGATGCAATAATTATTGAATAAATTATCTGTTCCCCATTGTATACTTTTGCCTGATTTGTCATCAGTTAGTTGACCATAGGTGCACAGGTTTATTTCTAGGCTTTCTATCCTGTTTCATTGCTCTATACTGTTGTTCAGTTGCTAAGTCCTGTCTGACTCTTTGTGACCCCAAAGATCGCAGCAAGCCAGGCTCCCATGTCCTTCACTGTCCCCCAGAGTTTTCTCAAATTCATGTCCATTGAGTCATAATGTTATCAAACTGTCTCATACTCTGCCACCCCTGTCTCCTATGCCCTCAGTCTTTCCCATCATCAGGGATTCTTCCAGGGAATTATCTCTTCTCAGGTGGCCAAAGTGTTGGAGCTTCAGTATCAGAACTTCTGATGAATATTCAGGGTTGATTTTCTTTAGAATTTACTGATTTGATTTCCTTACAGTCAAAGGGACACTCAAAAATTTTCTTCAGCACCACAATCCCAAAGCATGAATTCTTTGGTCCTCAGACTTCTTTATGGTCTAATTCTCACATCTATACATAACTAATAGAAAAGACATAGTTTTGATTGTGCAGATTTTGTCAACAAAGTGATGTCTCTGCATTTCAATATGCTGTCTAGGTTTGTCATAGCTTTTCTTCCAAGGAGCAACCTTCTAATTTCATGGCTTCAGTCCCTGTCCACAGTGATTTTTTTTTTTTAATTTTTAAATTTATTTGTTTTAATTGGAGGATAATTACTTTGCATTATTGTATTGGTTTTGCCATACATTGACATGAATCTGCCCCAGGGGTACATGTGTTCCCCATCTTGAACCCGCCCCACCTCCCTCCCCATCTCATCCCTCTGGTTCATCCCAGTGCACCAGCCCCAAGCATCCTGTATCATGCATCAAACCTGGATTGGGGATTCATTTCACACAGTGATTTTGAAGTACAAGAAAATAAAGTCTGTCACCACTTTCAATTTTTCTCCTTCTATTTGTCATGAAAGGACCTGGATGTGCCATATTTTTTTTTTTTTGAATGTTGAGTTTCAAAACCAGCTTTCTCACTTTCCTCTTTCACTTTTTTTAAGAGTTTCTTTAGTTCTTCTTCACTTTATGCCATTAGATTGGTATCATCTGCATATCTAAGGGTGTTGATGTTTCTCCCAGAAATCTTGATTCGAGCTTGTGATTCACCAGCCTGATATTTTGCATAATATACTCTACATACAAGGTAAGTAAGCTAGGTGACAATATACAGCCTTGTTGAACTCCTTTCCCATTTTGAACCAGACTGTTGTTGCATGTTGGGATCTAAATGTTTCTTGATCTACATACAGTTTGCTCAAGAGACAGGTAAAATGGTGACAGGTAAAGATGATATTCCCATCTCCTTAAGAAGTTTCCAGTTTGTTGTGATCTACATAGTCAAATGCTCTAGCATAGTAGGTGGAACTGATGTTTTTCTGGAATTCCCTGGCTTTCTCTATGATCCAACAAATGTTGGCAATTTGATCTCTGTTTCCCCAGCCTTTTCTAAACCCAACTTGTACATCTGGAAGTTCTTGATTCATATACTTAATGACGCCTAGCTTGAAGGATTTTGAGCATAACCTTGCTAGCATGGGAAATGAGCACAATTGTGTGGTAGTTTGAACTTTCTTTGGCATTGCCCTTCTTTGAGACTGGAATGAAAACTGACCATTTCCAATCCTGTGGCCACTTCTGAGTTTTACAAACTTGCTGACATATTGAGTGCAGTACTTCAACAACAACATCTTTTAGGAATTTAAATAGTTCATTTGGAATTCCATCACCTCCACTAGTTTTGTTCATAGTAATTCTTCCTTAGGCCCACTTGACTTCACATTCCAGGATATTTAGCTCTAGGTGAGTGACCACAACCACCATGGTTATCTGAGTCATTAAGACCTTTTTCATATAGTTCTGTGTAATTCTTGCCACCTCTTTTCTACTTCTGTTAGGTCCTTACTCTTCCTGCCCTTTATCATGCCCATACTAGCATGAAGTGTACCCTTGATCTCTCTAATTTTCCTGAAGAGATATCTAGTCTTTCCCATTATATTCTTTTCCTCTATTTCTTCACATTGCACATTTAAGAAGACCTTCTTATTTCTCTTTTCTAGTCTCTGGATCTCTGCCTTCATTTTGATTTGTATTTCTCTTTCTCCTTTGCCTTTCACTTTTCCTCTTTTTTCATACATTTGTAAAACTTATTTAGACAATCACTTTGCCTTCTTGAATTTCTTTTTCTTTAGGATGGTTTTGATCACTGCCTCCTGTACAATGTCCGTAGTTCTTCCAATACTCTGTCCACCAGATCTAATCCCTTGAATCTATTTGTCATCTCCAGCCTATAATCATAAAGGATTTGATTCAGGCTTCATCTGAATGGCCTAGTGGCTTTCCCTACTTTCCTTAACATAAGCCTGAAATTTGCAATAAAGAGTTCTTGATCAGAGCCACAGTCAGCTTTAGGTCTTTTTTTGCTGACTGTATAGAACCTCTTCATCATCAACTGCAAAGAATACAACCAATTTATATTTCTGTTTTTCTGCCTTTACCATACTATCTTGACTACTGTAGGTTTGTGTTATAGTGTGAAATCAAGAAGCCTGAATCTCCCAGCTTCATTTTTCTTGCTAAAGATTATTTTGACTATTTGAAGTCTTTTGTGTTCCATAAAAATTATAAAGTTTTTTTTTTTTCTTTTTCTAATTCTTTGATAAATACCATTGGTAATTTAAAATAGATTGCATTCAATCTGTAGATTGCTTTGGCTGGTACACTCACTTTCAAAACATTAATTCTTCCCATCCAAGAATATGGTCTATCTTTGCCTCTGCCTATGCCAACAAAGGTCCGTCTAGTCAAGGTTATGGTTTTTCCCGTGGTCATGTATGCATGTGAGAGTTGGACTGTGAAGAAAGCTGAGCGCCGAAGAATTGATGCTTTTGAACTGCGGTGCTGGAGAAGACTCTTGAGAGTCCCTTGGACTGCAAGGAGATCCAACCAGTCCATTCTAAAAGAAATCAATCCTGGGTGTTCATTGGAAGGACTTATGCTGAAGCTGAAACTCCAATACTTTGGCCACCTCATGCGACGAGTTGACTCACTGGAAAAGAGTCTGATGCTAGCAGGGATTGGGGATAGGAGGAGACAGGGACAGCAGAGAATGAGATGGCTGGATGGCATAACCGACTTGATGGACATGAGTTTCAGTGAACTCCAAGAGTTGGTGATGGACAGGGAGGCCTGGCGTGCTGTGGTTCAGGGGGTCGCAAAGAGTCGGACATGACTGAGTGACTGAACTGAACTGAACTAATGTCATTTTCACTTTCTTATTTCAGTATCATATTTTCCGTGTCCAAGCCTTTTGCTTTCTTTTTTAAATTTATTTATTTACTCTTAATTTATTTATTTTAATTGGGGCTAAGTATTTTGAGAGTTGGACTGTGAAGAAGGCTGATCGTCGAAGAATCGATGCTTTTGAACTGTGGTGTTGGAGAAAACTCTTGAGAGTCCCTTATACTGCAAGGAGATCCAACCAGTCCATTCTAAAGGAGATCAATCCTGGATGTTCATTGGAAGGACTGATGCTAAAGCTGAAACTGCAATACTTTGGCCACCTCATGCGACGAGTTGACTCACTGGAAAAGACTCTGATGCTGGGAAATGTTGGGGGCGGGAGGAGAGGGGGACGACAGAGAATGAGATGGCTGGATGGCATCACCGACTCTGTGGACATGAGTTTGAGTGTACTCCGGGAGTTGGTGATGGACAGGGAGGCCTGGCGTGCTGTGATTCATGGGGTCGCGGAGAGTCGGACACGACTGAGCGACTGATCTGATCTGATCTGATCTGATTTTACTTTTTGCAGTAATGGTAAGAGGGGTTGTTTCCTTAATTTCTCTTTCTGATTTTTCATCTTTAGTGTATAGAAATGAAAAAGTTTTCTGTATACTAATTTCACATCCTGCAACTATGCAAAATTCCTTGATTATCACTAGTAGTGTCTGGTGGCATCTTTAAGATATTTTACATGTAATATCATGTCATCTGCAAATAGTGACAGTTTTATCCTTTTCCAGTATGGATTCCTTTTATTCCCTTTCCTTGTCTGATTACTTTGACTAGGACTTCCAAACTATATTGATTAATAAAGACTAGAGTAATTAATAAAGGACATTCTTGGCTTGTTCCAGCTTTTAGATGAAATGATTCCATTTTTATCATTGAGAATGATGTTTGTTGTAGGTTTTTCATATATATATATATGGCCTTTAATGTGTTGAGGTTGTTTCTCTCTATGCCCACTTTCTGGGAAGTTTTTATCATAAATGTTTATTTAATTTTGTCAAAGGCTTTTACTGAATCCACTGAGATGATCAAATGGTTTTTATTCAGTTTGTTAGTATGGTGTATCACATTTATTAATTTGCATATACTGAAGAATCCTTGCATCTGCGCACTTGGTAAATCCCACTTGACTATGTTATCTGATCCTTTTAATGTGTTGTTGGATTTTGTTTACTAATATTTTGAAGAAAACTTTTGCATCTATGTTCATCAATGATATTTGCCTGTAGTTGTCTTTTTTGTGTGTGATCAGGGTAGTGGTGGCCTTGTAGAGTGAGCTTGGCAGTGTGTCCATCCCTTTGCAAGCTTTCAGAAGAATTTGAGAAGGATAAGTGTTAAGTCTTTTCTAAATATTTGATAGAATTCACCTAAGAAGCCATATGTTCCGGGATTTTTGTCTTTTGGAAGATTTTAAATCATACTTATAATTATTCTTTTCTTATTATCTATTTCTTGTGGGTTCACTCTTGGGACTGAACTACTCTTGGAACTTGGAATTCTCAGAAATGTATCCATTTCTTCTAGATTGTCCATTTTATTGGCATACACTTGCTTATAGTAGTCTTTTATGATCCTTTGTATTTTTGCAGTGTCACTGGTAACTTCTCATTTTTCATTAATAATTTTATTGATTTGATTCCTCTCCTTTTTTGCTTGATAAGTCTGGCTGAAGGTTTATAAATTTTATCTTTCCATAGAACGAACTTTTAGTGTCATTAAGCTTTGTTATTGTTTTCTTCATTGCTATTTCATTTATTTCTGCTTTGATTTTTATGGTTCCTTTCCTTCTACTAACTTTGGGTTTTGCTTGTTCTTCTTCCTCTAGTTGTTTTAAGGAAAAGTTTAGGTTGATTATTTGTGATTTTTCTTGTTTTCCGAGGTAAACTTGTTTTTCTATAAATTTCCCATTTATAAAAGCTTTGCTGCATCCCGTATGTCTTGGATAACCTTGCTTTTGTTATCATTTGTCTCTATGTATTTTTAAATTTTTTCTTTGATTTCTTAAGTGATCCATTGGTTATTTAGTAGCATATTGTTTAACCTCCATGTGTTTGCTTCCTATATTTTGATTCCTAAAGTCTGATGGATTTCTTGTTGTTGATTTCTAACTTCATAGTGTTGTGGTCAGAAAGATTCTTGATATGACTTCAGTTTTCTTGTATTTACCAAGGATTGATTTGTGACTCAAGATGTGATCTATTCTAGACAATATTCTGTATGCAATTGAAAAGAAAGTGTATTCTGCTGTTTTTGAATGGAATGTCCCATTAATTCTATCTGGTCTAATGTGTCATGTAAAACTGTTTCCTTAACAGTCCGAATGGTCTATCCATTGAAGTAAGTAGAACATTAAAGCCCCCCACTATTATTGAGTCACTGTCAATTTCCCCTTTCATGGCTGTTCAGTTCAGTTCAGCTCAGTTGTTCAGTCGTGTCTGACTCTTTGCAACCCCATGGACTGCCGAATGCAAGACTTCCTTGTCTCTCACCAACACCAGGAGCTTGCTCAGACTCATGTCCATAAAGTCAGTGATGCCATCCAAGAATCTCATCTTCTCCTCCTGCCTGCAATATTTCCTAGCATTAGGTTTTTTTTTTTTTTTGTTGTTGTTGTTATTGTTTGTTTCCCCATGAGTCAGTTCTTCATATCAGGTGGCCAAAGACATGGAGTTTCAGCTTCAATATCAGTCCTTCCAATGAATATTCAGGACTGATTTCTGTGAGGATGGATTGATTGGATCTCCTTGCTGTCCAAAGGACTGGCAAGAGTCTTCTCCAATACCACAGTTCAAAGGCATCAATTCTTCTACTCTCGGCTTTCTTTTTAGTCCAACTCTAACATCCATACATGACTATTGGAAAAACCATAGCTTTGATGAGACAGACCTTTGTTGGCAAAGTAATGTCTCTGCTTTTTATATGCTGTCTATGTTGGTCATAACTTTTCTTCCAAGCAGCAAGTGTCTTTTAATGGCTGAAGTCATCATCTGCAGTGATTTTGGAGCCCAAAAAGGTAAAGTGTGTCACTGTTTCCCCTTATATTTTCTATGAAGTGATGGGACCAGATGTCATGATCTTAGTTTTCTGAATATTGAATTTTAAGCCAACTTTTTCATTCTCCTCTTTCATTTTCAACAAGAGTCTCTTTAGTCCTTCTTCACTTTCTGCCATAGAGTGGTGCCATCTTCGTATCTGAGGTTACTGATATTTCTCCCGGCAATCTTGATCCCAGGTTGTGCTTTATCCAGTCCAGTATTTTCCATGATGTACTCTGCATATAATTTAAATAAGCAGGGTGACAATATACAGCCTTGACATACTCCTTTCTCAATTTGGAACCAGTCAGTTGTTCCATGTCCAGTGCTAACTGTTGCTTCTTGACTTTCATGACTCTTAGCATTCACTTGTGTTTTGAGGTGCTCCTGTGTTTGGTGCATGTACATTTACACTTGTTATGTCTTCTTCTTGAATTGATTCCTTGATCATTATGTGGTGCTCTTCCTTGTTTTCTGTAAGTCTTTATTTTAAAGTCCATTTTGTCTGATATTAATACTGCTACTCCAGCTTTCTTTTGAATTCTTTTTGCATGAAGCAATGTCTTCCATCTCCTCACTTTCAGTCTGCATGTGTTCCTTGTGTTCCTAGGTCTGAAGTGGGTCTCTTGTAGACACCGTGTATATGGTCTTGTTTTTGTATCCATTCAGCCAGTCTGTCTTTTGGTTGGAACATTTAATCCACTTAAACCTAAAGTAATTATTGATATGTATTATGAGATACTTAGATAGCATCACCAACTCAATGGACATGAACTTAAGCAAACTCTAGGAGACAGTGGAGGACAGGAAAACCTGGCATACTGTAGCCCATGGGGTTTCAAAGAGTCAGACTTGACTTAGTGACTGAACAACAACAAATATCCTTATTACCATTTTCTTAGATTTTGCTTGTTTTAGATCATTTAGTTTCTCCTTCAGATCTGAATGAGAGCATTGCTTTTATGTGTATTATTGGTTTAAAGCTTTTCCATTTCATCACTATATATATATGTATATCATTCAAATCTCCGCCAAGTTTCTGATGAACAAAATCAGATGATAGTCTTTTGGGATTCCCTTGTTTGTTATTTATTGATTTTCCTTTGCTGCTTTTAGTGCATTTTCTTTGTCGTTAAGTTCAGTTCAGTCGCTCAGTCGTGTCTGACTCTTTGCGACCCCATGAATCACAGCACGCCAGGCCTTCCTGTCCATCACCAACTCTTAGAGTTCACTCAAACTCATGTCCATCGAGTCGGTGATACCATATAGCCATCTCATTCTCTGTCGTCCCCTTCTCCTCCCTCCCCCAATCCTTCCCAGCATCAGAGTCTTTTCCAGTGAGTCAACACGTCGCATGAGGTGGCCAAAGTATTGGAGTTTCATCTTTAGCATCAGTCCTTCCAATGAACATCCAGGATTGATCTTCTTTAGAATGGACTGGTTGGATCTCCTTGCAGTCCCTAAGTTTTGTCAATTTTATTAGCATGTGTTTTGGCATGTTCTTCCTTGGCTTTTCTTGTATGGGAATCTCTGCACTTTCTGAATGTGCTCGACTGTTTTTGTTCCCCTTTCATGAAGTTTTCATTTATTTTCTCTTTGAATATTTTCTGTCTCTTTCTATCTCTTCTCCTTTGGAACCTATATAATGCAAATCTTGGTGCATTTAGTATTGTCCCAGAGGTCTCTTAACTTTCACGATACAGGATGCTCAGGGCTGGTGCACGGGGTTGACCCAGAGTGAGGATATGGGGAGGAGGGAGGTGGGAAGGGGGGTTCAAGAAGGGGGACACATATACACCAGGGGCGGATTCATGTCAATATATGGAAAAACCAACCAATATAATATTGTAAAGTAATTAGCCTCTAATAAAAAAATAATAAATTAAAAAAAAAAGATCACTTATCGGTTTTTCTGCCTCGTTTATTCTGCTCCTGATTCCTTCTCGTGTATGTTCTACTTCAGTTATTTTATTCTTCAGCTCTGTTTGTTCTATCTTCTAGCTCTTTGTTAAAAATTTCTTATATCTTCTAGGTCTGTATCTCCATTTTCTCCAAGACCTTGCGTATCTTTACCATCATTATTCTGATTTGTTTTGGAGTAGATTTTCTACCTCCATTTCACTTAGTTGTTCTTCTGGGGTTTTATTTTGTCCCCTCATCTGGGACATATTTCTCTGCCATTCTCTGATTTTGTCTATATTCATAGCCTCCATTCCACAGGCTGCAGGATTGTAGCTCCACTTTCTTCTAGTGTCTGCTCTTAGTGAGTGAGACTGGACTAGAAGCTTGTTCAGGCTTCCTGGTTGGAGGGACTGGTGTCTGACCACTAGTGTGCAGGATCTCTTGAGGGAAGGGCCATTCCAAAGGTTGTGTTTACAGGTGGCTGTTAGCTCAGTAGCACTTTTGGCAGCCTATCTGCTGATATGTGAATCTGGGTTTCGGCTCTGTTGGTTGTTTGGCCTGAAGCATGCTAGTACTGGAGACTATAGTCTATTGGGTGGGTCCAGATCTTATTGCCAAAATGTTAGCTCCAGAGGGCTCATGACAGTTAGTACTTCATGGTCCCTGTATCACTGATGTCCTCATTCCTACAGTGAGCCACAGCTGCCCCTGCCACCACAAAAGACCCTTCAAAACCATGGTCTTTCCCATGTTCCTGTGAAGTTGCTGCTTTATCCCTGGGTCCCAGTGTGCACAAGAGCTTGTCTGTGCCTCCAAGAGCAGAATTTCTTTCCCCAAATCTTGTAGAGCTCCTGAGATTAATCCTCACTGGCCTCCAAACCAAATGCTTTGGAAGCTCCGCTTCCTAATGCCAGACTCCCCAGTCTTGGGAGCCTACTGTGTGTCTCCAGATGATCACTTCTGTGGGAGATTTTCTGCAGTATAATTATTGTCCAGTTTGTGGGTCACCTACCCAGTGGATATTGGATTTAATTATAACACAAATGCATCCCTCCTACCATCTCATTGTGGCTTCTTCTCTGTCTTTGGATGTAGACTATCATTTTTTGTTTGTTACAGTGTTTTTGGTTTATGGTTGGTCAACATTTAGTTGTGATCTTGGTGGGTTTTTTTTGTTTTTTTGAGAGGAGGTGACCTCAAGTCCTTCTACTCAAACATATTGTCTCCAATTCAGGTTGTAGTATATTTTTGATAATATCACATTTGAAATGCAGTCGTGGAGCATTTTTTTTTTTTTGCTAGTATGTTTAAGATTCTAGGTAATAAAATATCAGAAACATATTCCTCAATTAAATGTCTACTAGGATTGTCTATTTTCAGCTGGATTCCTGACCTAGTCAGTTCAGTTCAGTTCAGTCGCTCAGTCGTGTCCGACTCTCCGCGACCCCATGAATCACAGCACGCCAGGCCTCCCTGTCCATCACCAACTCCCGGAGTACACTCAAACTCATGTCCACAGAGTAGGTGATGCCATCCAGCCATCTCATTCTCCGTCGTCCCCTTCTACTCCCGCCCCCAACCTTTCCCAGCATCAGAGTCTTTTCCAGTGAGTCAACTAGTCACATGAGGTGGCCAAAGTATTGCAATTTCAGCTTTAGCATCAGTCCCTCCAATGAACATCCAGGATTGATCTCCTTTAGAATGGACTGGTTGGATCTCCTTGCAGTATAAGGGACTCTCAAGAGTCTTCTCCAACACCACAGTTCAAAAGCATCGATTCTTCGGCGATCAGCTTTCTTCACAGTCCAACTCTCACATCCATACATGACCACGGGAAAAACCATTGCCTTGACTAGATGGACCTTGGTTGGCAAAGTAATGTCTCTGCCTTTTAATATACTATCAAGGTTGGTCATAACTTTCCTTCCAAGGAGCAAGCGTCTTTTAATTTCATGGCTGCAATCAGCATCTGCAGTGATTTTGGAGCCCCAAAAAATAAAGTCTGACACTGTTTCCACTGTTTCCCCATCTATTTCCCATGAAGTGATGGGACCAAATGCCATGATCTTTGTTTTCTGAATGTTGAGCTTCAAGCCAACCTTTTCACTCTCCTCTTTCACTTTCATCAAGAGGCTTTTGAGTTCCTCTTCACTTTCTGCCATAAGGGTAGACCTAGTAATGAATGATTAATTCAAAGTTTGATCTGTGCTTAATGAAGAACTGGATATGAGCACATAATACACAATTAAAAGCTTTGGAGTTTAGAAAATTATATTTATGTCATGAAAATAATACACAAGATATATTTAGTCTAGAGAATACTTAGAGTTTCAGTATCTTTACATTTGGGCATTTCAAATTATTTTTCATTTATATGAAAGAGCTAGATGCTTTATTACTATAAATACATTGGTATATATACTTTAGTTGTATACCTAGAAAAGTTTGAGTTATGCAAAACCTGGTCATTTAATAGTCCTAATACTGTAATTAACATATCAACTGATTTTTCTTCAATGATATAAATTAGCATTAAAAGTATGATTAAAAAGTGTCACTATGTTACTTCGCAATTCTCTTATGCAATATCTGTTTCATTTATCACAGATATGTGCAAATGACGTTGAAAATTACTACCCCAACCTATCTCTGAATTTCTAATATAAACCTTAATGCTTCCTTAACATTTTAAACTAAGGTTATCAAGATCAAATATAATTTCTCAACATTCAAACTTTTCTCATTCCTTTATTTCTCTGGTTAATGGTGTTATTATACTTCTAGCCATTTCAGCATTAAAATGTCTTTTATTCCTACCTTCCCAAGTCATACTGTGCACCTTCCACTAAAGCATTCTTGAACAGCTTGTGGTTGCCCATCCTTTCTCACTCCATCACACAGGTACATACTAAGTAAAATTTCATTGTTTCCACAGTTCATCTACCAAAGCTAAAGCCTAAAACATGATTTGTTATGCTCACTCTGTGACTCTTCCATACTTTTTTACTAAATGAAGTGATTTAGAAAATTGGACAACATTCAATTTATTTTCTTAAAACATTAATTATTATCCTTTTTGCTAGTCAGTGGGGCTTCCCTCATGGCTTAGATGACAAAGAATCTGCCTGCAATGAAGGAGACCCATGTTTGATCTCTGGATTGAGAAGATACCCTGGAGAAGGAATGGCAACCCACTCCAATATTCTTGCCTGGAAAATTTCATAGACAGGGGAGCCCGGTGGACAATAGTCCATGGCATCACAAAGAGTCAGATATGACTTAGCAACATTTAGGAATCCATTCCATGTTTAATCTGTATGTAATCATTTTAAAATAACAGAATGGCAAATATTCTAATTAATCAGAGTATAAGGTATATTGAACAGAATAGGCTCCACCAGCGTTAACATCAATGGATTTACCAAAGCTTTCAGCCTGTAATGTTAGGAACTTGATTTTGTTAGCATTCTCTATGTTAGTTCTGGTTCTTCCAAATCAGGATTAACTTGACTTAAACATGTAAGGACTTCATTAGTGAAAATGTTCTTATGGCTAAAAAAATTAATGAGTAAGTAAGGAGGGAGGCAAGGAAGGCTGCTGACAGCCCTCACAATAGAGTATCTGACCCAAAGCAAAGAGAGGTCCTAGACATCCTGGGAAAATGGCATTACAGAGAAATTCAGCTTGGTTGTCTAGAAATCCTTGTGATATAGGCAGAGGAGACCTGTGACTTCCAGGTATCACTTATTTTAGCATTTCAATCACATTTGATCATTGACTGTAAGTTGCTTTTGGGTAGATGGTCTTGGGAGCAATATGAGTTCGGAACAAAGCAAGAGGAATTCTATTGTCAGTTAAATCTGCAGTTACAGCTCTAAGTTTGGTTGGCCACCACAACCCTGGAAACACATGTACACCCGGGGCGGATTCATGTCAATGTATGGCAAAACCAACCAGTATAATATTGTAAAGTAATTAGCCTCAAATAAAATAAAGTATATCTAACTAGCTCATAAGAAATTTGATTACATATTAGTAATAGTGTTTTGCTTACACTAAGAGCTAACTTAATCTTAGTGTTAAATTTTGACATTAATATACATAATAGTACATTGTCTAATTCTGTCATAAGATATGATCTAAAGTAAAATTACATGTATAAATTTGTCTGCAATTTTTTAACTTTTTCTCAGCCTTCAATGTTGCAAGAATTAGAATCTGTCTCTTTTTTTATAATTCACGACAACCTGGAGGGATAGGGTGGTGAGAGACATGAAAGGGGATTCAGGATGGAATAGACACATGTGTGTATACCTATGGCTGATTCACATTGATGTATGACAAAAACATTACAATATTGTAATCATTCTTCAATTAACATAAATTAAAAAAAAACTTTTGGGGTCCATGGATTTTCATTAGATAAGAAGCTGCAAATATCTGCTGCCAAATTAGGAATATTACATGGGAAACATTATGGAATTAATTTTTCATTTGATAGTGACTGGTCATTTCAATCAGAAGTAGCAATTTGTAACATTCCCCAATCCTAATAAAATATTAGGCATGTTAATTCTTCAGTTTGATTGTTGTGTGAATGTGAAAAATAATATGTATAAATTGAGTAATATATGACTTGTTAATTTTCAATAGCTCTTCTGTCAATCTACTCTCCTGAATCCATTATCACTATAGTCAGGTGTTGAACAGGGTGAACATGAATGTAACAGGTTAAAAATAAAAAGTAAATGCTTTGGAGTGACTAGTACTTTTACTTGTGAACAAAGTAGTTTCTGGAGCATGAGGTAAAGTTTGTGTTAGAAACGCTTGTAGATTGCATGCATCACCCCATCTTCTAGGCTGGGCTATGCAGATGAGTGCACGGTTTCCATGTGCTGTTATATAACTCACATGTATAGCGCTAACCTGTCTCAACTGTCCACAACAAGACCTCGGACATCATTTATTTTAACCCAAACATTGCTACAAATATTTCTCATCTCATTTCCTAGATAGCTCATGACTTTCACTTAAACCCATCTTTAATGAAATAGAATTTACTTTAATTGCCCGTTTAGCAAAAATACCAATTATCCAGTTTTGCATTGCTCCACCAGGAGTTTGTGTGTGTGTATACATTCACATAAGTGTAGTAGTAAAAAGAGGAACACATAAGACTGACACTAGTTTTTGCAGATAGCATTCATCTTCAGTGACTCAGGTCATTCTTTGGTCCTATTTAAATGACAGATATGTTTCCACACTGGTGCAGGACCAAGCTATTCTCTTTGACTTTGACCCAATCTCTGACTGATATGAAGTTTGCCTTCTGCTCTGGCTATTATTCTCCATCAGCCCATAGCTAGAACACATGCTGCTGCTGCTAAGTCACTTCAGTCGTGTCCGACTCTGTGTGACCCCATAGACGGAAGTCCACCAGGCTCCCCCTTCCCTGGGATTCTCCAGGCAAGAACACTGGAATGGGTTGCCATTTCCTTCTCCAATGTGTGAAAGTGAAAAGTGAAAGTGAAGTTGCTCAGTCGTGTCCGACCCCTATCGACCCCATGGACTGCAGCCTACCAGGCTCCTCCATCCATGGGATTCTCCAGGCAATAGTACTGGAGTGGCTTGCCATTGTCTTCTACGAGCTAGAACACATAGGAAAGTATTTATTTTTAAACATTACTCATCAAGTTGCTTAGTTCAATTGCATAGCTTCCCAGTTGTCTGAAACTGGCCATTCACTTGAACTTTTAAATTACTTTAGCACAGTGTCTACTTTGGTCCTTGGAGTTGACCCCCTTCAGTTTATGTGTCAGGGATGATTGAGTGTTATGCAGTCATCCACAATCTGCACATACTCATTCCAGTAAAGTTGTTTCTCGGTAATCCTCTTATGAGCAACCATAACCGTGGCACCTTCTAAGATCTTGTTCTCTATTGTTATCTTTTCTTTTCTGGCTAACATATAAAGTGATATCCGTTCAAATCTCATATGATTTCCTGCTGTGTACTTCCTTGATATCTCTATAAAACTAAGAAATTAAACTATGCTTACTTTTACATCATTTTGGATTTTTGTATATGTCTCCAGCAAATAAACGGAAAAATACTTTTTCTTACTGTGTTTGTTCAGTTCTAAGAACTTCAGGTCCCATTTTAACTCAACAGGTCATGTTTTTTTTTCTTCTAGGACTATAATGATGAAATTCGTCAGGAACAACTACGTGAATTATCTTACTTAAATGGCTCAGAGGACTCTGGTCGTGGCAGAGGTGTTAGAGGCAGAGGGATAAGAATAGCTCCCACAGCTCCATCAAGGTACATTACTTCTAGCTTTAAATAAATTAACAGTCACTAAGTATGGCAATCCCTTGCCAGCCTGTTCTGGGTCATGATCACAGCTAGGAATAAACAACATCAGCAACAATAACCACCAATGACAAAAAAAACCAATAAAGACAGATGCTTATATAGCTCATAAGAGCTTTACATAGATTATCACCAGTGTACGGTTAAGCATTATCTAGAGGTGAGCAACAGATAAAGATGTAACCAATATGCCTGAGAACACACAGGAAATTTTGGAGCTCTGACTCCAAAATTCAGAGTCTGAGCTCTTAACAACTGTTCCAAAAGAAAAGAGGAGCAAACCTGAGACTTTTTACTCTGGTCTTGTCCCCAGGATTAAGGCAAGCAGATGATATATTTATACACATCTTTGAACCAGGATGACCTTGCATAAAGGGAAAATTTCAAATATTTTCAGTGCCTTAGGTGGCTCTTGAATTGATGCAGTCTTGCCAGATAGAAGTAGAGATAAATGAGGATAATGATAGATGGAGGTAAGTAAGTAGATATTTAAATAAATAAAGAGTCCAGAAAGCCAGATGTATATTACCTACATGGATGAGAGTAAGAATACCTATAAAGTTTAGTTATATTTGGTTGTGCAATGTCATCAGAGAATATTTTATTTGATATTATTCACTTCCCAAACAAACTGGAATCTTTCTGTATCAGAATTTGTTTTGTAGGATTCTGTGTTTGTCAGCCTTTCAACAGAAAGAATTGTTCTATAAAGAGGTAAAGTGAAAAATACTCACACATTTCACACAGAGACTGTGTAGGTCTGTCTTCTTTATCCTGTTGAAGTTGGCTTTCAAATCTCTAAAAGTTTTAGAATTAGAGTAGTATTTCATATATTGCCTAGAAACCATCTTAAGAGATTCCAAGATACTTTACTAATTCAATTTGCCTTTTATTTGCATTTATTAACATCACCATTAATTTATTTTTCTTTTTAATTAAATTATTTATTTTAATTGGAGAATAATTACTAACAATATTGTGACAATTTTTGCCATACATCAACATGAATCAGTTACAGCTATCCTCCCATCCTGAAATCCTTCCCAGCTCTTTCCTCACCCTATACCTCTGGGTTGTCCCTTTTTTATTTCTAATTATGTCCCAAACATTTTAACCACCTTCCATCACTGGTTTTAACCTTTAATCACACACATCAAAAATTTATACTTATCAGGAAAACAAGTTAAGAATGACAAATTTCCCAAATAAAGTATCAAGGGAATAATTGACTATCTAAATGTGAAACCTGGCAATTATGCAATTACTTTGATTAATGAAAAACCTTCTGAAAATGTTTCAGTGATAATTTTTACATTTCATTCTTTAAAATTTTTTTAAAATTGAGCTTTCTAATGCTACCCAGAAACATTAGTTTATTTTTATGGATATACCTTTTATGGAATTAGCCTTTTATATGACCCTTATATTAACCCCATTTTTATGGATTGGGGGATGACATCACTGCAAATAATATAAAATTGATCATATCATAGGGTTTAAGTAATGAAATTGTCATTTTTGTAGTTAAAACAGTGATAATTTTGGCTGTTTTTTTATGGTGTAAATTATGTATTAAAGGAGAAGGAAATGGCAATCCACTCCAATATTCTTTCCTGGGAAATCTCATGGACAGAGGTGCCTGGCAGACTATAGTCCATCCATGGGGTCAAAAGAGATGGACATAACTTAATAACTAAAACACCACCACCAAGTATGTATTGAGTGAGTATACAGGGAACTAGTCTTTTTATATTCTATATTCCCTGGAATTGGGACCATTTTAAAAAATAATGCATTAACCTTTTTGTGAGATTATAAAATCTTCTATTAAAGGATTTTGTTTTGTTATCGATGTTCCTTAAGATGATAATACAGTTGTCATATTTGAATAAGCCATATAAAATTTCAACTTTAGTGAATTTTTACTCTAAAATAATATTTTCTCCAATTGTTTAGTAAAGGATAGAGCATTGTATATTTTATTTTTAAATACCTTGGAAAAAATTTGACTGAAAGCTTTGCTCAATCTGATACTGCATATGTAAAAAAGAGAATTAATATTGAAAATTAAACCTCAGTTTCAATGCCATCTTAATGTCATTAATATATTAACATTAATAAAAGTAAATGTAGCAGAACTCTGATGTCTGCTGTTTTAAACCACATGATGAAATGCATCTGCAATTGTAAGAATAAGAAAATAGTGTCACAAAATAGAAGATCATATTAATCAGAAAGTTCTTGAAGCACATGGGTTAATGGATGCTCACTCACTTGTACATTCATGAAATTGTGATTTTTCTTTAACATTTGATTTCACTTAAATTCAAAAAGATTTGTACCTGGTATATTTTTAAAACTTTAATTTGTTGAAAGTGTGTTTAATTAAGGGAATTTATATTTCAACAAGCATATCTATGAAAATTATTCAATCCTTCAGTAATAATGCATACCAGAAAATAATGCATTACATCTATATGTTATAATAATTTATATTACATAAATCCCCTTCATAGATTGCATCCTTGTTATGGCAAAAGGGCTTGTATAACTCAATGAAGCTCTAAGTCATGCCCTATAGGGTCACCCAAGAAGGATGGATAAGAGTGAAGAGTTCTGACAAAATGTGGTCCACTGGAGAAGGAAAAAGAAATGCAAGAAGGCAAAGTGGTTGTCTGAGGAAGCTTTACAAATAGCTGAGGAATGATAACAAGCAAAAGGCAAGGGAGAAAGGGAAAGGTATATCCAGCTGAATGCAGAGTTCTAGAGAATAATAAGGAGAGATAAGAAGGCCTTCTTAAATGAATAATACAAAGTAACAGAGGGAAATGGCAACCCACTCCACTGTTCTTGCCTGGAGAATCCCAGGGAAGGGGGAACCTGGTGGGCTTCCGTCTATGGGATCACACACTGTCGGACACGACTGAAGTGACTTAGCAGCAGCAGCAGCAACAGAGGGAAACAATTGAATGGGAAAGACTAGAGATCTCTTCAAGAAAACTGGAAATGTCAAGAGAACATTTCATGTCAGGGTGGTCATGATAAAGGACAGAAATGGTAAGGACGTAACAGAAGCAGAAAAGAATAAGAAGAGGTAGCAAGAATACACAGAACTATACAAAAAAGGTTTTAAGCATCCAGATAACCACAATAGTTTGGTCACTCACCTATGCCAGACATCCTGGAATGTGAAGAAAAGTGACTTTAGGAAGCATTACTATGAATAAAGTTAGTGGAGGTGGTGGAATTCCAGTTGAACTATTTAAACTCCTAAAAGATGATGCCATTAAAGTACTGCAATCAATATGTCTGCAAATTTGGAAAATTCAACAGTGACCACAGGACTGGAAAAGGTCAGTTTTCATTCTAATCCCAAAGAAGGGCAATGCCAAAGAATGTTCAAACTACCTCACAATTGGGCTCATTTCACACAGGCTAGTAAGTTCATGCTCAAAATCCTTCAAATTAGTTTTCAATAGTACATAAACCAAGAACATCTAGATGTACAATCTCAGTTTTAAAGAGGCAGAACAACCAGAGATCAAATTGCCTTCATTCGTTGGATTGTGCAGAAAGAAAGGGAATTCCAGAAAAAATCTGCTTCTGCTTCATGGACTATGCCAAAGCCTTTGACTGTGTGAATCATAACAAGCTGGAAAATTCTTAATGAGATTGGGAGTACCAGAGTATCTACCTATCGCCTAAGAAACTTGTATTTGTGTCAAGAGGCAACAGTTAGAACCAAACATAGAACAACTGACTGTTTCAAAATTGGGAAATGAGTATGTCAAGGCTGTATATTGTTACCCTGCTTATTTAACTTACATGAAGATTACATCATGCAAAATGCCAGTGTGGATGAATCACAAGCTGGAATCAATATTGCCCAGAGAAATATCAGTAACCTCATGTAGGCAGGTTATATTGCTCTAATGGCAGACAGTGATAAGGAACTAAATAGCCTCTTGCTGATGTTGAAAGAGGAGAGCAAAAAGCTGGCTTGAAACTTAATATTAATAATAAAAATAAAAGAAAAAACTAAGATCGTGGCATACAATCCCATCATTTCATGGCAAATAGATGGAGAAAATGTGGAAGCAGTGTCAGATTTTATTTTCATGGTCTCAGAAATCATTGTGAATTGTAACTGCTGCCATGAAATCAAAAGAGGCTTTCTTTTTGGAAAGAAAGCTATGACAAATCAGATGTGAAGAATTAGCTTATTGTTAAAGACCCTGACGCTGGGAAAGATTGAATCAAAAGGAGAAGGTGGCTACAGAGGATGAGATGGTTAGATAATATCACCAACTCAATGGACATAAACTTGAGCAAACTCTGGGAGACACTGGAGGTCAAAGGACACTGATGTGCTATAGTCCACGGGTTCACAAAGAGTCAGACATGACTTAACTACTGAACAATAAAACATTACACAATTGAAGACTTAAGGTATTCACATATATCACTACTACATGTTGGATGAGTGTGAACAGTAGAAAAATAAGACATCTGAAGCAGTCTTTGAAGTTATTTTTGTTTGTTTACTACAATGAGAACTATGGACGGAGGAGGCTGGTAGGCTGCAGTCCATGGGGTCGCTAGGAGTTGGACAAGACTGAGAGACTTCACTTTCACTTTTCCTTTTCATGCATTAGAGAAGGAAATGGCAACCTACTCCAGTGTTCTTGCCTGTTGAATCCCAGGGATGGGGGAGACTTGTGAGCTGCCGTCTATGGGGTCGCACAGAGTCAGACACGACTGAAGTGACTTAGAAGCAGCAGCAGCAACAGTGAGAACTAATACATAGATGGAACAAATGGAGCTTGCTAAAGATAACAGTAATCACATCTGTTTCCAAGAAAGATGGCTCAATCACCACTGTGATGACAGAGAAGAATTAGAGAAACACACAGGGAGACAGACACTCATGGCAGAGAACCCAGTGAAAAAGCAAGTCCATTATCTCACCCAGAAATAAATACCACTCAGAGGATTAGAGGTAAATGATGAGATCAGAGATGAAAATTTTTATGAATTAGTTTCTGATAGGGCTTCCCATTTGGCTCAGCTGGTAAAGAATCTGCCTGCAATGTGGGAGACCTGGGTTCAGTCAGCGGGTTGGGAAGATCCCCTGAAGAAGGGAAAGGCTACCCACTGCAGTATTCTGGCCTGGAGAATTCCACAGACTGTATAGTCCATGGGGTTGCAATGAGTCAGACACAACTGAGCAACTTTCACTTTCACTTAACTTTCAGTTCCTGATTAGATGTTGGAGATCAGAGGGTGGTCCTACACAGGATAAATCTCTGATATCTGCCCTGGTTAGAGATTAATGGCATCCATTAAAATTAGGTAAAAGACTAAGTTTAATGAAGAATATAATTATTCCTATAATGGATCCTAGGTCTATGGATTCCCGGTGCGTCCTTGGGTATATGACTTGTATTTTCTGTGACTTGGTTCTCAACCTTTTATAAAAGCTTAGACATAGCTATGTGACAACTTTGTCAAGATTTTTAAGTTAGATAACACATGTAAAACACTGGTTCCCAAACTGATTCCGTTCAGTTCAGTTGCTCAGTCATGTCTGACTCTGTGATGCCACAGCCAAACTGGTTAGCACACTGGAATCACTGAAGATCACTGCTCCTGGAGACTGTGATTTAATCAGCATGGAGTGCAGTCTGGAGTCTGGACGTTTTCAATGATTTTTAGGTGACTCTAACATGCATACCAGCTAAGGAGAAACAGTCCAGATTATGGTGTATAGTAGGGAGGAAAGTGCTAACAGCCATCAGTGAGAGATTGCAAAGTGCACTGTGAGGCACAGAAAATGCTGACAATCATCTCCCAAGGAGGGCCTAGGAGCAGATGTCAGTGAATAAACCTGAAGAGTAAAAAGGAGGAATGGGAAGATAAACAGAGTTATACATATTCAACAGAGAAGGCAATGGCACCCCACTCCAGTACTCTTGTCTGAAAATCCCATGGACGGAGGAGCCTGGTAGGCTGCAGTCCATGGGGTCGCTAGGAGTTGGACAAGACTGAGTGACTTTACTTTCACTTTTCACTTTCATGCATTGGAGAAGTAAATGGCAACCCACTCCAGTATTCTTGCCTGGAGAATCCCAGGGACGGGGGAGCCTGGTAGGCTGCCATCTATGGGGTCTCACAGAGTCGGACACAACTGAGGCAACTTAGCGGCAGCAGCATACATATCCAAAGAAGGCATTTATAACTCACAGTGATAAATGTAGCAGGTACTGTGACATGGGGACTGTGTAAATGAACCCGGTGGATCTGCAAACTAGTAAGATACTGGTGACACCAGTCAAAGAGTATTTTCAACAAAGTGGAGAAAATAATAACTCGATTTCATTTGATTCAGAAATGAGCAGGAGGTGTGGAATTAAGGATAGAAAACTTTCAAGAAGTCAGAAAAGTAGAGAAGAGAACACTATAGTGTTGATTCAGGCAGGAACACTATGTTCTAAATAGGTGATATCAATCTTGAGTTGAATTGAAGATCTGAGTTGATGAGAGATATAGGGTTAATATTCCAGGGTAAGAACATACGCTATCAGAGATAATGAGTCAGGTTCAAGAGACAGGCAGGGCTCTGTCTGGAAGACACTTGATGAAGGAATGGGTTTAGAAATTAGATTTGATGTGAGCATAATGTAATTCTAAAGCAGGAAGAATTGCTATAGATTCAGAAATCTTATTTTACCCATTAAGAAAGCAGTTATAACAACTCAGGCTCAGGGAGTTATAACAAATTACCTGTGATTGTTCGATGACATAAATAGAATTTGTGGCTAAAGTATAGTGACATAATTTACTACCCATCCAAGGGACACTTTCAAAAATATTAAAACGCTAAACTAGGAAAAGTTATAATTCTGAACTATACTGAACAAACCTGGATATATGCACACCTTACATATGAAGTGTTAGGAGGCCCAATCAAGGCAAAATTTAGTCTATATTTCCATTTTATAGATGGGCTTTTGTGTTATCACAGTAGTTTAGAATAGTATGATCTTAGATATATTGTGATTGAAGGGGGCACTGGGCCTTTCATGGTCTCCCAATGTAGGAGAGCATTCTCTATACATTAGATTCACAGTAAGTTCCTTAATAATTTCTCTATTCATCAGCTCTGTAATCTATTGTAAACTTTTAAAAGCTTTACCAGTATTCATATTTTTCACTCTTAAAGCTCATTTACCGCAAAAGACAACTGCCTACTATTCATAGCAGAACATTAAGCTACAACCCTACTTGTTCAGTTCAGTTCAATTCAATTCAATCACTCAGTCCTGTCTGACTCTTTGTGACTCCATGGACTGCAGCAAGCCAGGCCTCCATGTCCATCACCAACTCCCAGAGTTTACTCAAACTCATGTGCATTGAGTCGGTGATGACATCCAAATATCTCATCCTCTGTCGTCCCTTTCTTCTCCTGCCTTCGATCTTTCCAGCATCAGGGTCTTTTCCAATGAGTCAATTCTTACAATCAGGTGGCCAAAGAATTGGAGTTTCAGTATCAGTCCTTCCAAAGAATATTCAGGACTGATTTTCTTTAGATGGACTGGTTGGATCGCATTCCTTTCCAAGGGACTCTCAAGAGTTTTCTCCAACATCACAGTTCAAAAGCATCAATTCTTCAGTGTTCAGCTTTCTTTAGAGTCCAACTCTCACATCCATACATGACTACTGGAAAAACTATAGCTTTGACTAGACAGAACTTTGATGGCAAAGTAATGTCTCTGCTTTTTAGTATGCTGTATAGATTGGTCATAACTTCCTTGCCAAGGAGTAAGCATCCTTTAATTTTATTTCTGCAGTCACTATGGAAATATAGACTAATTTTTGCCTATTTTTTTTTTTATTTTTGAACCTAAAAAAATAAAGTGTGTCACTGTTTCCATTGTTTCCCCCTCTATTTGCCATGAAGTGATGGGACCAGATGACATGATATTAGTTTTCTGAATGTTGAGTTTTAAGCCAACTTATTCACTCTCCTGTTTCACTTTCATCAAGAAGCTCTTTAGTTCTTCTTTGTTTTCTGCCATAAGTGTGGTGTCATCTGGATATCTGGGGTTATTAATATTTTCCTGGCAATCTTGATTCCAGGTTGTGCTTTATACAGCACAGTATTTCTCATGAGGTATTCTGCATATAAGTTAAAAAAGCAGGGTGACAATGTACAGCTTTGGTGTACTCCTTTACCTATTTGGAACCAGTCAGTTGTTCCATGTTTTTACTTATAACTGCTGCTTCCTGATCTGCATACAGATTTCTCAGGAGGCAGGTCAGTTGGCCTGGTATTCCCATCTCTTTCAGAATTTTCCACAGTTTGTTGTGATCCACACAGTCAAAGGCTTTGGCATAGTCAATAAAGCAGAAGTAGATGCTTTTCTGGAACTCTCTTGCTTTTTTGATGATCCAGCAGATGTTGGCAATTTGATCTCTAGTTCCTCTTTTCTAAATCCATCTTGAACATCTAGAAGTTCACGTACCTTGAAGCCTGGCTTGCAGAATTTTGAGCATTACTTTGCTAGCATGTGAGATGAGTGCAATTGTGTGTTAGTTTGAGCATTCTTTGTCATTGTCTTTCTTTGGGATTGGAATGAAAACCAACATTTTTCAGTCCTGTGTCCACAGCTGTGTTTTCCAAATTTGCTGGGATATTGAGTGCAGCACTGTAACAGCATCATCTTTTAGAATTTGAAATAGCTCAACTGGAATTCCATAACCTCAACTCCACTTCAAATTCCAGGATGTTTGGCTCTAGAGGAGTGATCACACCATCATGGTTATCTGGATCATGAAAATCTTTTTTGTATAGTTCTGTGCTTTCTTCTCACCTCTTCTTAATATCTTCTGCTTCTGTTAGGTCCATAACATTTCTGTCCTTCATTGTGCCTGTTTTGACCTGAAAAGTTCCCTTGGTATCTTTAATTTTCTTGAAGAGACCTCTAGTCTTTCCCATTCTACATCCCATGATCATAACTTTCCTAAAAGGCTTAGTAATCTTGCTGAAACTAGTGCTCTCTGTAGGCCAAAATTTCAGACAAAATAAAAGTGAAATAACCATGGTTTTGCCCTAAGATTTTAGACAAACACTAAACCTTTCCAAAGGCCTCATAATACTTAAGAATTAACAGCAGCCATTTGATCTCATGCTTTTAATATAAGTTACTTTTGTATCCAGCACTACAGTGCAAGGTACTCATTTATTATTTTTATAGCAGAGCCCGCATGTGTTCACTAGCACCATAGTTACCACAGGAAATAAATTATATCAGTGACTCTGCCCATTCAAATTGTTACATGCATAACGATAAATCAGTGACAATGAGTTGTGATTCAAGTGACCTTAAATCTAAGCTACTATAATAAGCAGAATGATATCATGATAGCTCCAAGTATTGTCAAAGTGCAGACAGCTTTTTTTTTTAAGTGACAAAATTGCCTATCACTGTCAGTTACCTCTAGCTTGGTGGAGACATTGAGAATTAGATACTCTGGATGGTCCTGTGAGTCATAGATTAGACATAGCTCTCATTCTCGCCTTTTCGGTAAACTTGGAATAGAAATCAGAGTGGGTTGATTTTTCATTGTTTTGCTTTAAACTTTTAGTATTATAAAAAAATATCAAAGTATTTTACATGGCTTTCATGATACCTAGGTTATACCCAATATTTACAAAACTTATTCTATGGAGGTCAAAATGCTTTATATCCTAAAGAATCTCCATTAAACACGCACACTCACACTCTCAGACATGCAGAAATAAATGTGGTCTTCTTCCCATTGTATACAGCCTGTAAGATGAGAGATTTGCCAGTTTTAATTCCTTTCTCTCATCATTTGTTTCTCATCTGTACATGGCCTGTTTCTCCTAGGGGACGTGGGGGAGCCATTCCTCCTCCCCCACCACCGGGACGAGGCATTCTCACCCCTCGAGGGACCACTGTGACCCGTGGTGCTCTTCCAGCGCCCCCCGTAGCAAGAGGCGTTCCTACCCCGCGAGCCCGGGGGTCACCTACCATGCCAGGATACAGGGCACCCCCTCTGCCAGTCCACAAGGGGTATGAAGAGTATGTAAGTACTCTTGAGAAATCAGTTGTTAGGAGGAGTTAAACTGGTTGGGCATCAAGCTAATCTTCAAAGACATATACCATCAGTATAGTAGATGATGTTTGTTGCAGGAAACAAGTGTCATTTGCAACAGACTGTAGTAATGCATTTAAATGAGGCCATTTTGAGGAAAACTTTCATTATACAGGTTCCATCACTATTGTTATTATCAGTTAAATAGCTTACTTTTTAAGAAACAAACTATCTTGAAGTTTTCTTATATTTAGAAGACTTGATTCATTTCAAAAAGAAATAATCATGAACATAATGTGAATAGTTATGTATATAGAAGATTCTCCTGGGATATGTTAAAGATGACTATAACTCAGAAATATTTGACAAATATAATGTGATTATATGACAAACTTTGTTAGTAATTTAAGACCATGTGGTTGGTTTTTCATTTAAATATCCTGCTCTCTTAGTGTATGAAAGATAAGGAATCGGCATGTGTGAATTCAGAACTCAGTACAGAATAAATATATGAACTGCAGTGTCTCTAAGTACCTCTTCCCCTTCTAGTCCTCTGTATTACTTTACACTCCCTTTGAACCTTTAATCTGAGTTGTTAGCTTTCTGCTGGTCACATGTTCTAGTTTCTCTCTTAATGGTTAGAGCATGTTCATTTTTAGGAAAGTTACTGATTAAATATGAAACATGGAATAATGTCTCTAAGAGTGAAGAAAAGTATTAAGTTTAATGATCCATTTCTAAGGGAAAAATAGAAATGTGTTCGTCTAAGTATCTTTTGTACAACATCAGCTATCAATATTTAAAATCTTATTCTGAAAAATTGAAAAATCTGCAGCAGATAATATATTCTACCATCTGAACAAGCCTGCAGATCTAGAAGCTTAGAACCTGGTCCTGGCTCTACCACTGCTCCAGTAAGACATATGTACTGCTTCATAAATAAGTGGTCTTTCAAAGAATGAATGAATAATCCACAACAGGGACCGTGGGGTTGTTTTTGTTTTTCTTTTTCTTATCTCTGAGGAACCAAGTCTACCATCTTTATGTGTATGGACACTATGATGTTTTTGTCTTCCAAACAGAAAGCTAAACAGTCAGATCTTTATCTCAAAAACTAAACGAGAGAAATACTGGTCAACATTGTTATCCATAAATAAATTTACAGTCCTTATATGGCACAGTAAACGAGAACAAGATTGGAAAAACTAGTCTTTCATGTAGCTACAAAAGCATTGTGGCCTTTCACATTCATTGCCATTTGTAGTGAATAAATCAAGGAGTGCAAATCAAAAATAGTAAGCTGCAAAGGCGTGAAGATTTTATGGAAACATGAGCATATTCTGAGAAAAGTTATATTCTGAATTGGAAATTTTAGGAGGATGATTCTTATAGTAAGTAAAGAAAGTGTGTCGAGCCTTATAAATCTGATCTTTTAAACTTATATTTAAAGTATCAATTCCTTCATTCATTCAGGTTTCAGTAAATTCTAAGTTTAGGTCAAGGGTCTGCATCTGTATAAGCCCACCCCTGGTTAAGGAAACAGCAAGCAGAAAGGCACTGGGAAGAACCTGCTCAAAATTTTTGGGGATCAGCTAGGAAAACATCAGAGCTGGAGAGAATGTGAGGGAGACAGAGAAGGACAAGGGCAGGGCAGGCCAATTCATGTTGCTATTGGAGAGTTTGAGGCAGGAAAGCCATATGAGCAAATTTATGTTTTAAAAGATTTCTTCTGTACACATTGCAGTGGACAGAATATGCAATGAGATGGGTGCAGGAATAGAAACAAGGAGACTGGCCACATCCCCATGGACAGAACAAAGCTCAGAGGGGTGAGAAGAGATCTATTTCTGAGTCTATGGAAATGATCTAGAAGGATTTGATGATGGGACAGAGGGAGAGTGTGTGCAAACAGAAAGGAGTAAAAGATAACTTTGTGAACTTTTGTGAAACGTAGGTTAAGCTGACCAACCAGATAAAATTGAGGTGTCATTTGTTGAACTGACGAGTACAGGGTGGTGGAGGTGGGGGGAATGGAAAGGTCTTTGGAGATCTAGTGAAGTGTTTGGCTTTCAGAAAAGTCTGCCGTGTGGCTGGGTGGACCTTACCTGACTTTCAAAACAGAAAGCAGCATCCCACAGTTTGAATTCTGACTGTGTCACTAGCTGTGTAA
This sequence comes from Moschus berezovskii, assembly GCF_049115385.1. Lineage (NCBI taxonomy): Eukaryota > Metazoa > Chordata > Mammalia > Artiodactyla > Moschidae > Moschus > Moschus berezovskii. The sequence goes on along the minus strand of NC_142482.1, from coordinate 12,289,243 downwards.
TTTAGAACACTCTGGGTCCTAGATTTCCTCTCCTATAAAATGGGGATAATCATTTCAGCCTCACAAGACTGCACTGAATATTAGAAATAAACATCCATAAGCACTTAAAACATGAGTATCCATGAGTACCCAGAAGATTATAGACAGTAAATAAGAAGTAACTATTATTAAAATTTCATCATGTATCATACTCTATAGTTTCTCCTTAGGTAAATTATGGACCCACTGAAGTCACAGATATTTAGTTACTTTTTGTAAATTAAGTGAGCAAATTAGTTGTTTGCAAATAGAGAAACTGTGTCATCTTTTAATGATAAATAAATAAGTGAACAAACAAACCTGGAGGGGGGGAGCTGTATTGATGAAAACATTCAGTAAACTGTCTATAATAGGAATAAAATAGAGTTTTATTTGAGCCAAACTGAAGATAATAACCCAAAAGACAACTTCCAAGATTACTCTCAAGAACTGTCCAGGATCAGCAGGGTTTTCAGCATAGTTTTATGTCTTGTCAAAATCCCAAACAAGTTAGGCATTCTTTCCTTCAAGTTTTCTGAAAAGCCAGATCAACATATACACAGGTATGGCCTTGGCACCTGCAAAGCCAGTCTTATCAACCAGCAGGACTAGCACTGGTGTCTGGGGAAGGGAAGCATTTAATCTTATTGTAAACTTGGACATTTTTTACTTCTGGTCAATGCACTCTTTTCTTTAATAATTAAAGCAGATGTACAATGTAGGTTATCAAACAGAATGTTCTAGTTAGCAAAAAAGTCAAGTTAAAGTGTACAAGCCAGAATGACTTCCCCACACCTCAGCATGTGAACATTTCCTTTATCAGGTGTCATGAAGTCCAGTAATAGGAATGCCATCAAGTCTGAAGAAACAGCTAGACTGAGGCACTAGATTGTCTCCCCACATTTCCTCCCTATTTGCACATATGTTTTCATCCCATGCTAACGTACAGACTGGATATGTGTCTTCTCTGATGATCTGATCAACTTGGCTCAGCTTGTGGTGAAATACGTCCACCCTAGGACTGCCACACCTACACGTCCATTTCTCCTCACCTGCAGATACTGGCTGGCTGGCTGCGTCTCAAATTGAATTCAGATACCTAGGTAGGAGAATCGTATTCACTTGGGCATGCCAGTTGTCTATGACTATAGAACAAGAATTTCAGGAAATCAGATCTAGGATCTACACTCATTAGCCACCAGTGACATGGGCGGTTCAGGTGTGAAGTTCGTGGATACAAGCTCGGTTCCTGGGGACTCAGCCCCAAGTGTCATATGGAGAGACTTTAGTTTCTAGAAAAGAAGAAAAATATTATAAACTTGGCAGATATCCTAACTGTACCTTTAATAGCTTACTGTTGATAATAAGTAAAAGAAGATATTATCTCTTAAAAAATATCATATTTTATTAAAACCTGTCATATTTTCATTTTTTCTATAAATAGTCCAATGAATACATACGAAGTTAAATACACGGCTGATAATCTCTGACAGCAGTCTTTGATATCTCCATCCAAACCCAGATTAATATTCAAAGGCTGCTGCTCTCTGCTTTAATTTTAAACAATTGATTCCTCTGAAAGGGGTAAGAAAAACAAAAGTTTAAATGCCTCAGTAGCAGAATAACAGGACCATGCTAAGTTGGTGAAAATATCAAAGGAGTTCTTCACTTTAAGAAAAAAATTTCTTAGACAAGTTTCCCTTTATTGTAGGTGACACTACAGAGCAATTCACTCTTCAAAATTTTCTTCCTTCCCTGCTAAGGCTCTGATCACATGGACTGTCTACAGGTGGCCAGATCATCTCTTTGCAGCTCACCATCAATGAGATTGCTGTTTAAAACCATCATTAGTATTAGTAGAGACATTACTTTGCTGACAAAGGTCCGTCTAGTCAAAGCGATGGTTTTTCTTTTCTTTCTTTTTTTTTTTTAATTTATGTTTTTGAAGGATAATTGCTTTACAGAATTTTGCTGTTTTCTGTCAAACCTCAACATGAATCAGCCATAGATATAAATATATCCCCTCCCTTTTGAAACTCCCTCCCATCTCCCTCCCCATCCCACCCCTCTAGGGTGATACAGAGCCCCTGTTCAAGTTTCCTGAGACATACAGCAAATTCTCGTTGGCCATCTGTTTCATATATGGTAATGTAAGTTTCCATGTTACTCTTTCCATACATCTCACCTTCTCCTCATCTCTTCCCATGTTCGTAAGTCTATTCTCTACGTCTGTTTCTCCATTGTTGCCCTGTAAATAAATATTTCAGTACCATTTTTCTAGAGTCCATGTATATGTGTTCCATTCCGTTCTGTCGCTCAGTCGTGTCCGACTCTTTGCGATCCCGTGGACTGTAGCCTACCAGGCTTCTCTGTTCATGGGATTCTCCAGGCAAGAATACTGGAGTTGGTTACTGTTTCCTTCTCCAGGGGATCTTCCCGACCCAGGGATCGAACCCGGGTCTCCCGCATTGGAGGCAGATGCTTTAACCTCTGAGCCACCAGGGAAGCCCATGTATATGTGTTAGAATACGGTATTTATCTTTCTGACTCACTTCACTCTGTATAATAGATTCTAGATTCATCCATCTCATTAGCACTGACTCAAATGAATTCCTGTTTATGGCTGAGTAATATTTCACTGTGTATATTGCCACAAATTATTTACCCATTCATCTGATGATGGACATCTAGGTTGCTTCCATGTTCTAGCTACTGTAAATAGTGCTGCAGTGAACAATGGGATACATGTGTCTCTTTCAATTTTGGTTTCCTCAAGGTATATTGCTGGGCCATATGGTGGTTTTATTCCTAGTTTTTATAAGACATCTCCATACCGTCTTCCATAGTGGCTCAATTCACATTGAGTGTATCAATTTACATTCCCAGCAACAGTGCAAGAGTGTTCCCTTTTCTCCACACCCTCTTCAGCATTTATTGTTTGCAGACTTTTTGATGAGGGCCAATCTGACTGGTGTGAGGTGATATCTCATTGTAGTTTTGATTTGCATTTCCCTAATAATGAGCGATGTTGAGCATCTTTTCATGTGTTTGTTAGCCACCTGTATGTATTCATTGGAGAAATGTCTGTTTAGGTCTTTTCCTCACTTTTTGATGGTTGTTTGTTTTTCTGGTATTGAGTTGCATGAGCTGCTTGTATATTTTGGAAATTAATCCTTTGTCAGTTGTTTCATTGGCTATTATATTTTTCCCATTCTTAGGATTTTCTTTTCATATTACTTAGAATTTCCTTTGACGTGCAAAAGCTTTTAAGTTTAATTAGGTCCCACTTGTTCACTTTTGTTTTTATTTCCATTACTCTAGGAATTGGGTCATAGGCGATCTTGCATTGATTTATGTCATCGAGTGTTCTGCCTATGTTTCCCTCTAAGAATTTTCCAGTTTCTGGTCTTACATTTAGGTCTTTAATCTATTTTGAGTTTATCTTTGTGTATGGAGTTACGAAGTGTTCTAATTGCACTCTTTTACATATGACTGTCCAGTTTTCCCAGCACCATTTATTGAAGAGTCTGCCTTTGTCCCACTGTATATTCTTGCCTCCTATGTCAAAAAATAATGTACCCATAGGTGCATGGGTTTGTTTCTGGGCTTTCTATCTTGTTTCTTTGGTTTATATTTCTATTTTTGTGCCCGTACCATACAATCTTGATGGCTGTAGCTATGTAGTATAACATGAAGTCATTAAGCTTGATTTCTCTATTTCCATTCTTCTTTCTCAATACTGCTTTGTCTATTTGGGGTCTTTTGTGTTTCCATATGAATTGTGAAATTTTTTGTTTTAGTTATGTGAAAAATACCATTGGAAATTTTATAGAGATATCATCGAATCAGTAGATATAATTTGATTATATAGTCGTTCTCACAATATTGATTCTTCCTACCCAGGAACCTCATGCAAAGAGTTGACTCACTGGAAAAGACTCTGATGCTGGGAAGGATTGGGGGCAGGAAGAGAAGGGGATGACAGAGAATGAGATGGCTGGAGGGCATCACCGACTCGATGGACATGAGTTTGAGTGAACTCCGGGAGTTGGTGATGGACAGGGAGGCCTGGCATGCTGTGATTCATGGGGTCGCGGAGAGTCGGACATGACTGAGTTACTGAACTGAATTGAACTGAACCCAGGAACAAGGAATATTCCTCCATCTGTTTATGTCATCTTTGATTTCTTTCGTTAGTGTCTTATAATTTTCTGTGTGCAGTTCTTTCATCTCCTTAGGTAAGTTTATTCCTAGATATTTAATTCTTTTTGTTGCAATGGTAAATGGTATTGATTCTTTAATTGCTCTTTCTGATTTTCATTGCTAATGTATAGAAATGCAACTGAATTCTCTGTACTGATTTTGTATCCTGCAACTTTGCTAAATTCACTGATTAGCTCTAATAGTTTTCTGATACTATCTTTAGGGTTTTCTATGTGTAGTTTCATGTCATCTGCAAACAGTGAGAGCTTTAATTCTTCTTTTCTGATCTGGATTCTTTTTTATTTCGTTTTCTTCTCTGATTGCTGTAACTTGGACTTCCAGAACTATGTGGGATAATAGTGGTGCAAGTGGACAGCCTTGTCGTGATCCTGATCTTAGGGGGAATGCTTTCAGTTTTTCACCACTGAGAATAATATTGGCTGTAGGCTTATCATATATGGCCTTAACTATGTTGAGGTAGGTTCCTTCTGTGCCCATTGTTTGAAGATTTGAATTTTTTCAAAGGCTTTATCTGAATCTATTGAGATGATCATATGGTTTTTATATTTCAGTTTATTAATATGGTGTATCACATTGTTTGATTTGCATACATTGAAGAGTGCTTGTGTCCTTGGAATAACCCCAACTTGATCATGGTGTATGAGCTTTTTAATGTGTTGCTGAATTCTGTTTGGTAAAATTTTGTTGAGAATTTTTGCATCTATGTTCATCACTGATATTGGCCAGTAGTTTTCTTTTTTTGTGCTGTCTTTTTCTGTTTTTGGTATCAGGGTGATGCTGGCTTCATTCGAAGAATGGATTTGAAAGTGTTCCTTCCTTTGCAATCTTTTTGAAAGACTTTTAGAAAGATAGGCATTAGCTCTTTTCTAAATGTTTGATAGAATTCTCCTGTGAAGCCATCTGGTCCTGGGCTTTTGTCTTGGGGTAGATTTTTTGTCACAGCTTCAATTTCAGTGCTTGTAATTGGGTTGGTCATAATTTCTATTTCTTGCTGGTTCAGTCTTGGAAGATTGAACTTTTCTAAGAATCTGTCCATTTCTTCCAGGTTATATATTTTATTGTCATATAGTTGTTCACAATATTCTCTTATAATCCCTTGTATTTCTGCAAGTCTGTTTTAACCTCTCCTTTTTCATTTCTAATTTTGTTGATTTGGTTCTTCTCTCTTTTTTTCTTGATGAGTATGTTTAAGGGTTTGTCAATTTTGCTTATCTTCTCAAAGAACCAGCTTTTCGTTTTATTAATCTTTACTATTGTTTCTTAGATTTATTTTTCATTTATTTCTGCTCGGATCTTTATTTCTTTCCTTCTACTAATTTTGGGGATTTTTGCTCTTCTTTTTCCAGTTGCTTTAGGTGTAAGGTTAGGTCGTCTATTCAATGTTTTTCTTGTTTCTTGAGGTAGGATTGTATTGCCATAAACTTCCCTCTTAGAACTGCTTTTGCTGCATTCCATAGGTGTTGAGTTGTTGTGTTCTCATTGTCATTTGTTTCTAGAATTTTTTTGATTTCCATGTTGATTTCTTCAATAACCTGTTGTTTAGAAATGTGTTGTATAATCTCCATGTGCTTGTGTTTCTTACAGTTCTTTTCTTGTAATTGATATCTAGTCTCATAGCATTGTGATTGGAGAAGATCCCTGATATGGTTTCAATTTTCTTAAATTTACTGAGGTTTGATTTGTGACCCAAGATGTGGTCTATCCTGGAGAATGTTCCAAGTGCACTTGAAAAGAAGGTGTATTTTCCTGCATTTGGATGGAATGTCCTGAAGATATCAGTGAGATCCATCTTACTAATGTATCATTTAAGACGTGTTTCCTTCTTAATTTTCTGTTTGATGATCTGTCCTTTGGTGTGAGTGGAGTGGTAAAGCCTCCACTAATATTGTGTTACTGTCAACTTCTCCTTTTATGTCTGTTAGTGTTTGTCTTATGCATTGGCGTGCTCCTATGTTGGGTGCACAGATATTTACAAATGCTGATTCTTCCTCTTGGACTCATCCCTTCATCATTATGTGGTGTCCTTCCTTATCTCTTGTAATCTTCTTTATTTTAAGGTCTGTTTTGTCTGATGTGAAGATTGCTACTCCAGCTTTCTTTTTCTTCCCATTTGCGTGGAAAATATTTTTCCTCTCACTTTCAGGCTATATGTGTCATGAGGTCTGAAATGGGTTCCCGGTAGATAGCATATGTGTGGGTTTTGTTTTTGTATTCATTTCGCCAGTTTGTTTTGGTTGGAGCATTTAAACGATTTACATTTAAAGTAACTATTGATATATATGTTCCTATTGCCATTTTCTAACTCTTTGGGGTTGATTTTGTAGATCTTTTTTTCTTCTGTTGTATTTCTTGACTATAGACGTCCATTTAACATTTATTATAAAGCTGGTTTGGTGGTACTGAATTCTTTTAACGTTTTCTTGTCTGAAAAGCTTTTTATTTCTCCATCAATTTTAAATGAGATCATTGCTGGGTACAGTAATCTTGGTTGTAGATTTTTCCATTTCAGTACTTTAAATATATCCTGCCATTCCTTTCTGGCCTGCAGAGTTTCTGCTGAGACATCAGCTGTTAAGAGTATGGGGCTTCCCTTGTATGTAACTTGTTGCTTTTCCCTTTCTGCTTTTAATATTCTTTCTCTGTGTTTAGTATTTGCTAGTTTGATTAGTACGTGTCTTGGCATTTTTCTCCTTGGGTTTATCCTGTATAGGACTCTTTCTGCCTCTTGGAATTGATGGGCTATTTCCTTTTCCATGTTGGGGAAATTTTCAACTATAATCTCTTGCAAAATTTTCTCATAATCTTTCTTTCTCTCTTATTCTTCTGGGACCCCTCTAATTCTAATGCTGGTGCATTTGATATGGTCCCAAAGGTCTCTGAGAATGTCCTCAGCTCTTTGCATTCTTTTTACTTTATTCTGCTCTTCAGAAGTTATTTTCACCATTTTATCTTCCAGCTCACTGACTCATTTTTCTGCTTCAGATATTCTGGTATTGATTCCTTCTAGAGTATTTTTGATTTCAGTAATTGTGTTATTTGTCTCTATATTCTTATTCTTTAATTTTTATAGGTCTTTGTTAATTGATTCTCACATTTTCTCCATTTTGTTCTCAAGGTTTTTGATCATCTTTACTATCGTTATTCTGAATTCTTTTTCAGGTAATGTTCCTATTTCCTCTATGTTGACTTGGACTTCTGTGTTTCTAATTTGTTCCTTCGTTTGTGCAGGATTTCTCTGCCTTTTCATTTTCTTTTTTTAAGTTATTGTGTTTGAGGTCTCCTTTTCCCAGGCTTCAAAGAAAATTGAATTCTATCCTTGAAGAAGGTTGAATTATTCCTTCCTTTTGTTTTCTGTCCTCCTAAGGTTGGTCCAGTGGTTTGTGTGAGCTTCGTATAGGGTGAGATTTGTGCTGAGTTTTTATGTGTTTGTTTGTTTTTCTTCTGATGTACAAGGCTGAGTGAGGTGGTACTTATATGCTGATGATTGGATTTGTATTTTTGTTTTGTTTGTTGTTTAGATGAGGCGACCTGCATGGGGTGCTACTGTTGGTTGGGTGATGCTGGGTCTTGTTTTCAAGTGGTTTCCTTTGTGTGAATTCTCAGTATTTGACACTCCCTAGGGTTAGTTCTCTGGTAGTCTAGGGTCTTGGAGTCAGTGCTCCCACTGCAAAGGCTCAGGCTTTGATCTCTGGTCATAAGTGGTTTGTTATGTCATTAAGGGAGAGTAAAACAAATATTCAAAAATGAGAAACCAAAGGTGAACCCCAGACCAATGGCAGTTACAAAATTAGGCAAATAATAATTAAAATAATGGAATATGCACATATGCATATACACCTATGTGCAAAGTGAAAACAGTCCAACAAAAATAAAGTACAGTAGATTGATCCAACAAAGGGAATAAAAAATGTTATTTACCAGTTAAGAACAAAAGTAACTTAAGCACAAACTTGAAAACAAAAATAAAACAAGGTGCCAAGTGGGGAATAAAGCAATGAAAACAAAAGTAACAAATAGTTGAAAGGAAAGGAAAGAAAGAATAGATATGTGAAGATAAATAGAAGTAGATGAGGAAGATTTATATACATTAAAGATTAACTGCAAGGAGAAAAGAACAGTAGGAAAGGAAAATGAACAAATAAATGTAGAAAAAATATAATAGTTTTAAAAAGTTAAAATCATAAAAAAGAGAAACAGAAAAACAGAAGAAGAAAGAACAAAAGGGGAGAGGGGGAACGAAAGTTCCACAGAACTACAAGAGCCCAATATAGAGGCAGAGATTTATAACAACAACAGAAAGTATGACTGAATATATACATATACATCCATAAGCAAAATCAAAACAGTCTGATAAAAATTAAGTACAATAGATTAACCCAGTGAACAAAGGAAACCAAAAATTATATATACTATAACAAAACTAATTAAAACACAAAATGGAAAAGAAAACTAAAGCAAGGTGCCAATTGTGGAATAAAGCAATGAAAATAAAACTAGCAAATATGTTGTGAGGAAAGGAGAGAAAGAAAAGAATGAAAGAATAAATATGCAAAGTTAAATAGAGGTAGATAAAGAAGATTTATATATGTTAAAGATTAACTGCAAGGGGAAAAGAACAGTAAGGAATGTGCACAAGGGAATAAATGTAGACAAAATAATAATACATTAAAAAATTTAAAATTAGAAATAGAGAAAAGAAAGAAGAAAGCTCCACAAAACTACAAAAGCCCAACATAGAGGCTGAGGATTATGACATCAATAAAAAAATGTGACTGAGGAAAAAAAGAAAAAAACCTCAAACTCTTAATTGGATTTGTTAGTGCCAAAAAGATCAACAACTACAACGTGGGGGGTGGGGGGAGGGAAAAAAAATCCAAAGAGTCTACAGAACAACTCAAAAAATAAGAATAATAAGTGTTTTTCTTGAGTCACTGTTCTCAGAGTCCTTTCCTGTGCTTACCTCACTAGGATGTGCTCCAACACTGTGCTATCTTTGGTCCTGCTGTGGAGGCTGCTCAGATTCTAATCTGGTCCTACTCCTCTGTGTTCTTTCCTCCAATGTCCACAGCTATCAGAGATAGTGCGTTTTCTTTTCTGGGAACTCTCAATGTCCTTTTATACATTCCATAAACACAGAGTCTGCCTTTTTGATTGTGTGGATTTAATCTACAGCTTGTACAAATGGTCTGAAGGTTTTGAGTCTTCTTCCTTAGCCACATTGCCCCTGGGTTTCAATTGTGATTTTATTTCCACTTCTGGATATGGGTCATCCATTGGGGTTTAGCTGCCCTTTAGGACTTGGATTTGCCCCTGTGAGGGCCAGGTGTGGAGGTGGTGTAGCTGCTTGGGTCGCAGGGTTTCTGGCAGCACCAGGTACTCAAGGGGGCTGGCGGCTAGGGTAGCAGGAAATAGTGTTCTAAGAAGCGTATCACTTTTCACTCTCATCCACTGGAGAAAGAAATGGCAACCCACTCGTTTTCTTGCCTGGAGAAACCCAGGGACGGGGGAGCTTTGTAGGCTACCATCTCTATGGGGTTGCACAGAGTCGAACATGACTGAAGTGACTTAGCAGCAGCAGCAAGAAGTGTATGGCAACCAGTATTGGCCAATACGCTCCAGTATTCTTGCCTGAAGAACCCCTTTCTGACAGGGAAGCCTGGAGGCCACAGTCTACAGGGTCGCAAAGAATCAGTCAGGACCGAAGTGACCCTGTGTGCGAGTTCGTTGTTGTTGCTTTTTTTTTTGCCCCGTGGCACCTCTGGCCCAGTGAGGATTGAGCATGAGAGTGGTGCAGCTGCTTGACTTAATCCTTTCCTTATTGGAACCATGAAGTGATGGGACCAGATGCCTTGAACTTAGTTTTCTGAATGCTGGATTTTAAGCAAAATTTTTCACTCTCTTCTTTCACGTTCATCAAGAGTCTCTTTAGTTCTTCTTCATTTTCTGTCATAAGGGTGGTGTCATCTGCATATCTGAGGTTATTGACATATCTCCTGGCAAGCTTTATTCCAACTTGTGCTTCATGCAGCCCAGCTTTTCTCATGACATATTCTTCATATAAGTTAAATAAGCAGGGTGATAATACACAACCTTGACTTATTCCTTTCTTTATTGGAACCAGTCTGATGCTCCATGTTTAGTTCTGTTGCTTCCTGACCTGCATACAGATGTCTCAACAGGCAGGTCAGGTGCTCTGGTATTCCCATCTCTTATATGTTTTTTCTGGAACTCTCTTTTTTGATGATCCAACGGATGTTGGCAATTCTATCTCTGGTTTCTCTGCCTTTTCTAAAACCAGCTTGAACATCTGGAAGTTCACAGTTCACATATTGTTGAAGTCTGGCTTGGAGAATTTTGAGCATTACTTTATAGCGAATGAGATGAGTGCAATTGTATGGTAGTTTGAGCATTCTTTGGCATTGCCTTTCTTTGGGGTTGAAATGAAAAGTGAACTCTTCCCGTCCTATGGCCACTGCTGAGTTTTCCAAATTTGTTGACATACTGAGTGCAGCACTTTCACAGCATTATCTTTTAGGATTTGAAATAGCTCAACTGGAATTCCATCACCTCCACTAGCTTTGTTCATAGTGGTTCTTCCTAAGTAAGGCCCATTTGACTTCGCATTCCAGGATATCTGGCTCTAGGTGAGTGATCACACCATCATGATTATCTGGGTTATGAAGATCTTTTTTTTTATAGTTCTTTTCTGTATTCTGGCCACCTCTTCTTAATATCATCTGCTTCTGTTAGATCCATACCATTTCAGTCCTTTATTGTTTCGTGTCACATCTTAGTATGTATTGAGTCAAATAGAGACTGTACCTTCTCCAGAAAAGATAATTATCTTTATGACTATAGGTATTTAGAGAAATCCCAAAGATGGTAAGCAAAACAGTAACAGACCAACATGAATAAACATTGTTTTATTTTTTCCTTTTAACCAGCATGTGTAAATTAAATTATATTTGTTCTTTTATTTTTTTAATTTGAAAATTTTTTATTCTAGAAATTTTAGGATCAATAATATCACTAATATTCAATTACAATTAGTTTAGACATTTATTTGAAAAGGAGAGAGAAGAGCTAGGATGCTCCATGCAAAACAAACAAACAAACAAAAAAAGTGGAGTGGGGGTGGAATACAAGACAAGAAGAGGGACTTTCTAAAACAAACCTAAATTATATGGGAAAATAGTTAAGGCCAACAGAATTCATTTAAAATAGCATGGGAAATAATACAGGGATAAAGATGATCTCAAAGGCTAAGGTTATAACATCACTGATTGTAATTAAGGGCCACCTGAAAGTTTTTAGGCAGAGGATAAAGTAAGGTTTGGGTTTTTTTTCTAATTCTCAGTTGTTAAGGGAAGATTGGAGAATAGACTAAAGAAAGGGGAAAATGTTTAGGAATTCAACCATTGTGAGCTTTACTGAGATGTGGTCTTGGCTAGGTGCACAAGGATGTGCTTGCAAATCAGTCAAGGGTAACACTGAAGATGGAAACACTAAAGTCTGACATCAGGGGGATGAGGGAGGAGTCAGGTCAGAGGTCTAGGCTCAAGCAGAGGTGTGTCTCTGTGTTGGGGGCATGAGGAAGGAAGGCTGTGCCAGGGAGGGTGAGCAGCGAAGAGCTGACCTCCCAGCTTCAGGGAGGAGCCTGACGAGTGTGCTCACTCGGTCATGTTTCCTTGTTGGGAAAGTAAGGTGTTTTACCTGTTATCAGATGTGATCACTTGCCCATCTGTCACACTCCCCCTTGGACAGGTTGTATTAGAGTAAACAAAGTTGCTTGTGGGGTCATGCCAAGTGGAGGTTCTGTTGGAGATCTGTAAGTTTGGATTTATCAGATTAGTTTCATTTGTGTAATTTAGTTATCAGTAGCCACTCCAGTAATCTTGCCTAGAAAATCCCATGGATGGAGGAGCCTGGTGGGCTGCAGTCCATGGGGTCGCTAAGGGTCGGATACGACTGAGCGACTTCACTTTCACTTTTCATTTTCACGTATTGGAGAAGGAGGTGGCAACCCACTCCAGTGTTCTTGCCTGGAGAATCCCAGGGACGGGGGAGCCTGGTGGGCTGCCGTCTATGGGGTCACACAGAGTCGGACACGGCTGAAGTGACTTAGCAGCAGCAGCACTCTTTTGTCGGAGAAGGCAATAACAAGCCACTCCAGTACTCTTGCCTAAAAAATCCCATGGATGGAGGAGCCTGGTAGGCTGCAGTCCGTGGGGTCGTTAAGGGTCGGACATGACTGAACAACTTCACTTTCACACATTGGAGAAGGAAATGGCAAACTACTCCAGTGTTCTTGCCTGGAAAATCCCAGGAAAGGGGGAGCCTGGTGGGCTTCCGTCTATTGGGTCACACAGAGTTGGACACGACTGAAGTGACTTAGCAGCAGCAGCAGCAGCACACTTTTGTAGAAATTACTCCAGGAATATTTTTCCCATCTCATCTATTGTTTTCACAGAGGGAGGTCTGATTCTGCTGTTCATTTGTGACCTCTGGCACTGGTGCTGGAATATGTGGTTAGTGCTGGAGTAACAGGGACTGAATTGTTTGCTGTCAAAAACTCTTCTGTGTCATTTAGCTCAGCTGGGAAAGAAATTTGATAGAGGCTTCCCCCAATGTGACGATTCTAACAGTCTATACCATAACACTAATGAGATGTGAAACTAACTGAAAGAAAGACTTCAAAAATATCAGTGTTAAAAATGTTTTTCTATCAATCACGCTAAAGGGAAAAATTTTAATTTCTCCACCTCTCCATAGAAAATGCTATGTCATATTAGAGGTGAAAAAGAACTATGCTTCAAAAAGTAGGGAAAGGTTTAGGGCTGTATCAGGCAGTTAATAAAATACTATATCATTTTCTGAATTTTATGATAGTTATTGGATCATCAGCTTTTAAAATTTTGCAGTTGGTACTGCTTTTCTCCCTCAAAATAAATGTTCACTCTAGTGTTTAACTTCCATTAATAATTTTGAAACCTTTTTTCTTAAAGATAGAATGTAAAATTATATAATATTCAAACCCATGAACTCTGGATCCTATAGAGGAAAACAATGGAAACATTGATAGGAAAGTGTATACATAAGGTTGGAGGGGTCCAGTGGGTATTATTTAAAGACAAAACTGTGTAATCTTAGATTGTTTCCAATACTGCAAGTCTATTCTACAGTGCTTAGCTACAACAATCCTTCTACTACTGATATGTATGCTGTTCCCAGTGGAGATGCTGTCCTTTAACAAAACGTTTGTGGGAGGATTAAGTGTGTAAGTAAAGGCACACAAGTTTGGAAGTGCCCACTGGAACCTCACACTCTGTGAAAACACCCCAGCAACACTATAAATACTCTCTAGCACCTTATGCGGAGAAGGCAATGGCAAGTCACTCCAGTACTCTTGCCTAGAAAATCCCATGGATGGAGGAGCCTGGTAGGTTGCAATCCGTGGGGTTGCTAAGGGTCGGACACGACTGAGCGACTTCACTTTCACTTTTCACTTTCACACATTGGAGAAGGAAATGGCAAACCACTCCAGTGTTCTTGCCTGGAGAATCCCAGGGACAGGGGAGCCTAGTGGGCTTCCGTCTATGGGGTCACACAGAGTCGGACACAACTGAAGTGACTTAGCAGCAGCAGCACCTTATGTGTTGGTATAGCATGAAAAAAAACAAGTGAAGAAGTCAAACAAGTGCAAATTCGATGCATGAATCTGGGCACCCAAAGCTGGTGCTCTGGGACGACCCAGAGGGACAGGGAAGGGAAGGAGGTGGGAAGGAGGTTCAGGATGGTTGGACACATGTACACCCATGGCTGATTCTTGTCGATGTATGGCAAAAACCACCAGAGTATTGTAAAGTAATTAGCCTGCAATTAAAATTAATTAATTAATTAAAAGAAACTTTCAATGCACAAAATACTTTCTAGCTTTCAAAGACATAGGCATATTTTTTTTTAATTATTTTTAAGTATAAATTTATTTTAATTGGAGGCTAACTACTTTATCTGATGTTTTTGCTAACTGTTCATACATAGACATCAGGCACATGTATGGGAGAAAGCAAAGCAAGGAGGGATGTCAGCTAAGTTCTGTGCGAGAAGTATTGGTTATATGTAATATCATGTTAACCTAATTTATAAAATTCATTTTAGCAAATTTTTGAGAAGATTTTCTTCACCTAAGCCTATTGGCACTTCAGTATATCCTACCATCTATTTCAGATTTCCAGTAACATTGATAGAACTAGAAAATTCACTGTAAGTGAATACTGCTTAAAAGTTCCATGAAGGAATTCAGACTGTCAATCTTAAATTTCATGTCTATGGAGCATTTTTCTTTTGACAAGGGAGGGAAATAAGTATTAAACAATAATTGAAATCAATTCTTGTGCCATTTTTTGGAAGGAAATGTAATGAATCAGATCTATAACACATTTTAGGAGAAGGCATGTGTAGTAATTTTCTATGTAATAGCTAGGAGCCATTATCCAGTGAGGGGAGATTCTTATTAGTTTCTAGATTGGATATTTGTATCCCATTAAATGTTCTTGTTTAACTTTTATTCTCACCTCTCCCCTTCAGTTCAGTTCAGTTCATTTCAGTCGCTCAGTCGTGTCCGACTCTTTGCGACATCATGAATCACAGCATACCAGGCCTCCCTGTCCATCACCAACGCCCAGGGTTCACTCAGATTCATGTCCTTCGAGTCAGTGATGCCATCCAGCCAACACATTCTCTGTCATCGCCTTCTCCTCCTACACCCAATCTTTCCCAACATCAGAGTATTTTTCAGTGAGTCAACTCTTTGCATGAGGTGGCCAAAATATTGGAGTTTCAGCTTTAGCATCAGTCCTTCAAATGAACACCCAGAACTGATCTCCTTTAGAATGGACTTGTTGGAACTCCTTGCAGTCGAAGGGACTCTCAAGAGTCTTCTCCAACACCACAGTTGAAAAGCATTAATTCTTCGATGATCAGCTTTCTTCACAGTCCAACTCTCACATCCATACATGACCACTGGAAAAACCATAGCTTTGACTAGACAGACCTTCGATGGCAAAGTAATGTCTCTGCTCTTTAACATGCTATCTAGGTTGGTATAACTTTCCTTCCAAGGAGTAAGTGTCTTTTAATTTCATGGATGCAATCAGCATCTGCAATGCAAAAAAGCAAAATGGCTGTTTTAGGAGGCCTTACAAATAGCTGTGAAAAGAAGAGAAGCAAAAAGCAAAGGAGAAAAGGAAAGATATAAGCATCTAAGAAAGCCTTCTTCAGCGATCAGTGCAAATAAATAGATTAAAACAACAAAATAGGAAAGAAAAGAGATCTCTTCAAGAAAATTACAGATAGCAAGGGAATATTGCATGCAAAGATGGGCTCGATAAAGGATATAAATGGTATGGACCTAACAGAAGCAGAAGACACTAAGAAGAGGTGGCAAGAATACACAAAAGAACTATACAAAAAAGATCTTCACAACCAAGATAATCACGATGGTGTGATCACTCACTTAGAGCCAGACACTCTGGAATGTGAAGTTAAGTGGGCCTTAGAAAGCATCACTACGAACAAAACTAGTGGAGGTGATGGAATTCCAATTGAGCTATTTCAAATCCTGAAAGATGATGTGAAAGTGCTACAGTCAGTGTACCAGCAAATGTGGAAAACTCAGCAGTGCCCACAGGACTGCAAAAGATCAGTCTTCATTCCAATCCCAAAGAAAGGCAATGCCAAAGAATGCTCAAATTATTGCACAATTGCACTCATCTCACATGCTCTCCCCTTAGTAGAGAGAAATTAACCAGAATGCACTGTAGAATTTTTTTTAAATTTTAATTGGAGACTAATTACTTTACAATATTGTATTGGTTTTGCCATACATTAACATGAATCCACCCTGGGTGTACATGTGTTCCCCATCTTGAACCCCCCTCCCACCTCCCTCCCCATATCATCCCTCTGGGTCATCCAAGTGCACCAGCCCAGAGCATCCTGGATCATGCATCGAACCTGGACTGGCAATTCATTTCACATATGATAATATACATGTTTCAATGCCATTCTCCCAAATCATCCCACCCTCGCCCTCTCCCACAGAATCCAAAACACTCTTCTATGCCTCTTTTGCTGTCTTGTATACTATGCTGTCTCGTATACTATACTGTCTCGTATAATATACATGTTTCAATGTTCTCCTCCCAAATCATCACACCCTCGCCCTCTCCCACAGAATCCAAAAGACTGTTCTGTGCCTCTTTTGCTGTCTCATATACAGGGTTATCGTTGCCATCTTTCTAAATCCCATATATATGCATTAGTATACTGTATTGGTGTTTTTCTTTCTGGCTTACTTCACTCTGTATAACAGGCTCCAGTTTCATCCACCTCATTAGAACTGATTCAAATGTATTCTTTTTAATTGCTGATGTTTCAATCTTGTATACTATACTGTCTCGTATACTATACTGTCTCGTGTAATATACATGTTTCAATGCCATTCTCCCAAATCATCCCACCCTCGCCCTCTCCCACAGAATCCAAAAGACTGTTCTGTGCCTCTTTTGCTTGTGCCTCTTTTGCTGTCTCGTATACAGGGTTATCATTTCCATCTTTCTAAATCCCATATATATGCATTAGTATACTGTATTGGTGTTTTTCTTTCAAGCTTACTTCACTCGGTATAATAGGCTCCAGTTTCATCCACCTCATTAGAACTGATTCAAATGTATTCTTTTTAATTGCTGAGTAATACTCCATTGTGTATATGTACCAAAGCTTTCTTATCCATTCATCTGCAGATGGACATCTAGGTTGCTTCTATGTCCTGGCTATTATAAACAGTGCTGCGATGAACATTGGAGTACATGTGTCTCTTTCAATTCTGGTTTCCTCGGTGTGTATGCCCAGAAGTGCGATTGCTACATCATATGGCAGTTCTATTTCCAGTTTTTTAAGGAATCTCCACACTGTTCTCCAAAATGGCTGTACCAGTTTGCACTCCCGCCAACAGTGGAAGAATGTTCCCTTTTCTCCAGACGCTCTCCAGTATTTATTGCTTGTGGACGTTTTAATGAGAGCCATTCTGACCAACGTGAGATGACACCTCATTGTGGTTTTGATTTGCATTTCTCTGATTAGGAGTGATGTTAAGCATCTTTTAATGTATTTATTAGCCACCTGTATGTCTTCTTTAGATAAATGTCTGTTTAGTTCTTTTGTACACGTTTTGATTGAGCTGCTTGTTTTTCTGGTATTGAGCTACATGAACTGCCTGCATATTTTGGAGATTAATTTTGTCAGTTTCCTACGCTATTGTTTTCTCCCATTCTGAAGGCTGTCTTTTCACCTTGCTTGTAGTTTCCTTTGCTGTGCAGAAGCTTTTAATTTTAATTAGGTCCCATTTGTTTATTTTTGCTTTTATTTCCAATATTTTGGGAGGTGGGTCATGGAGGATCCTGCTGTGATTTATGTCCGAGAGTGTTTTGCCTATGTTCCCCTCTAGGAGTTTTATAGTTTCTGGTCTTACATTTAGATCTTTAATCCATTTTGAGTTTATTTTTGTGTATGGTGTTAGAGAGTGTTCTAGTTTCATTCTTCTCCATGGGGTTGACCAGTTTTCCAAGCACCACTTGTTAAAGAGATTGTCTTATCTCCATTGTATATTCTTGCCTCCTTTGTCAAAGATAAGGTGTTCATAGGTGTGTGGATTTATCTCTGAGCTTTCTGTTTTGTTCCATTGATTTATATGTCTGTCTTTGTGCCAGGACCATATTGTCTTGATGACAAAATCTTTGTAGTATAACCTGAAGCCAGACATGTTGATTCCTCCAGTTCCATTCTCTTTCTCTAGATTGCTTTTGCTATTCGAGGTTTTATGTATTTCCATACAAATTGTGAAATTATTTGTTCTACATCTGTGAAAAATACCGTTGGTAGCTTGATAGGGATTGCAGTGAATCTATAGATTGCTTTCGGTAGTATACTCATTTTCACTATATTGTTTATTCCAATTCAAGAACATGGCATATTTCTCCATCTATTTCTGTCCTCTTTGAGGTCTTTCATCAGTGTTTTATAATTTTCTATATATAGGTATTTTATTTCTTTATGTAAGTTTATCTCTAAGTATTTTATTCTTTTCGTTGCAATGATGAATGTGATTGTTTCCTTAATTTCTCTGTTTTTTTCATTGTTAATGTATCAGAATGCAAGGGATTTCTGTGTATTAAATTTATATACTGCTACTTTACTATATTCATTGATTAGCTCTAGTAATTTTCTCAAGGTTTCCTTAGGCTTTTCTATGTAGAGGATCATGTCATATGCAAACAGTGAACGTTTTACCTCTTCTTTTCCAATCAGGATTCCTTTTATTTATTTTTCTTCTCTGATCACTGTGGTTAAGACTTCCAAAATTATGTTGAATAGTTGTGGTGAGAGTGGGCACACTTGTCTTCTTCCTAATTTTAGAGGAAATGCTTTCAATTTTTTGTCATTGAGGATAATTTTCCTGGCTCAGATCATGAACCTCTTATTGTAAAACTCAGACTTAAATTGAACAAATAAGGGAAAACCACTAGACCATTCAGGTATGACCTAAATTAAATCCCTTATTATTATACAGTGGAAATGAGAAATATATTTAAGGTACTAGATCTTATAAACAGAGTGCCTGATGAACTATGGACGGAAGTTCGTGACATTGTACAGAATACAGGGATCAAGACCATCCCCATGGAAAAGAAATGCAAAAAAGCAAAATGGCTGTCTGAGGAGGCCTTACAAATAGCTGTGAAAAGAAGAGAAGCGAAAAGCAAAGCAGAAAAGGAAAGGTATAAGCATCTGAATGCAGAGTTCCAAAGAATAGCAAGCCTTTCTCAGTGATCAGTGCAAAGAAATAGAGGAAAACAACAGAATGTTAAAGACTAGAGATCTCTTCAAGAAAATTAGAGATAGCAAGGGAATATTGCATGCAAAGATGGGCTCGATAAAGGACAGAAATGGCATGGACCTAACAGAAGCAAAATATATTAAGAAGAGGTGGCAAGAATACACAGAAGAACTGCACAAAAAAGATCTTCACAACTAAGATAATCACGATGGTGTGATCACTCACCTAGAGCCAGATACCCTGGAATATGAAGTCAAGTGGGCCTGAGAAAGCCTCACTATGAACAAAGCCAGTGGAGGTGATAAAATTCCAGTTGAGCTATTTAAAATCCTGAAAGATGATGTTGTGAAAATGCTGCACTCAATATGCCAGCACATTTGGAAAACTCAGCAGTGGCCACAGGACTAGAAAAGGTCAGTTTTCATTCCGATCCCAAAGAAAGGTAATGCCAAAGAATGCTCAAACTACTGCACAATTGCACTCATGTCACACACTATTAAATTCATGCTCAAAATTCTCCAAGAAAGGCTTCAGCAATATGTGAACCATGAACTTCCAGATGTTCAAGATGGTCTTAGAAAAGGCAGAAGAACCAGAGGTCAAATTGCCAACATCCACTGGATCATGGAGAAAGCAAGAGAATTCCAGAAAAACATCTATTTCTGCTTTATTGACTATGCCAAACCCTTTGACTGTGTGGATCACAATAAACTGTGGAAAATTCTGAAAGAGATGAGAATACCAGACCACCTGACCTGCCTCTTGAGAAACCTGTATGCGTGTTAGGAAGTCACGGTTAGAACTGGACATGGAACAACAGCCTGGTTCCAAGTAGGAAAAGGAGTCCGTCAAGTCTGTATATTGTCATCCTGCTTATTTAATTTATATGCAGAGTACATCGTGAGAATCGCTGGACTGGGAGATGTGCAAGCTGGAATCAAGATGGCCGGGAGAAATATCAATAACCTCGATATGCAGATGACACCACCTTTATGGCAGAAAGTGAAGAGGAACTCAAAAGCCTCTCGACGAAATTGAAAGAGGAGAGTGGAAAAGTTGTTTCGAAGCTCAACATTCAGAAAACTAAGATCATGGCATCTGGTCCCATCACTTCATGGGAAATAGATAGGTAACAGTGGAAACAGTGTCAGACTATATTTTTTGGCTGCAAGATCACTGCAGATTGTGATTGAAGCCATGAAATTAAAAGATGCTTATTCCTTGGAAGGAAAGTTATGACCAACCTAGATAGCATATTAAAAAGCAGAGACATTACTTTGCCAACAGCAGTCCGTCTGGTCATGGCTGTGATTTTTTCACTGGTCATTGTGGATGTGAGAATTGGACTGCGAAGAAAGCTGAGTGCCAAAGAATTGATGCTTTTGAACTGTGGTGCTGGAGAAGACTCTTGAGAGTCCCTTGGAATGCAAGGAGATCCAACCAGTCCATTCTAAAGGAGATCAATCCTGGGTGTTCATTAGAAGGACTAATGCTAAAGCTGAAACTCCAATACTTTGGCCACCTCATGCGATGAGTTGACTCACTGGAAAAGACTCTGATGCTGTGAAGTATTGGGGGTGGGAGGAGAAGGGGACGACATAGAATAAGATGGCTGGATGGCATCACCGACTCAATGGACATGAGTTTGATTGAACTCTAGAAGTTGGTGATGGATAGGGAGGCCTGGCGTGCTGTGATTCATGGGGTCGCAAAGAGTCAGACATGACTGAGTGATTGAACTGGACTGAATATTGAGGTATTTTCTTTGTATGTCTGCTTTCTGGAGAGTTTTTGTCATAAATTAGGGTTGGATTTCATGAAAGGCTTTCTCTGCATCTGTAAAAAACCTCATATATTTTATCTTAGAATTTGTTATTATGGTTTATCACCTTGATTTACTTGTACTATTGAAGAATCCTTACATCCCTGGAATAATTCCCACATGATCATGATGTGTTTGACAGTTAGCCTTCATCTGAAATTTTATGATAGTGTTTGAGTAGGATAGGTGTTTGCTCTCTTCTAAATTTTTGGTAGAGTTCACCTGTGAACCCATCTCGTTCTAGACTTTTGATTGTTGAAAGATTTTATATTACAGTTTTGATTTCCATTCTTGTGATTGACCTCCTCAGATTTTCTCCTTTTCCTAGTTCAGGTTACACTTTTCTTAGAATTTGTCCATTTCTTCCAAGTTGTCCATTTTTTCCAAGTTGTCCATTTTATTGGCATATAGTTGCTCATAGTAGTCTTTTATGAGCTTTTTTATTTCTGTGCTGTCTGTTGTGATTTCTCCATTTGCATTTCTAATTTTATTGATTTGATTCTTCTCCTTTTTTTACTTGGTGAGTCTGGCTAACGGTTTCTCTGTTTTATTTGTTGATCTTAGCTATAGTCTCCTTCATTTCTTTTTTATTTATTTGTGCTCTGATTTTTATGATTTGTTTCCTTCTACTAATTTTGGGGTTCTTTTGTTATGTTATAACGTTAGGTTTTTTATTTGATGTTTCTTTTTTTTCTTGAGGTAGACTTCTATTGCTATGAACCTCCCACTTTGCACTGCTTTTACTAATCCCTTTAGTTTTGGGTTGTCGTATTTTCATTTTCATTGCTCTTGTGTATGTTTTGATGTCCTTTATGATTTCTTACATAATCTGTCTGATTATTCAGAAGAGTGCTGTTTTCACTCCATATGTTCATAGTTTTCTTTTTTTTTTTTGTTTGGTTCATATCTAATCTTACCACATTATGATCAGAAAAGATGCTTGAAATGTTTTCAGTTGTTATTGTTATTTCTTTAAGTTACTAGAACTTGATTTGTGGCCCAGGGTGTGATCTATCCTGGAGAATCTGACGTGTGCACTTGAGAAAAGAGTGAAATCCATTGTTTTTGGGTAAAATGCCCTTTAGATATCAATTATGTTTAACTGGTCCCTTGTATCATTTAAAGATTATGTTTTCTTGCTAATTTTCTCTTTGGTTGATATATTCATAGGTGTGAGTGAGGAATTAAAGTTCTCCACTATTATCGTGTTACTGCTAATTTCCCCTTTCATACTTGTGAGTATTTGCTTTACGTATTGAGTTGCTCCTATGTTGGGTGTATATATATTTATAATTGTTATATCTTTCTCTTGGATTGATCTCTTGATCATTATGTGGTATCGTGGTCTTTATTTTACAGTTTATTTTATCTGATATGAACATTGCTGATTCTGTTTTCTTTTGGTCTGCATTTGCATGAAATATTTTCTTTTTCCCAACCCCTCACTTTCACTCTGTATGTGTCGCTAGGTTTGAGGTGGGTCTTATGGAGACAGCATATATAGGAGTTTTGGATTTGCATCCAATTGGCCAGGCTTTGTCTTTTGGTTGGAGCATTTAACCCATTTACAATTAAGATAATTATTGATAAGTGTGATCCCTTTACCACTTACTTTGTTGTTTGAGTTCATTTCTATAAACCTTTTCTGTATTTTCTGTCTAGAGAAGATCCTTTAGCATTTGTTGAAGAGATGGTTTGGTGGTGTGAATTCTTTCAGCTTTTGTTTATCTACAAACTTTTTGATTTCTCCTTTGAATCTGAATGAGATCCTTGCTGGGTAGAGTAATCTTGGTTGTAGGTTTTTCTTTCTTTTAAAAAAAATATTAATTTTAATTGGAGGCTAATTACTTTATATTATTGTATTGGTTTTGCTATACGTTGACATGAATCTGCCCCGGGTGTACATATGTTCCCCATCTTGAACCTCCATTCCACCTCCCTCCCCATCCCATCCCTCTGGGTCATCCTGTACACCATCACCGAGCGTCCTGTATCATGCATTGAACTTGGACTGGTGATTCGTTTCATATATGATAATATACATGTTTCAATGTCATTCTCCCAAATCATGCCACCCTCGCCCTCTCCCACAGAGTCCAAAAGACTGTTCTGTACATCTGTGTATCTTTTGCTGTCTCGTATACAAGTTGTAGGTTTTTCTCTTCCCTCATTTTAAATATGTCATGCCATTCCCTTCTTGCCTGAGGTTTCTATTGAAAGATCAATTTTACCTTATGCAGATTCGCTTATGTGTTCTTTGTTGCTTTTCCCTGCTGCTTTTTGTGTTTGTTAGCTTGATTAATATGTGTTTTGGGGTGTTTTGCCTTATGTTTACCCTGTTTGGGACTCTTTGGATATCTTGAAGTTGGGTGGCTGTTTCTTTCCCCATTTCATGGAAGTTTTGCCTATTTTCTTCTCAAGTATTTTTCCATAAACTTTTCATCTTCTTCTTCTAGGACACCTATGATTTGAATGTTGGGGTGTTTAACGGTGTTCCAGAGGTCTCTGAGGTTATCCTCATTTATTTTAATTCTTTATTCTTTTTTCCTGTCTGCTTCATTTATATACAACATTCTATCTTCCACCTCACTTATCCTCTCTTCTGTCTCAGTTATTCTATGTTGATTCCCTCCAGAGTGTTTTTAACATCAGTTATGGCATTGTTCATTATTTATTGGCTCTTTTTATTTTTCTATGTCTTTGTTAAACATACCTTGCATCTTCTCAGTGTTTGTCTCTAGTCTATTATCTGTAATTCCATTTTGTTTTGAAATTTTTGGATCATCTTTAACATCCGAACTATTTTTCAGGCAAACTCCCTATCTACTGCTCT
The DNA here is from genome assembly GCF_049115385.1 of Moschus berezovskii. Classification (NCBI taxonomy): domain Eukaryota; kingdom Metazoa; phylum Chordata; class Mammalia; order Artiodactyla; family Moschidae; genus Moschus; species Moschus berezovskii. The sequence goes on along the minus strand of NC_142482.1, from coordinate 12,265,450 downwards.
TTGTTTGGTTTGGCGGCTTTTTATCATATTCCTTCACCTGATGGATTTCTCTGTCTTTTCATTCTACTAACTTGCTTTGTTTGAGGTGCCCCTTTCTGCAGGCTGGTAGGTCATCAGTTCAGTTCATTTCAGTAGCTCAGTTGTGTCCCACTATTTGCGACCCCATGAACCGCAGCATGACAGGCCGCCCTGTCCATCACCAACTGCCAGAATCTACCCAAGCCCATGTCCATTGAGTCCGTGATGCCATCCAACCATCTCATCCCCTGTCTTCCCCTTCTCCTCCTGCCCTCAATTTTCCACAGCATCAGGGTCTTTTCAAATGAGTCAGTTCTTTACATCAGGTGGCCAAAATGTTGGAGTTTGAGCTTCAATATCAGTCCTTCCAATGAACACCCAGGACTGATCTCCTTTAGTTTGGACGGTTTGGACTCTCAAGAGTCTTCTCCAACACCACAGTTCAAAAGCATCAATTCTTCAGTGCACAGCCTTATTTATAGTCCAACTCTCACATCCATATATGACTATTGGTAAAACCACAGCCTTGACTAGACGGACATTTGTTGACAAAGAAATGTCTCTGCATTTTAATATGCTGTCTAGGTTGGCCATAACTTTCCTTGCAAGGAGTAAGCATCTTTTAATTTCATGGCTTAAGTCACCATCTGCAGTGATTTTGGAGCCAAATAAATAAAGTCAGCGACTGTTTCCACCGTTTCCTCATCTACTTGCCATGAAGTGATGGGACCGGATACAATGGTCTTAGTTTTCTGAATGTTGAGATTTAAGCCAACTTTTTCACTCTCCTCTTTCACTTTCTTGAAGAGGCTTTTTAGTTCTTCACTTTCCAGCATAAGGGTGGTGTCATCTGCATATCTGCTGCTGCTGCTGCTGCTAAGTCACTTCAGTCGTGTCCGACTCTGTGTGACCCCATAGACGGAAGCCCTCCAGGCTCCCCCGTCCCTGGGATTCTCCAGGCAAGCTTGTGCTTCCTCAAGTCCAGCGTTTCTCATGATATACTCTGCATGTAAGTTAAATAAGCAGGGTGACAATACACAGTCTTGATGTACCCCTTTTCCTATTTGGAACCAGTCTGTTGCAAGTCCAGTTCTAACTGCTGCTTCCTAACCTGCATACAGGTTTTTATGAGGCAAGTCAGGTTGTCTGTTATTCCCGTCTCCTTCAGAATTTTCCACAGTTTATTGTGATCCACACAGTCAAAGGCTTTGGCATAGTCAATGAAGCAGAAATAGATGTTTTCCTGGAATTCTCTTGCTTTCTCCATGATCCAGTGGATGTTGGCAATTTGATCTCTGGTTCCTCTGCCTTTTCTTAAACCAACTTGAACATCTGGAAGTTCACGGTTCACGTATCGCTGAAGCCTGGCTTGGAGAATTTTTAGCATTACTTTCCTAGCGTATGAGATCAGTGCAATTGTGTGGTTGTTTGAGCATTTTTGGCATTGCCTTTCTTTGGGATTGGAAGGAAAACTCACCTTTTCCAGTCCTGTGGTCACTGCTGAATTTTCCAAATTTGCTGACATATTGAGTGCAGCACTTTCACAGCATCATCTTTTAGGATTTTAAATAGCTCAACTGGAATTCATCACTTCCACTAGCTTTGTTCATAGTGATGCTTCCTAAGGCCCATTTGACTTCACAGTCCTGGATGTCTGGCTCTAGTTGAATGTGAGTGATGACACCATCGTGATTATTTTTGTCATGAAGATCATTTTTGTACAGTTCTTCTGTATATTCTTGCCACCTCCTCTTAATAGCTTCTGCTTCTGTTAAGTCCATACCATTTCTGTCCTTTAATGAGCCCATCTTTGTATGAAATGTTCCCTTGATATCTCTAATTTTATTGAAGAGATCTCTATACTTTCCCATTCTATTATTTTCCTCTATTTCTTTGTATTGATCACCGAGGAAGGCTTTCTTATCTCTCCTTGCTATTCTTTGGAACTCTGCATTCAGATGGGTATGTCTTTCCTTTTCTCCTTTGCTTTTCGCTTCTCTTCTTTTCACAGTTATTTGTAAGGCCTACTCAGACAGCCATTTTGCTTTTTTGCATTTCTTTTTCTTAGGGATGGTCTTGACTCCTGTCTCCTGTATAATGTCATGAACCTCCATCCATAGTCCATCAGGCACTCTGCCTGTCAGATCTAGTCCCTTACATCTATTTCTCAATTCCACTGTATATTCATAAGGGATTTGATTTAAGTCATACCTCAATGGTCTAGTGGTTTTCTCCACTTTCTTCAATTTAAGTCTGAATTTGGCAATAAAGAGTTCATGATCTGAGCCACAGTCAGCTCCTGTTCTAGGTTCATTTTAATTGTTGAATCTGCTCCATATGGGTGGGGTTTGACTAGTGGCTTATGAATGTTTCCTTGTTGGGGGAACTTGTTTCTGTCTTATGGTGGATTAAGCTGGATCTACTCTCTCTGAAGTGTAATGACATGTCCAGTAGTGTCTTTTGGGATGTCTATAGGTTTGGTATGGCTTTGGGCAGTCCATCTTTTAATGTTCAGGGTCGTGTTCCCATTTTCTGGAGCATTAGCATGGTTTGTGTTGCACTGGAACTTGCTGGCTCTTGGGTGGAGCCTGGTTTCAGTGTAGATATGGATACTTTTGTGTGGGCTCTTGTCTGTTAATGTTCCCTGGAGTCAGGCATTCTCTGATGTTCTAAAGTTCTGGAGTTTAGCCTCCTCCCTCTGAGTTTTGTTCCCCCTCTTACAGTAGAGTCAATACTTCTCCATCCATACAGTTCAGAAGATAAAACCCTAGGTTAATTGTGAAACAACTCTCTACAGCTAGGAACACCCAGAGAGGATTCACAGAGTTACATAGAGAGGAGAAAAAGGGTGGGGATATAGAGGTGACCAGGAGAAAAGGGAGAGTCAAAGAGGAAAGAGCAATCACGCCAGTAATCAACTCCTTAAGTGCTCTCCACAGCCAAGAACATCCAGAGAGATTCACAGAATTATATAAATAAGAGAAGAGGGAGGGAGGGGGAGATAGAGATGACCAGGAAGAGATAAGGGACAGTCAAAATGGGAGAGAGGTATCAAGCCAGTAATCAGATCCGTAAGTGAAAATGGATAAGGTAGGTTAGATTCTTAAAGGTATAAAATTGATGACAAATATCAAAAAGCAAAGACTAAAAACCTAGAATAGAGGTTAGACTCTAGGACATACTCTGTGGATTTTTCAATCCTGATTATTTTGCCTTCTGAAATTTCAAAGTTCCCCACTGACAGACCTGTGAGAAGGTTTCCTGTTGTGTGGAAACCTCTTGCTCATGACTCCCTCCCCAGGATTGGTTTCTGTCCCTAAATCCTTTGTCTCTGTTTTCATCTTTTATATTTTGTCCTACCTCCTTTCAAAGAGACCGGGCTGCCTTTCTTTGTGTCTAGAGTCCTCCACCAGCATCCAGTGGTTTTGTGGAAGTTTTTCCATATTCAAATGATGTTTTGAAGAATTTGTAGGGGAGAAAGTGGTTTCCCTATCCTATTCCTCCACCATTCTGGGACCAACCCCCAAACTTATACCTTATAATTGCCATGATAACTAATTTCTTTTGTAACATTTGTAAGGATGAAAATAGATTTTTCTCTTTGTACCTTTTTAAGATAAATTTTAGCTAATAGAAAATACATCTTATGTATTAATAATATTTTAAAGGATCTAAACTCTGCAGCTATGATCTTTTCATAGTGTCTTATATGGGGGGAAGAGCAAAACTGCCACTTCAACGTTAAGAAAGTCTACCATTCTCTTGTTTTTCCCTTGTTTTTTCCCTATTATTAGTATATATTAGGTTAGTTTTTTAATCTTTAGTTTTTAAACACGGCCTAAGTTTAATAATGCAAGTGAGTTGAGCCTTAATTTATTGCTATAGGTACGTTCTTGAAAGGCTCTTTGGGTACAAGCTAATAGTTTTATATAATTTTTTTTCTGAATTGTTTATGATTTTGATGATTATATGCCCACTGAAAAACTAAGACACAGTAAAAGGTGACAAATACCTAAGCATACTTAAGAATCCCAAAATTTATTCATTTTGTTGTTTGTTTTGCTGCTTGAAAAGCATTATTCTGTGTGTTTTGCCAACACCAGTTTTATAATTTTAAGTAAAAGAAAGCTTAATTAAATACAACTTACATGGGTAGTTTGATTATCAATGGCTTTTCCAAATTGAAATGGTTACATAGCATCAAGTCTTTGTCCATATTTTGGCTGTCTTCCATTTTGGAGTCTTCATTCAGTGGGAAATAGTGGCTGCTAATTCTTTCCATTAGTTACAGATTTCTGTGATTATTTTTCATGATATTTTATGAACTAAAGCATTTTACTGGTGAAACGGTGTGTTCTTTGCAATAACTTTTAATAAGTTCATTATTTGAATTAAAGCAATTTCTCTTCATTAGTGAAGATAGGAAATCTTAGTTTCCCTTTAAATGAAACCATATTTATGATAGTTTTCATGTGTAATTTAGGCAGCAAATAAACATTCTAAAATAAATCTACCAAATCCCCTTCCTCCATTAAACATTTCCATTAAAATTTCTTCCTAAATAACCGAGTTTTATCTAGCTATATTCCACTTTTGCTATTGGGTTATCATAACGTAACATTTTCAGTTTCCGTATCCAAAATTATCTTAAACTTTGACTCTCCTTGTGGACCTACTTGTCTTTAGAGGTTCCAAATCTTTGTGGAGCTTCCCACTCAGACACCTTTCTCTTCCTATGCACGCTTCTCTAAACTATCCATCAGTGTCTCCCATTTTACTGTTCCTACTAATGTTTCTTCTTATATTTAGTTGAACCTCAAAGTATTTCCAAGTGGCTCAGTGGTAAAGAATCCACCTGCCAATGCAGGAGACGTAGAAGATGTACATTTGATCCCTGTATCAAGAATATTCCCTGGATAAGGAAATGGAAATACACTCAATATTCTTCTCTGAAAAATCTCATGGAGAGAGGAACCCGGCAGGCTACAGTCCATGGAGTCACAAAGAGTTGGACACAATTTAGTGACTGAGTACACACACACACACACACACATAATTTGCACTCAATTTTGTTTCTTTATTTTAGCTGCTAAACTCAGATTTGTTTTCTTAAAATACTGAATTCATAATATTACTTCTTTGTTAAAAAACAACATTTTTCCCAGTTGCCTAAAGAATAAAAGTCCATCTTCTTAATTTTTTTAGGAGAAGAACTCTAATTTTATGAGCTTACTTGTTATTAACTTTGTTTCCTTTTCACATGAATAAAAAAAAATGAACAAACAAGAGATAAAAATTCTAAATTTATATAGCCAATCCAGTTATCAGCAACTTTATAATTCTGAGCATATTAGAATGTATTGTGCTAAGTTGATTCATTTCAACTTATCACTTATTGCATGCTAATTCTAATTATGTGAATTTCCACAGGAAGAGGCAACGAGCGAATAAAAAAAAAACTAAAACTGTGGTATCTTTTAATAGTTGGCTATTGTATTTTAGAACCTTTACATACATAATCTCACAACAATAATAAAGGGTAAGAGGTAGAATCTTTGCTTTTCTATTAGGAAATTGTGGGGTCAGAGGATTAGAGAATTCTATCAGTCATCCATCTGACAGCAGAACCAGCCAGCTCTGTCTTCATATTTGATATATTTTTGGATATAAATATGCAAAAGGCAAATCTCCTGGCTTAAAAGGACAACAGATAAAAACACCTGGACAAAACTCCACAGGTTCAGGGTAGAGTAGAATTTTTGAGAGTAGATTAAGACTTCATTGTAAGAAATATGCAGATATTTTTCTGACTTATTTAATAAACTGGGTGTAGAGTAGTTATGACACTTGCTGGAAATCCCATTAACTAAACATATTTGTAATTTTTAAATTTGCTTTTCTTCCACTCAGAAAGTTAGATGAACTTATTAGTTCCAATGCTGTCTATTTGATATCCTGCAAATAAAGAAATTTAGAAGGAAAGCAACTAATAATTCTCAACTTTATAATAGTCAAGATAGAAAAGACTAGGGCAGTTGGGTACATTCTCATGTTCTCCAGAAGCATAAATTAAAAAGTAGCAAAAAGTCCAATGATGGTAATAAATAATGATGATACTGATAATAGAAACAATTCTTAATAATAAAAGTACTTATTACGAACCAGACACTACACACAATTTTTCAGCTTCAGCATTGAATTTTTACAACAATCTTACTATATTGGCATTATTCCCATTTAACAGTTGAAGAAATTGATATTTAAAGAGGGTAAATTGTTCACTCAAAGTTACATGGCCAGTAAGCAACAGTGCAAAGTGTTCGTAAGAATTCGTGGATGGTTCTCATACTCTCAAAGCTATAACATGGTCTACAGTACACAGCAGGTGCTTGTCTAAATACTCTATGTGCATAGATTCAAGTGACCCTCTTGTCATCTCTATGCACTAGGTACTATTCCTTTCTTAGAAACAAAACTTACATATAGGACAGATTGAGTAACTCAGCCAACATCACCCAGGTAACCAACAGCAGGACTGAGATTTCAAACCTTCTGGTTCCAATCCACTTCACCTTGCTCTGCTGTCTCTAGGGGAACTAGGTAACTAGCAAAAAAAAAAAAATCATTTGAAAAATTATTTGCAAATGATACCAATGGGAAAGAAATGAGTGAAATACTTCGCAAAACTACCTAGTAAACCCACCTGTTCTAGAATGAACAAATAAAATCAAGAACTTGTCAGGGATGGAATGAGGAGGGAAGGCTTGATCATGTGTTGGAGCCAAATAATAAAATGAATTGTGGGGAAATGCCTGGAAGGAAATATAGGATTTAAGTTGATCGTTAGTAGGAAGAAGGCTATGGCAACCCACTCCAGTACTCTTGCCTGGAAAATCCCATGGATGGAGGAGCCTGGTGGGCTGCAGTCCATGGGGTCGCTAAGAGTTGGACATGACTGAGCGACTTCATTTCCACTTTCATGAATTGGGGAAGGAAATGGCGACCTACTCCAGTGTTCTTGCCTGGAGAATCCCAGGGACAGGGTAGCCTGGTGGGCTGCTGACTATGGAGTCACACAGAGTCGGACATGACTGAAGCGACTTAGCAGCAGCAGCAGGGACTGGTTAACCATTTCTAAGACATCTGGGGATTAATGTGGCTGTGCACGTAGGCAAGGACCGAGGCAGGCAGATGCCAGAGGCAGTAAACACCATGGAAAACTTTGTATCATGATCCCAACAAGAGGGAATAGACAAAAAGGGAGAATGAAAGAGATACTAAATTTTGAACTCTGGAATTAATTTCAAATTTTCAGTTCAGCAAACTACTTCAGGTAATCTAAAAATAAAATGCTATTAATTATTATTTCTCTTTTCCTATTTTCAGGTTGAAAATAGCTTATCATAGAAAATGTCTTTTATTTATTTTTTATTAAATTTTATTTTTTTAAATTAATTAATTTTAATTAGAGGCTAATTACTTTACATTATTGTATTGGTTTTGCCATACATTGACATGAATCTGCCCTGGGTGTACACATGTTCCCCATCTTGAACATCTTGAATTCGAAATTCTTTATCAGGTAGGTTCCCTGTATCTTCCTCTTTTGTTTGTGTTGGTGGGCATTTATCCTGTTCCTTTACTTGCTGGGTATTTCTCTGCCTCTTCATCTTGCTTATATTGCTTTGCTTGTGATGGCCTTTCTTTCTTCTGGCAGTTTGTGGAGTTCTCTTGATTATGTAGTTTCCTTGTTGTGTGTGGGGTTGGATGGGTGACTTGTCAAGGTTCCCTGGTTAGGGAAGCTTGTGTCGGTATTCTGGTGGGTGGAGCTAGATTTCTTCTCTCTGGAGTGCAATGAAGTGTCCAGTAATGAGTTATGAGATGTCAGTGGGTTTGGAGTGGCTTTGGGCAGCCTGTATATTGAAGCTCAGGGCTATTTTCCTGTGTTTCTGGAGAATTTGCGTGGTATGTCTTGCTCTTGAACTTGTTGTCCCTTGGGTGGTGCTTGGTTTCAGTTTGGGTATGGAGGCGCTTGATAAGCTCCTAGCGATTAATGTTTCCTGGAGTCAGGAGTTCTCTCGTGTTCTCAGGATTTGGACTTAAGCCTCCTGCCTCTGGTTTTCAGTCTTATTCTTGCAGTAGCCTCTAGACTTCTCTATCTGTCACTTCCAACGTGGTTCCCTCTGTGTTAGCTTCTGTTTGCTGGTCTCTTCAGTGTCTAATTTCCACCCTGACACTAGGGGTTGGTGGTGGTCACTTTTTAAGGCTCACTTGTTCAGTTGTGTTCTGGGAAGGGAGGAACGCTGCAGACAAATATCTTTGGCATCTGTGGGGAGTGCTCTCAGTCTCAGCCACACTGCGTTTGCCCCTGCTCATGGTGTGTGTGCTGTCCCAGTCTGCACTGCACAGGCTCTAGGTTGCTCTGCCAATAACTGTCTGAGGCCGGCGCTGAGTTGCATGTACATCCCAGGTCTAAGTCGTTCAGGTTCATGTACTCAGGTACTCCACAAAGGTGCAGACTTTGTTGGGCCTGCGTTTTGTGCCCTTCCCCGGTCTGAGCAGCTTAGGTGACCAGGTGCTTGTCGAGGGCGGTTGCTGTGACTTATCACCTCCCCAGACCCTCCTGCTCGGTTTTCTGGGTGTACAACCAGTGCACCTTCTCAGGCAGATGTTGACCAGCCAGAAACCCAAAAAGTCTAGGTTAGCAAAAAAGCCTGCCTTCAGTTTGGTATTGGATGCCTTTCTGGGGCCGTGATTGCCCCTTTCCGGATCTGGCTGCCCTCCCCTGCCTGTCTTCGCAGGGGGGTGGGCCATCCGCAGCTGGCTAGCTCTGCTCAGTCCTTTGTTCTGTGAGCAGGGCTGGAGGAGTCTTAGATTAGGGCTTTTTGCCTTTTCGTGGGGGTAGTTATCCCACAGTCTGCTTTGCTATGTCCAGTTAGCTGTCTCAGATTGCCCTAGTGGCATTCAGGCCCAGTCCTCACTCTAAGCAGTTCAGCTGGCTCCTCCCTACCCAGTCCCCACTTGTTAATGGCGGATGCAGGCATCTGTTCTGCTTCTCCGCTGGGAGTTACCATTGGGCGCAGAAGCTGTTAGTTTTAATTATTGATTTCTTTTTCTCCTGGTTATGTGGCCCTCTGAGGTTCCAAGGCTCACCACAGACTCGCCTGTGAGAGTGTTTCCTGATGTTCAGAAACTCTCTTTTTTATGCCTCCCTTCCCAGGATGGAGCTCCGCCCCTACCTCTTTTGTCACTCTTTTTATCATTTGTGTTTTTTCCTACCTCCTTTCGGAAGACAATGGGCTGTTTTTCTGGGTGCCTGATGTCCTCTGCCGGCATTCAGAAGTTGTTTTGTGGACTTTACTCAGCATTCAAATGTTCTATTGATGAATTTGTGGGGTAGAAAGTGGTCTCACCATCCTATTCCTGTCAGCAGAAAATGTCTTTTGAAACTTTATGTATGTGGCAATCAATTTCTTTTCCAGTCCTGTTGAGATACTACTGACATAAAACATATGCAATTACAATGTGTATACTGTGATAATTAGATAGATTATATATTGCAAATTGATTATCACAATTAGATTAGTTAACACAAACATCCTGTCACATAATTATAATATTTCTCTGTGTGTGGTGATAACATTTCGGATCTAATTTTTTAACAACTTTCAAGTATATAAAAAATACATGTGTATATAAAATATACATATATAATATATATGTATTTATTTTGTTTATATACATATGTATACTTCTATATATACATTGATATGTATGTATATATAATGTATGCATATATATTTTCAAGTATATGAAATATATGTAACATTATTTTTATTATGACCATAAAACTTATTTATCTTTTAAGTGGGAGTTTATTTCCTTTGACCAACATCACCCCATTTCTCTACTCTCAATATTACTTTTTTTCACCCTCTTTTACTGTAAATCTTGGTTTCCAATTTACATACATCATAATAAAAGCTCAATTTAGGATACATTTTAGACAACTGTTTATGAAAACCATAACTTTAAATGAGATTTTAAAAAAGAGATTTAGAAAGAAAAATTGTATTCATTTTTTTCTTTAAGTTAAATAATATAATCTAGTCCTATAGTGATTACTGACTTCACTTCAGCCAAATACTTGAACCACTTTCTAAAGTGATATTTCAAGTGATATATCATCACTATAACAACATGGTTTTTACACTATTTTTTTTATAGGCACCCATCTGTCAAAGGCAATTTTAGACCTTGCTCTGGTTACATAATTGTGGGGAGCAACTTTTTCATTTTGTTCTGTTCATCTGTTTAATCTTCCTTATGTGTCAGAGGTCATTTCTCTGTTTGCAGGGCCTCTGCAACTCCTCTGGGGGGATGGTGTGGTCCAAGGAGCAATGGCCTCTGAGGGGAGGAGCAGCGCTGAGCCTGAGAGGGGGAGTGATGTGGGTGAGGAAGGAAGTTTGGGGAAGGGAATCTGGGACAAATAATAGGCCACCTTCTATCGGGGACCAGCCTCGATATGGCCCAGGGTATCCTCGGGATGAACGGCATCGGCGTCAGAGAGAGAGAGAGAGAAAGAGAGAGACAGGGGCTGATGATTCCTTGGTTTACGCTGGAAACCAATAAAACCCCAGCACGGGGTTTGCTCTGTTTACGTAGGCCTCAGGCGCCCTCTCGAATCACTGGAGGCACCCCACCAGGGCACCCCCTCGAGTGGGTCTTAGAAGCCCAGGCAGATAAGTAAACTCAGAGGGCCCAGCGCTCCAAGGATCTCAACCAGAAAAAGGAGAATAGAGAAAAGGACGGAAAAAGAGAAAGAACGACACGGGGAGACCAAGCTTCAGTGAGCAAGGCCCAAAATTTTATTTTCCAGTGCTGCTTTTATACCCTAAGTTATGTGCACAAGAAACAGAGAGAGGGAGGTATAGAGTCACGCCAAAATCACGTGGGGTCAGCAGTCTTGACCCTTATCAGGATCAGGGCTTATTTTTGTGTGTCTCGTGATAAAAGTTTTAGGTGGTTTACATCATCTTCTGGCCAGGGGGCCTGCTAACAGTTTATGGCCCTCTCTCCTAACAATAGGTTAGTTAGCAAGTAAAAAGCTTATATTCTTTTAAGGTGACTTTCCTAAAGTCAGGTGCTAGACACAAAACAAAGTTACATTCCTATAAGGCACAGGTGTAGTGAGCTACAAGAAAGGAATTTATTAACTTAAGATCTGATGTGGTTAAATCAAAGGCTACTACTTATATTCTCTATATGTGATTAATATATTTCCAAGGATACAATAGATAGAGGAAACTTTGCAGCAAGCATTATTTCAACAATGAAATCTTTTTTAGTACTATTCTAATGATTTTAACTTCTTCAACAGATTCCTATATTTTAGAATATTAGGCTTTCTGTCCTTGCATGGCTGGGAGGCTATAAACCGTCACACTCATAGTTGTAAGAGCCCGGACAAACTTGTCATGCAAGTTAGAAAGCTATCAGAGGGGCTTGGATTGGAACACTCCTATTAAGCCGAGGAGAACTTTTAAACTACAGCTCTGAATTAATGTCTTCAGAGAAAGGTGGTTGAGGGGAAGCCCCCGTAAGTATTAGAGGACTTGGTAAGAGGCGTAAGATAGTAAGGCAGTCAGATCCGGTTTTCTTTGGGGTAGATGCTCAGGTAAGTCCAGGGGGTTCCTTGAGTCGTGATTAGCCTTTGCCCGTCAAGCCTCTTCCCCAGTTGACCTTTGCCACGGGTAGGATTTTCCTCGCTGGCTCCCGGCAACCTTCGTTTTGCTTATCACCTATTACATTTTCTTTCTACTTTTAGGAAAACATTTACAATGTTTAGGAATTGTGGAATTTTTTTACCCCAATGTATTTTGTAGGCATTTGCATTCCTCTGGCTCTTACCTTTCTGTTCCGTCAGGCCCTTCAGCCAGAACCACCAGAACATCTGGACAGTACAAAATGGGGCTAGTCCAACACAGGGGTCAGCAAGCTCTGACTATAAAGGGCCAGAAAATCACCATTCTTGGCTTTTGAGAAACACAGTAATTGTCAGAAATACTTAGATTTTCATTTGTAGAACAAAAGCTGCCATGCACAGCAGACAAATGAATTCTGTGCCCAATAAAAAAAATAACAAAAAAATATGTGGCAGGGCTGATTTGGCCCACTGGCTTAATGTATAGCAGCCATTGCATTTTGTGTTTATCCCAAAACACATATCAGAATCAGATTTACAAGTAACATATTACTGCAATGGTGGGAAAAAGAACACCCTGGAGTTTTATCTTATGTAAATTGCCTGAAGCAGCCCCTGATCTTGTAGGAGCTGCCTACCAAAGAGGAGGGTAAGATATTACAACAAACCATAAGAAATTTATTCTATCAGTTCTCAGAGATGGCAGTTTATATAAAATTTCATTTCAAGCCCTTTCTGCCCTTTTAAAGATGCTTTAAATGTGTGATGAAGCACATTGCCAAAAACCTCACCACAACAGCTGAATACCACTGAAGAAAAAGATCTAATTTTCAGCAGAGTTTCTGAAAGCTGGGGAATGGAGGCATAGTGCAGATGAGTGTCTTGTTAAATGATAAGGGCACTTAGATCATCATAGTTCTTAGAAGAATGTAGGTACAGTAATACTAATATTCTATAATGCTACCTACTTCTGATGATAAATTCTCCTCTATGTCACCTCACTGGGAGTGCTATAGCCCTGCCATTTGTATTCAGTTCAGTTCAGTTCAGTTGTTCAGTCGTGTCTGACTCTCCGCGACCCCATGAATCACAGCACGCCAGGCCTCCCTGTCCATCACCAACTCCCGGAGTTCACTCAAACTCATGTCCACAGAGTCGGTGATGCCATCCAGCCATCTCATTCTCTGTCGTCCCCTTCTCCTCCCGCCCCCAACCTTTCCCAGCATCATTAATCTAATATTATAAGCTGCTGTCAGATAAATATTCACACAAGTGCACTACTTGTTTTCTCCTGAAAGAACTCATTCACCACCATGCCTCAGACAGACTCAAATTTAATGCAACCTTTTAAAAATGAATCTGGCAGTAAAAATGTTGTGGAAATTGAACTTCTTGTAAAAGTTAGCGCCTTAGATTTGACAGTAAGGCCACTTAGGGACTTCGGCAATCAGTAAGGCAGAGAGGCAACAACTGACTTCCAAGGTAATAGTTCTGAAGGCATAAATTGAGAAATTGGGATAGGTTAGCAACCTAATCTTTCAAGTTTGTCATTTATTTGTCACCTACCGCTGCTCTAGGGTTCCCCACATGTGCAAACAAACAAATAAATAATGTCTTCCTTCCCGGCATTTTTCTTTTTAATCTAAGGAGGATAGATCTGAGGATTTTAAGATTATTCCATCTTCACAGAGGACCAGCAGAAAAACAGCAAATGATTTTTAAAAGAATATAACAACTTAATTAATAAGTACAATAAGATGACTATAATTGAGTTTACATTTGGAGAGTTATAGCCAAATAGGCTAGTTTTACTTTAGAAATAAAATAATATGGAATCAACTATTATGGGCATGGAGATTAAAATAATTATCAAGTTGATAAGAAAGAGTGAAAAAGTCATATTTGTATGCGATGCCTGTTAGAAGCTTGATGTTAATGGTACATGTTATAATCATGACAGAATTCAATAGAAGCATAGACATAATACTTCATGGAAATGTGGAAAGTTTCTTGTTCATGGCTGCCCATGGCCTGTGAAGGACAGGAAGTTATCAAAATATAATTGCAACAAATTTATCAGAGGTAACCTGAATCAGTCCTGACAGTGTAGATTGTAAATTTCTGAAGAGCATCACCTTCAGGCAAGAGTGGGATCTGAGCAAAACAGATTGAATGGACTTTACTCATTGGCACCTGTTACATGGGTGAATGATGAGGTGTTTCTTGTTTACCCTGGAACTGGTATTGCAATGCTGGCTTGACATTCTGCTTCATTTCCTCCTGCATCTTGTTTCTATAAACCCTACCTTATATTTACTAACCCACAGCACTATGCGCATTTTCACACCTCCTGCATTTGTTTTGTTTCTTTCTACTTTTCAAACACTTACACACAACGATTTACACATAAGTTCTACTCAACCTTCAGGTTCCCAACTCAGAATTCACACAAACATTACTTTAACTGACACCTTAAAAAGTGATCCTGGGTGTGGTCTGCCTTAAGTGTAATTAATTACATACTTGACTATTTTTTCTGCTAAATTGTAAGTCCCACTGAGGACACCGTATGGCTTATTCTCATTTATTTTCTATGTTATTTACAAATAAGCAGCCAATAAGAATCAGTTAAATGAATGACCATAATCAATTTAGTCAGTCACTTGAAAAAAGATGTGAAACCCAGTGAGGGGATAGAATGATGTGAAAGTCCCAAGAGGCTTTTAAACTGTGGCATCAGGAGTTCTGACTAGACTCCAGGACTGACTGGGGATGAGTGAGGTGGGCAAGGCTAGCCATCTGTGTCTAGGCTACCGTCCATCAAGTTGCCGCCATTATCCAGAGGTGTTTTACTCATTCCTTAGTCCTTCGGATTCATCTACATGAGGTGCCCATTGGGGTTGAGCTATGTATTCTCATAAGACATCACTTTCTTTACCAGCGTCGACCTTGTGATACAGGCACAAATAATAAAGAAGCAATTAAGCAAATATTTAGATTAAATACTGATTAGGTAAAGTATTTTCTTAGTAGTAATTGATAATTTGGATAAAGAAGGGGGAAAAAGTATACCATTTAGATAGAAGGGAGCTAAATCACATCAATTGATTCCTGATGTAAACTAGAGACTACTTTTGTGTTCGTTTTGCCAGCTATGGCTTCTCTGGGAGCTTAGTTGATAAAGAATCCACCTGCAATGCTGGAGACCCTGGTTTGATTCCTGGGTCAGGAAGATCCGCTGGAGAAGGGATAGGCTACCCACTCCAGTGTTCTTGGGCTTCCCTTGTGGCTCAGCTAGTAAAGAATCTGCCTGAAGTGCAGGAGACCTGGATTCGATCCCTGGGTTGGGAAGACCCGCTGAAGGAGGGAAAGGCTACCCACTCCAGTATTCTAGCCTGGAGAATTCCATGGACTGTGTAGTCCATGGGGTCGCAAAAAGTCGGACATGACTGAGCGACTTTCACTTTGCCATCTATTCTGTGTAAACAATATGAATTCTTACCTAATGCTGACAAATGTTTTAAATGAAGCACTTTGTGGAAATGGTTGTTAATTACTAGGTTTCTTAAAAGAAAATTACATATCAGGATTTATTTTTGAAGACATTTAAACTTATGTTATGCGCATATGTGTAATGAATGTTAGTTGCTATTTCTTATCTGAAAAAAAAAAAAACCAAAAAACATACAAATGAATCAATTCTTCTGGTATTTAATATAAAAGCAGCATTATAAAATCAAAGGCAATTTTCTAAAATTAAAAATGCATTATCCCTTATCCTAAATTGCTGTCATTATTCTTTTTTTTCCCCTATGGAGATTTCATACATATAAGAGTTTATATCATTAATGTGCAGTTTAAAGAATAACATTATTCATAAAATAAATACATGGAAACCACAGAGACAAAAAATTAAACATTACAAGTCTGAAGCTCTCCATGCATCCCTGTCTAATCACAGCCCCTTCACATGTAATAGGCTGAACTGAATATTAATCATCACCTTGCTTCTCCTTTGTCACTAATATATCAAAATAATATGCTGTTCAGTTTTGTTTCTTTTTAAACTTTATATACAGACTATGCTTCTTCTTAATTTTAAAGTTTATTTATATTGGTACAGGTAGCTATAGCTTGTTCATTTTCACTGAGGAATATATCATAGTTTTAAAAATTCATTTGGATAGTTTCTCATTTTTTACTTTTATGAACATTCTTGTGCTTGTTTCCTGGGTCTGTGCCATAGGGAAAGAGAGTGTTCAGTTTCTTGAGATATGTTACCCAATGTACTGTTAGAGTCCTCATTACTCCATATTCTTTCCAATTAATTGAATAAATAAAATTTTATTGTGGTTTTATCTTGCATTTTTATGATTTGTTATATTTTCATATATTTATGCAATTTTCTCTTTTGGAATGTGTTTGCATGATTTTTGCCTCTTTGGGGTTGTCTTTTGCATTTATTTTATTTTATTTTTTAATTTTTGTTTTTATTGGAGGCTAATTATTTTACAATATTATATTGGTTGGTTTTGTCATACATTGACATGAATCCGCCCTGGGGGTACATGAATTCCCCCTCCCGAACCCCCCTCCCACCTCCCTCTTCCCCTTATCCTCCCTCTGGGTCATCCCCGCATACCAGCCCCGAGCATCCTGTAACATGCATCGACCCTAAACTGGCGATTCGTTTCACATGTATATACATATACTATATATGTTAGTAACATTTTGTCATTTATATTTTTTCTTTAAATCATCCCCTGGTTAGTAGTTTTAACTCTTTTATCTTTTAATTCAATTTTATGATGTTTGATGAATATAGGTTATTCTTTGAATGTGGTAGAATTTGTTAGTTTTTCTTTTACAGATGTGATTTTTGTGTCTTATATAAGAAACCCTCTCTTATTTTAAAGTAGTAAAAATCTTCCTATTCAGTTCAGTTCAGTTCAGTTCAGTTGCTCAGTCGTGTCCGACTCTTTGCAACCCCGTGAATCACAGCACGGAGCCAGGCCTCCCTGTCCATCACCAACTCCCGGAATTCACTCAGTCTCATGTCCATCGAGTCGGTGATGCCATCCAGCCATCTCATTCTCTGTTGTTCACTTCTCGTCCTGCGCCCAGTCCCTCCAAGCATCAGAGTCTTTTCCAGTGAGTCAACTCTTGACATGAGATCCTCATTGTTATATAGTATATGTCTTTCAAAAGTGATACTGTTTTCCTTTCCCTGTTGAATGACCAAAAACAGATATTTTGTGTCGTATGTGAACAGCATTTCATTTTTTTTCCTTCCATGATCACCAATTAAATCAGTGCAATATATTGAGCAGTTTGTTCTCATATATACAAGTGTATGTATACAAACATGCAGATCTGTTTCCAAGTTTTCTGGTCCCTAGTTCTCTTTCTACAACTCTGTACAACAGTGATTAATTTTCATAACATTTTTATTGAATCCTGGTATCTAGTCATCCAAGTCCTCTTGTTCCCTCTTCAGGAACATCCTACACTCCTCTGAGCCTGTTTTTCTTCATATAAAGAGCATTGATATCTTATTTGGGAAGGAATTAATATCTCTATGAGACTGAGTTTCCAATTTCATTCAAAAAGTTTTATGTTTTTGTAAACAGTCTTTAATATGTTTTAGGCTTTCATATTATGTGGTAAATTTCTAAAACATATTATTCTAAGATTTGTTTTTATCATATAACAGTTTTATTAAATCTTATATATGAATATAATCTCCTCTAATATTACAAAGCTTTTTGCTAATTCTAATAATGTGTCTGAAGATTCTTTGAGCTGAGAAATTTGGACCTGTGTGCATTATACTTAAAAAAAAAATACAATCTATTAATATTTTAAAACTGCTCCCTTATAACACAAGGAACACAGATTAACAAAAACCAATGAACCTCTCAAATCCAAGACTTCTTTCCAGTAATTTTTCACTTTATTTTTGAATTTTTCATGCTTTCTTGCTCTCGAATTTTAAGATAAATTTCCTTCTGTCTAAAATGCATTCCTTAGAAGCTAATTTTGTCAGTTCTTAATAGTAATTCTCTAAGTTTTTAATTTGTCTAATATGTTTTCATTTTTACCGTTGTTCACTAAAAGATAGTTTCACTTAATTTAGAAGTCTGGGTCACCAAATATTTTCTCTCATTACGTTGAAGATATTCACCTTGCTTTCATGGTTGTTATTCAGAAATCAGCCTTGACTGATAGAGAACCCATTTATCTCTGGTTTCTTTTAAGACTTTCTCTTCATCTTTGATATACTACTGTTTTTACCCTGAAATGCCTAAGTATGGATTTATTTTTATGTATTTTACTTTAGGGTTTTTAGACTTACTAAAAATGTGGGCTATGTTTTTCAATAATTCTAGAAGCTCTTATAATTTCAAAACTGTCTTTTTTTATTCCATTTGTATGTCAGTTTCAAACATTGATTATACCAGAATTTTCTCATTTTTTCCCCATTTCTCTCATTTGCATGAATGAGATTTCATCTCATTTCTCAGATCTTTCTTCCATGTTACTTTATTTAATCTGATATTTGATTCACTTTAATAGTTATATCTTTAACTTATATTTTGTGTTTCAATCCAGTCAGATTCTACTGCCTCCTACTTCTTCTCACCCATTTCTATTTATGTAAATGTATTGAACACACATCCATCCTTTCTGCAGTTCTGATACCTGAAGTTTTTCTGAACATCATTCTGAGTTTTAATGTCTGTGTTTGTTCATACTTGAGATGGCTTATTTCTTGGTGAATTGTGAGCTCAGAACCGCTGGAACTATACTGAGGCCAAAAGTGCTTCCCAGACTTGTGGGATCACTGCCAAACAGAACCATTTAACCAAATCTGGGACTTAAAGGGCTTTGGGTCAATTGATATTATGAATACAGTCTCAAATTCCATATGAATGGAAGGGTTTTGGTGTTTTTTTTTTTTTTTTTTTTTTGGTCAGTTTTACTCGAAGATAGCATCTTTTCAGGAAGGCATTTGCATTGGTTTTCTCTGTTAGGTGATTTTTCCCTTATTACCCAATAAGGTGTCATCTTAAAAAGGGATCCAACATTTTGTGAGGTGTGTTTAAAAAAAAAAAAAACAACACTGATTTTGGCCTTTCTAGTGCTAAAAGTTCCTGTGTTTCCTATCCATGCAAGTATGCAGACTATTAAAAATCAAGCATCAGGCAGCATGCGTAACTACATAGTCCAGGGGGAAAGTTTGGCCATAGTGTTTTTGGGTTTTTTTGTTTGTGTGTTTGTTTTTTAATGCATGACAGATTCTTTAAATTCTATAGTGCTTTAAAATTTTCAAAAGTTTCAAACAATTTCATATACTTCCATAATAAAACCATTTCCCCCACCCCTACTTTACCCTCTCCCCTTCCCACCCCCAATGGTAACTACTAGGTTTGCTCTCTGTATTTGTGAGTCTACTTCTTTTTTTTCCCCTTATTCACTAGTTTTTTGTATTTGTTTAGATTCTACATATAAGTGACATCATACACTATTTATCTTTCTCTGTCTGACTTATTTCACTCAACATAATTCCCTCCAAGTTCATCTATGTTGCTGCAAGTGGCATTATTTTGTTCTTTTTATGACTGAGTAATATTCCATAGTATATATACACCACATCTTCTTTTTCTATTCATCTGTTGATGGGCACTTAGGTTGCTTCCATACCTGTGGCCCCAGAGCTTTCTCACTTTTCTGAAATCCCATTTTCTAACTATTTGGGGCTCCTTTATTTTTACATCTGCTCACCTATATAATTTAAAAATACAGATTTTAAAATAGGGGCTTCCCAGGAGACTCAGTGGTAAAGCAATGGCCTGCAGTGTAGAAGACTCAGGTGTGATCCTTGGGTCAGGAAGATCCCCTGGAGAAGGAAATAGCAAACCTCTCCTGTATTCTTGCCTGGGAAATCCCATGGACAAAGGAACCTTGTAGGTTATAGTTCATGGAATCACAAAGAGTTGGGCACTACTTAGCAACTAAACACACACATATATGCACATTTTAAAATATATTTTGTCCCTCATGTTTAGGTCTAAAAAGTTTTTCTGAATTTCTCATCAGAGGATCCAAAAGAGAAAAGCTTTCTAAAATTTTTTTGAAGTCTTTATCCACATATATACATGATTTTAAATGTATGCATTACAATATATGTTATGAGTTGAATACTGACCAAATATACTAAATCATTTGCATAGGTTCTTAGAGAATCTAGTGACCATACAGCTCTTATGTAAAAACTGGCCGTTGCATATTATATTACAAAGTTAGTAATTATTTTTAAAAAATTGATAAAAGTAGAAAATGAAATAAGAAGATTCAATATTAACTCATATATTCCCTTATGAGAAAATTTAGCCCTTATAGATTATAAAGAAACAAAAACTTTATATACCATCATATCAAAAACACAACATTTTTGCTTTTTTTAATGGAAAGGAAGATCTTTGGAAGTAAAACATTAAGTCTCTCAAATTCAAACAGCTGTTAATGTAATGTAGAATAGCAAGTAGGAATAAATACTTCTGAAGTGCTCATTCAGTTGTTCCAGAGATTAAAAAAACAATCAACCAAATAAGTCTGGTTGTTTCACAGTCTGACAGTGAAAAGTCCATGTCATGTTGTACTATTAATAAATGAGTTTACAGTATAACAAGAATTTCAAAGCATTACAGGGAGCAAGAGTTGCTACAAATGATTTATAATCACATCAACGTTGTCCTGCTTGAGATTTATGAGATCATACTGTTCAATCAATTCTAAAAGCTATGAAGGTAAACTCCATGTATGTAAGTAGCCTGTGGTTCACTCTGGGGTTGGGTAAACTAACCTGCAGTATGTTATTAACATGTTTTTTTCTTAAAGGTGCTGTGGTGATTTCAATTGTCTTTTTTTTTTAATATGTAATAAATAGTTGTATTTTCCTTTATCCATGGAAAGATTGATTATAGAGTACATGAGGCTCCAGAGAAAATCATACTCTTACACCAGCCTTGATTTTTTTGTCTTTCTTCACTATGCATACCTATTTCTTATTGTGAATGCTAGTTGATCATTTAATTATAGTTAAATGATGACATACAAAAAGGGACACCATGAAAATGTCATGGGAATTTAAAAGAAAAGTTTAATCATTCTGTTAACCTATATACTGAAAGTTATATTTTCAAATTCATCTTAATCAATTTATGTAGTCATTTCACTTCATAAATTGAAATGAATATGCTATTATGTCCAGGACTAATCTGGCATATATTTTCTACATATTTCTGAAATACATAGTTAGAATATTACTGGAGTCCATTAAGTCCATTTTCAAGTCCACCTTAAAAATAAGGTGGGGGAGGCAAATCCAGGAAAGCCAGTTACTTAATTAAAGTCTATTTTATATTATTATCATTACTGAAATTACTATGAATGAGTGTTTGAAAGTTGCTCAGTTGTATCCAGCTCTTTGAGACAGCATGGATTGTAGCCCACCAGGCTCCTCTGTCCATGAAGTTATCCAGGCAAGAATACTAGAATGGTTTGCTATTCTGTTCTTCAGGGGATCTTCCCGACTCAGGGATCAAACCCAGGACTCCTGTATTGCAGGTAGATTCTTTATCATCTGAGCCATCAGGGAAGCCTGAAGTTACTATGTCATATTATTAAATGTGTCCAAAGCAAGTTTAGAGCTGTGTTCATCATCACAATATTTGAAGGAACTTGCCGCTCATGATTATTCTCATATTCTGGACAGAAAATCTATGCAAAAACACAGGATGAACAGCCACTATATTGTATTGCTGGCCTTGCTGAGGAATTCCAGGAGTGTGCCTGGACCTTTTTAAGCACCTGCAAGCCTTAAAAAGCACCACTGTTGAAGTCTCAGCAGAAAATACACCCATACTCCTAGGGGAAAGCACAGGGGAAAAACACGATGGTTTTACAAAACACCACAATAACTCAGTAACCCGGGAAAGAATCTTTTTATTATTATTTTTTTTTATTTTTTTAATTTATTTATTTTAATTGGAGGCTATTTACTTTACATTATTGTATTGGTTTTGCCGTACATTGACATGAATCTGCCCCAGGTGTACATGTGTTCCCCATCTTGAACCCCCTCCCACCTCCCTCCCCATCCCATCCCTCTGCTTCATCCCACTAAATCTATCATCTAACCGAAGAGGCAAAAGGAAACTATAAAATAAAACTTACATTTAAAATAAGAAATAGAACACAATTATCTTTCAAAATAAAGTGACTGTAACATGGGTTTCATGGGTTTTTCATTATACCCCACAATATTCTTCTACCTTCAAAAATTAAAACCATGAGATTTTAAGCATAGTTTAAAAGATTGGGGAACTTCCTTCAAACTGTCATCTTTCCTGAGTAAAAATAAGTATATGATATAGAAGCAAAAGTCAAGGTGGCTTTGTTTCTGTTATTAGCAAGGCAACAGACTAGTCACCAGGTTGGGGCTGAGTCAGCATCATCTGCTCTCAACGTCACCAGGGGTGAAGATCAGACATTAAAGCATGAATACGCGTGTCAGGGATCCCAGTGTGGACCATGAATGTAGTAAAGAGGCAGGGAAGGAGAGGCACAGAGAAATTAAAATACAAAATACAGAATGAAAGTACAAAGAGAAAATTTAACATCAGATATAAGAGAGGTGGGAAAAATCAGCTGGATTAAAAACTCACTCTACACAAGTAAAGGGAAAAGGAAGTGAGACTGGAATTAGAAGGTGATGGGCAGAAACCTCAGGTATAGCTCAGACTGAACATGAGAATGGTAATGTTGCTTTTAGTTTCTGTTCTGATAAAAATCAGAGCTGAAAACACGGAGTTGGGTAGAGGTTTTTTTTTATTTTAATTTTCATTTTGAAGTGATCTTTATTTTTTTAATTTATTTTAACCGTTGGCTAATTACATTATATTCTCTTAAATAAACCATCTCTGATGCGTGATACAGAGATGGTTTACTTAAGAGAATATAAGTGACATAGCTTACCCAATAGCCAAAATTTAAGGAGTATTTGACTGAATTCACTGCAGATGGTGACTGCAGCCATGAAATTAAAAGACACTTGCTCCTTGGAAGAAAAGCTATGACAAACCTAGACAGCATAATAAAAAGCAGAGACATTATTTTGCCAACAAAGGTCCATCTAGTCAAGGCTACGATTTTTCCAGTATGGATGTGAGAGTTGGACTATAAAGAAAGCTGAACACCAAAGAATTGATGCTTTTGAACTGTCGTGTTGGAGAAGACTCTTGAGAGTCTCTTGGACTGCAACGAGATAAAACCAGTCCATCCTAAAGGAAATCAGTCCTGAATGTTCTTTGAAAAGGCTGATGCTGAAGCTGAAACTCTAATACTTTGGCACCCGATGTGGAGAAGATTGAAGGTGGGAGGAGAAGGGGACAACAGAGGATGAGATGGTTGGATGGCATCACGGACACAATGAGTTTGAGTAGGTTTCAGGAGTTGGTGATGAGCAGGGAAGCCTGGAGTACTGCAGTCCATAGAGTCTCAAAGAGTTGGACACAACTGAGCAACTGAACTGACTGAAAGAGATGGGGACACAAGCCCTAAAAGGTGTGTTGTGTAACTGGTTACTGATGTGGCTCATTTTCACTGGTGCCCTCTGCATAGCCATGTGGAAGACACCTCAGGAACATACACCAAAGGAAAGGGAGATTGGGATGAGATGCTGTCCTGGAGTCCTGAGTGCCTGTATGGACTGAGTGCTTTCAGCAAGCTTCAAGAGAAAATAGCAACAAACAACACCCAGGTTTATAGATCTTGTTCTGAGCAAATATTTATGTTATAATAGCCGTACATCAAAGAATAAATGAATTCTAAAATAATTAAGAAGTCAAATTGAGATGATATAAGTCAAAGATGATATTAATAGAATAAAGAAGCAGAAGAAAACTTAGAGTATATTGTAAAACTGCTATTGAAAAAGTATAAAATTCCACAACTTTAATTTCACAATTATATTTCAAAATTTGCAGAATTATTGAGACTGTGCCAGATATGGTGAGTTTTCTTTTCAATAATTCTTCTTTAGGTTTCATAGCTGGGACCACTGGCATCCTTGCAGGTAGGGGAGACATGTGACTAGGTTCTGGCCAGGATAGAATATTCTAATGGGAGTTTCTAAAAATCTTTTTCAAGATAGTGTAAGAGATCTTTTTTCTCTTATTCTCTATTTCATCCAGCCAACTCTCAGAAAAGCAAATGACCCCTGTTGGACCTTGGAGTCAAAGTATTTCAGGACAGGGAAGCAACAACAGAAGGACCTGATGTTTAGGAAACCACAGCAAACCTAAGCATTCACCTTGACTTTTAGCAGAGTGATGTTTAAATTATCTCTATCTGGGGCTTTATGTTGCCTGCCCTTGAATCTAATCCTATTGGATACAGAGACAAAATTCAGCAAATAAGAGTATTGCTACTGTTGCTGCAGACATATCAATTAGCACATATATATATATATATATATATATATATATATATATTATATATACACACACATATTTGACGTATAGTTGACATATAGGTTGGGGTATATATTGATGTACATTTAACATGTATAATTATATGTATATATATATATATGCATATGTATATGAAGTTGCCTGGGTAACCATTGTTTTTCAAGATACTTTTACATTCCCAACTGTCAGCATGATGAAAGAAGGTAGGAGACAAAATCCATTGTTAATATTTTAGTTTATTTCCTTCTAGTTTTCTTTTTCCCAATGACTGGATTTTTGGTCACATAATTGTTATTATATTTATGCAGCTTTTAAATTATTTTTCTGTGGTATTACATAGACTTAAGACATAACTTTTAATACAAGGTGGCACTGGTGGTAAAGAACCCGCCTGCTAATGCATGAGACTTAGGAAACATGGGTTTGGTCCCTGGGTCAGGAAAATTCCCTAGAGTTAGACATGTCAACCCTCTCCAGTATTCTTACCTGGAGAATCCATGGACAGAGGAGCCTGGCAAGCTATGGTCCATAGGGTCTCAAAGAGTTGGACATGACTGAAGTGACCTAGCACATACCAATGAAAGTGAAAGTCGCTCAGTTAGCAAAAGTATAACTCTTCACGACCCCACAGACTATATAGCCCATGGAATTCTCTAGGCCAGAATACTAGAGAGGGTAGCCTTTCCCTTTTCCAGGGGATCTTCCCAACCCAGAGATTGAACCCAAGTCTCTCACATTGCAGGTGGATTCTTTACAAGCTCAGCCACAAGGGTAGCCCTTAGCACATAGTAAATAACACATAAGTTTTAATGGCAATAAGTTTTTAAAGCATGTGGAAAGTAAGGGCTTCCCTGGTGGCTCAGATAGTAAAGAATCCATCTGCAGTGCAAGAGACCCAGGTTTAATCCCTGGGTCAGGAAGATCCCCTGAAGAAGGGAATGGCTACCCACTCCACTATTTTTGCTTAGAGAGTTCCATGGATAGAGGAGCCTGGCAGGCTGTAGTCCATGAGGTCGCAGTCTGATATGACTGAGTGAGGAACACTTACTTACTTAACTACGGGAAGTAAATGTAATGGGTATAAAGTATGAACATGTAAAGAATAGCTTAGATAGGCAACAAACTAATTGACTAGATTTGAGGATAAATTCTAGACAGTTTATCGCTGCAGAGACAACTCACTAGAACAGCAAAAAGCCAGAGGAGCAGAGGACACAAAGGTGGAGGGGGTGGAGAATCACAAGGAGGGCAAGGCCCACGGAGGCCAAAGAAATGAAAACCATCAAGCATGACCAGTTCTTGACAGACCAAGGAGGGATTCCCAGCTCAAGGGCAGGATACTAACACAAGAGTACCTTAAAAATGGATATGCGTGTGGGGGTAGGGGGATACTTGTGTGCATGGGTACAAGGGTGGAGGGAACAGTGTCTTGACATTTAGTAGGTTTTTCCTTAGCCGGTTAGATGTGGCAGGCAGAGTTAAGATGAAAGTGATCCTTAGTTACATTTGTAAGTGGTTTTTAATTTTTCTTTATAAATATTTCAGTAAAGAAAAGAAAACATAACCCACCCACCCCCACACACGCACATTCAATTTTTGAGATTACTTCCGTGAATTATTTAGAAGAAATGGAATTGCTAAGCCATAGTTCACTTTGTGTATTTTTTAAAATTCTTTATAAAATTTTCTCAATTGGTTTCTGTAAAGCTTCTAGCAAATAAAACTTCTACCAGTAATAGATTTGACCTTCTTTAAGCATACTAATATTATCAGAAATATTAAAAGGAAAAAAATTCTTTGATAGGTGACTAAATTCGGAGAAGGCAATGGCAAGCCACTCCAGTACTATTGCCTAGAAAATCCCATGGATGGAGGAGCCTGGTAGGCTGCAGTCCGTGGGGTCGCTAAGGGTCAGACACGACTGAGCGACTTCACTTTCACACATTGGAGAAGGAAATGGCAACCCACTCCAGTGTTCTTGCCTGGAGAATCCCAGGGACGGGGGAGCCTGGTGGGCTTCCGACTATGGGGTCACATAGAGTCGGACACGACTGAAGTGACTTAGCAGCAGCAGCAGGTGACGTTATTCTGGTTTACATTGGTTTGATTAATACAGGAAGTGCATATTGTCCTACAATTATGTACTAATTTTAGTTTTTAATAAATTATATATTAATAGTATTGGCTTATGTGTCAAATAAGCCAAGAATATTAATTTACTTCATTTGTGCAGTAGTACTGCAGTTCATGGGGTTGCAAAGAGTCAACATGACTTAGTGAATGAAAAACAACAACAACATAAGGGACAAAACTTAGTGAAATATTTCTTTAAATGTATGTATCAGTTTTCTTAGGGTTGTCCTAAGGAAATATCACAGGTTAGGTGGCTTAAATTTTATTTTCTCACTGTTCTGGAGGCTGAAATTCTAGGATGAGGTGTCAGCACGTTTGACTTCCTCTGAGGCCTACTCCTAGCCTTCCTGTTGCTGCTGTTAAGTAACTTCAATCATGCCTGACTCTTTGCAGTCCCATGGTCTGCAGCATGCCAGGCTTCCATGTCCTCCACCATCTCCCAGAGCTTGCTCAAATTCATATCCATTGAGTCGGGATGTCATCCAACCATCTCGTCCATGCCATCCCCTTCTCTTCCTGCCTTCAATCTTTCCCAGCATCAGGGTCTTTGCCAAGGAGTCAGATCTTCACATTGGGTGGCCAAAATACTGGAGTTTAAGCTTCACCATCAGTCCTTCCAATGACTATTTAGGACTGATCTCCTTTAGCATGGACTGGTTGGATCTCTTGCAGTCCAAGGGACTCTCCAGAGTCTTCTCCAACATCACAGTTTGAAAGCATCAGTTCTTCAGTTCTCAGCCTTCTTTATGTTCCAACTCTCACATCCATACATGACTACTGGAAAAACCATAGATTTGACTATACGGATTTTTGTTGTCAAAGTAATGTCTCTGCTTTTTAATTTGCTGTCTAGGCTTGTCATAGCTTTTCTTCCAAGGAGCAAGCATCTTTTAATTTTATGGTTGCAGTCACCATCTATTATGATTTTGGAGCCCAAGAAAATAAAATCTGTTACTGTTTCCATTGTTTCCCCATCTATTTGCCATGAAGTGATGGGACTGGATGCTATGTTCTTAGTTTTTTGAATGTTAAATTTTAAGCCAGATTTTTCACTCTCCTCATTCACCTTCATCAAGAGGCTCTTTAGTTCCTTTTGTTTTCTGCCATAAGGGTGGTGTCATCTGCATATCTGAGATTATTGGTATTTCTCCCGGCAATCTTGATTCCAGCCTATACTTCATCTAGCCCAGAATTTCACATGATGTACTCTGCATATACCTTAAATATGCAGGGGCCAATATACAGTCTTGATGTACTCCTTTCCCAATTTTAAACCAGTCTGTTCTTCAATGTCAGGTTCTGACTGCTGTTTCTTTTCTTTCATTTTTCAGGAGGCAGGTAATCTTGTGATCCACACAAAGGCTTTAGTGTAGTCAGTGAAGTAGAAGTAGATGTTTTCTGGAATTCTCTTGTTTTTTCTATGATCCCACAGACATCAGCTTGCAGATGGTCAAATCCTCTCCATGTCCTCGCAGGTTACCCCTCAGTCTGTATGTTGTTTGTGTCCTAATATTTTCTAATAAGATCACCGGTGATATGGAATTAGGGCACACAAATGGCCTTTCATCACCTTACCTACCTCTTTTAAGGCCCCTCTTCAAAACCAATCACATTCTGAGGTCTTGGGCCAGGTTAGGACTTCAACATAGATTTTGTAGAGACATAGTTCAGCTTATAATATCCAAATGCTGAAGGACAGAATTTACATTGCAAGACAAGTAGAGGATATTTTTTGTTCAGTTTTCTTGAAGAGGTTTTTAGACAAGGAAGTTAAAATAGTATTTGTTTGTGGGATAGTTGATGC
This sequence comes from Moschus berezovskii, assembly GCF_049115385.1. NCBI lineage: Eukaryota > Metazoa > Chordata > Mammalia > Artiodactyla > Moschidae > Moschus > Moschus berezovskii. Next base: position 12,237,255 of record NC_142482.1, on the reverse strand, counting down.
TACCAACATTGTTGAAGGTTGAGAGAAAAAATGGAGATGAGTGATCAGCCAGAAGACTCTCAGAAGAGCCTAGGACAGAAACCTTAAGGTTCTCAGCAATGTTGTAACCAGTCGACAACATAAGATGACCATTCAAGTGGCATTTTCAGATTCTTTGACAAGTTATTTACAACCTCTCCAAAAAGAACAAGTCTGGAGGAAACAATAAAACCTTAGGTTATAACAACAGTGATGTGAGGGAGGGGCGATGTTCTAAAGCACCCCTGCTGTTTTGGATCTTCTCAGCCCCTCCCCATCAGAGCCCCCCCCTTTTTTTTAATTTGAGGCTAATTACTTTACATTAATATATTGGTTGTTTTTGCCATACATTGACAATAATTTGCCCTGGGTGTACATGTGTTCCCCTTCTTGAATCCCCCTCCCACCTCCCTCCTCCCCATAGCCTCCCTCGCCTCAGCTTGCCCTCAGCAGCTGCCTGAATTCAACTGACAGAAGTTCTATGCCTGGGAGTTGACGATTGAAATGCAGATTTATATCTGCATCCTAAATGTTTAGAGGAGGCTGAGGCTCCGAGGTTACTTACAGATGGAGAGTTACTAAGTGTCAGGGCCTGGATTTGACTGAAGTCTCTGGGTGACAATACCTAACCTGTTGCAATGAACTTTGATTTTAGGAAGCATTCATATCTGAACATTCTTTTATTTTTCAAAGTTCATACTAAGTTAACTGAGATGCTAGTAAGTTTATTTTCATTAAGATGGCCCATGGGCAACAGCATTGCTACCCCAGCCAGTGAGTTGTGGAAGCTCTGAAGCATCTGGTCCTTGTCTCCACCATAAGGTTAAGATTAGTTCTAATAAATCTTTAAGCACAAATAATCGTTTAAGAGATCTCTACCCACTCTAAAATTTGGAAGATGATTAATTTGAATCTATAACTCAAATTAATAGCATTTTTAATTGAAGTATGGTTGATTTACAAAGCTGTGCAAATTAATAGAATTTTATAAGTCTCATCAAAGGCTCTTTTTGTGTTTTGGGGAAATATTTAGTTTTAAAAATACCTTATTTCCCTGGGGAACATGGCCTGTCATGTAATTGATATCTGAAGTCAATGTTGACTACAGATACACTTTCATAGATGTACCAAGATAATGATTAAAATAAGCCTATTATTGATAATAAACTAAACAGGATGCTAGATTTTCTATTTTAGAGCATATTAAAGAGATTTTTTTTAGCTTGAATAAAATTTAAGTTTGTATACTTTGTAGTTTTTTATAAGGAGATTATTTCAAAAAAGCTTGATTTTATTAACATGTAAATAACTTCTAAGTGATGTTTGAAAAGAAGAATAGTTATTTTAATAGAAAAAAATGCTAGTGTTAAAGCTTAATTTTCAAAAAGTTAAAATTATTCAGTTCAGTTTAGTTCAGTTCAGTCGCTCAGTCGTGTCCGACTCTCCGCGACCCCATGAATCACAGCACGCCAGGCCTCCCTGTCCATCACCAACTCCCGGAGTACACTCAAACTCATGTCCACAGAGTCGGTGATGCCATCCAGCCATCTCATTCTCCGTCGTCCCCTTCTCCTCCCGCCGCCAAAAGCAGAGACATTACTTTGCCAACCAAGGTCCGTCTAGTCAAGGCAATGGTTTTTCCCGTGGTCATGTATGGATGTGAGAGTTGGACTGTGAAGAAGTCTGATCGCCGAAGAATCGATGCTTTTGAACTGTGGTGTTGGAGAAGACTCTTGAGAGTCCCTTATACTGCAAGGAGATCCAACCAGTCCATTCTAAAGGAGATCAGTCCTGGATGTTCATTGGAGGGACTGATGCTAAAGCTGAAACTGCAATACTTTGGCCACCTCATGCGACGAGTTGACTCACTGGAAAAGACTCTGATGCTTACTCTCAGGCAAATATTACAGAAATCTGTGCCAAAAATTCTGTTTAACTCTTGATTAATGAGGGAAGCAGTTGTATTGTTATCAGCTTAAGGAGCTTTTCAGAAATTAGGGTATTTATAGTCAATTTAATGAATAAATGTTAAGAGAGCATACAAACTTTCTTTAGTTAGATACAAATTAGTTAATATCTAACAGATCATCAATCATTATGGTTATCTGTTCCACCACACAGAAAGTATACACGACTCTGCTGGAGGAAATCAACAAGTTAGCAAGGGAAGTCTGGGAGCTTTAATGAAGAGAAACAGTGAGAGGAACCAAAGGCCTCCTGAGACAATTCTTGGGTAGCTGTTGCTCCTATGTGATACTTAAAGATGATTCTGTCCATTTCTTTGCTTTTTTTTCTAAGTTTTGAATAAGTTTTCTGACAACAACTTCAAATTTTTATGCAGGTACATTTATGTAAGTATTCAAAATTATATGTGTACTTACTTTTCAATTTAGCATAGTTGAAAATATAAATAAGAAAAATTTCCCAACTGTAAATAATTTATAGTAAAAAAGGGAAACAAGTAGGTATATATTATATTATAATAAATGCAATAAAAGCAATATGAATGAGCGATGGTAGGTGTCTGATGGTAGAGCTAGGGATTGCAGGTCTTGGAGATCAGGGAAATTCATTAAACACATGACAGTGAAGAACAGATAAAATATATGAGACTCATGGAACCTGGTAAAAAGAAAATATGCCTTCGTTGTTCTCAATATATAATTTTTGATGGATTCCCTTCTAGTTTCATTTGTACATGGGGAGATCTATACAGTGTTGGACATATAACATTGCAACCTGAGTGTTCAAATATAAATGTGTTAAGTAATTTTCTCTAGATATGTTAAGGTTTTGGAGTTTGGATGTAGAAAGAAACAGGGGGAGGGTAGTTAGTTTCATAAATGATATTTCATAAAATGTGGACTCCAGAGACCTGCCTCAGAATTCAGGGGCTTGTTTTAAAAGACAGTTTCAAAAAACTGTTTCCCTGTGACCATCTTTCCTTGTCTACAAGGCAAGTGTATAATCTACACAGTCCCAATGTATAGTCTGGCACATAATCACATGTGAGAAATTACTTTCCAAATTAAACTTTATGAATTAGTACAGTCGTTAGATAACGGGTTAGAGATTATTAAAGGTGTTCCAGCCAGGAAACCAAGAAGAGAAATGTAAATGTATATAACAATTATTAATTATGATGGCCAGTGATTTATCAATTTAACAATAAAATCAGTGTATAACATTAAGAGGAAGCAATTATTTTTAAATAATTTGTCAAGTATATTTTAACCTCTAAAATAAAATTAATTGATTGCACTCAGTTGTCTGAAATAACATCAGTTCAGTTCAGTTGCTCAGTCATGTCTGGCTCTTTGAGAGCCCATGGTCTGCAGCATGCCAGGCCTCTCTGTCCATTATCAACTCGCGGAATTTACTCGAACTCATATCCATTGAGTTAGTGATGTCAACCAAACATATCATCCTCTGACATCCCCTTCCCCTCCTGCGTTCAATCTTTTCCAGCACTGGGTCTTTTCCAATGAGTCAGTTCTTCTCATCAGGTAGCCAAAGTATTGGAGTTTCACCTTCAACATCAGTACTTCCAATGAATATTCAGGACTGATTTCCTTTAGGATTGACTGGTTGGATCTCCTTGCAGTCCAAGGGACTCTCAGAGTCTTCTCCAAAACCACAGTTGAAAGCATCAATTCATCAGTACTCAGCTTTCTTTAGAGCCCAACACTCACATCCATACATGACTACAGGAAAAAAAAAAAAAAAAAAAACACCATATCCTTGACTAGGTGGACCTTTGTTGGCAAAGTAATGTCTCTGCTTTTGAATATGCTGTCTAGGTTGGTCATACCGTTCCTTCCAAGCAGTGTCTTTTAATTTCATGGCTGCAGTCACCATCTGTAGTGATTTTGGACCCCAGAAAAATAAAGTCAGTCACTGTTTCCCCATCTATTTGCCATGAAGTGATGGGACTGGATGCCATGATCCTAGTTTTCTGAATGTTGAGCTTTAAGCCAACTTTTTCACACTCATCTTTCACTTTCATCAAGAGGCTCTTTAATTCTTCTTCAGTTTCTGCCATAAGGGTGGTGTCATCTACATATCTGAAGTTATTGATATTGCTCCCACCAGTCTTGATTCCACCTAGTGCTTCCTCCACCCAGCGTTTCTGATGATGCATGGAAAAGACAGAGGAACCAGAGATCTAATTGTCAACATCCGCTGGATTATCAAAAAAGCAAGAGCATTCCAGAAAAACATCTGCTTCTGCTTTATATGCCAAAGCCTTTGACTGTATGGACCACAATAAACTGTGGAAAATTCTGGAAGAGATGGGAATACCAGACCACCTGACCTGCCTCTTGAGAAACACGTATGCAGGTCAGGAAGAAACAGTTAGAACTGGACATGGAACAACAGACTGGTTCCAGATAGGAAAAGGAGTGTGTCAAGGCTGTATATTGTCACCTTGCTTATTTAACTTATATGCAGAGTACATCATGAGAAACGCTGGGCTGGAGGAAGCACAAGCTATAATCAAGATTGCTGGGAGAAATATCAAGTGGTGATACTGAGCTGTTTATTGACTTAATTCAGATACTGTTGAACAGAGCCTAACCCAAATAAATGTATAACAGGATGTCATATACAATGAAAAAATAGTGAGATATAATACAATGCAGAAATGAGTAAGAGACAAGAAATACGAAGATAATTATTTGTTTATTTTTTATTTTTTATTGGAGGCAAATTATTTTACAATATTATATTGGTTGGTTTTGCCATACATTGACATGAATTCGCCCCAGGTGTACATGAGTTCCCCCTCCTGAACCCCCCTCCCACCTCCCTCCTCCCTTTATCCTCCCTCTGGGTCATCCGCGCATGCCAGCCCTGAGAATCCTGTAACATGCATCGACCCTGAACTGGTGATTTGTTTCACATATGACAACATACATGTTTCAATGCCATTCTCCCAAATCATCCCACCCTCACCCTCTCCCACAGAGTCATTATTTAAATAAAAGTGTGTGTGCACACGCGAACACTCCATTGCTTAGTCATGCGTCACTCTTTGCAACCTAATTAACTGTAACCTGCCAGCCTCCTCTGTCCATGGGGTTCTTCAGGCATGAATACTGTAGCTGGTTACCTTTTCCTACTCTGGGGATCTTACCGACTTAGAGATCAAACTCGTGTCTCTTGCATCTCCTGTATTGGTAGGCAGATTCTTTACCACTCAGTCACCTGGGAAGCCCAAATAAATGTATAACAGGATGTTATATACAATGAAGAAGAAACAGATGTTTTTCTGGAACTCTCTTGCTTTCTCCATGAACCAGCGGATGTTGGCAACTTGATCTCTGGTGCCTCTGCCTTTAGGAGAAGGCAATGGCAACCCACTCCAGTACTCTTACCTGGAAAATCCTATGGACAGAGGAGCCTTGTAGGCTGCAGTTCATGGGGTCGCTAAGAGTCGGACACAACTGAACGACTTCACTTTCACTTTTCACTGTCATGCATTGAAGAAGGAAATGGCAACCCACTCCAGTTTTCTTGTTTGGAGAATCCCAGGGAAGGGGGAGCCTGGTGGGCTGCTGTCTATGGGGTCACACAGAGTCAGACACGACTGAAGCGACTTAGAAGCAGCAGCAGCCTCTGCCTTTTCTAAAATCTGCTTGAACATCTGGAAGTTCACGGTTCACATATTGTTGAAGCCTGGCTTGGAGAATTTTGAGCATAATTTAACTAGCGTGTGAGATGAGTGCAATTGTGCGGTAGTTTGAGCATTCTTTGGCATTGCCTTTCTTAGGGATTGGGATGAACACTGACCTTTTCCAGTCCTGTGGCCACTGGTGAGTTTTCCAAATGTGCTGGCATATTGAGTGAAGCACTTTCACAGCATTATCTTTCAGGATTTGAAATAGCTCAACTGGAATTTCATCACCTCCACTAGCTTTGTTCATAGTGATTCTTTCTAAGGCCCACTTGACTTCACATTCCAAGATGTCTGGATCTAGGTCAGTGATCATGCCATTGTGATTATCTTGGTCGTGAAGAACTTATTTGTACAGTTCTTCTGTGTATTCTTAACACCTCTTCTTAATATCTTCTGCTTCTATTAGGTCCATACGATTTCTGTCCTTTATCGAGCCCATCTTTGCATGAAATGTTCCCTTGGTAACTCTAATTTTCTTGAAGAGATCTCTTGTTTTTCCTATTCTGTTGTTTTCCTCTATTTCTTTGCATTGATCGCTGAGGAAGGCTTTTGTATCTCTCCTTGCTATTCTTTTGAACTCTGCATTCAGATGCTTATATCTTTCCTTTCCTCCTTTGCTTTTCACTCTCTTCTTTTCACAGCTATTTGTAAGGCCTCCTCATACAGCCATTTTTTTTTTTGCATTTATTTTCCATAGAGATGGTCTTTGTCCCTGTTCTTGTACCATGTCACGAACCTCCGTCCATAGTTCATCAAGCACTCTTATCTATCAAATCTAGTCCCTTAAATCTATTTCTCACTTACACTGTATAATCATAAGGGATTTGATTTAGGTCATACCTGAATGATCTAGTGGTTTTCCCTACTTTCTTAAATTTAAGTCTGAATTTGGCAATAAGGAGTTCATGATCTGAGCCACAGTCAGCTCCTGGTCTTGTTTTTGCTAACTTGTATAGAAAAACATCTATTTCTGCTTCATTGACTATGCCAAAGCCTTTGACTGTGTGGATCACAATTAACTGTGGAAAATTCTGAAAGAGATGGGAATACCAGACCACCTGACCTGCCTCTTGAGAAACCTGTATGCAGGTCAGGAAACAACAGTTAGAACTGGACATGGAACAACAGACTGGTTCCAAATAGGAAAAGGAGTACGCCAAGGTTGTATATTGTGACCCTGCTTATTTAACTTGTATGCAGAGTACATCATGAGGAACGCTGGGCTAGAAGAAGCACAAGCTGTTATCAAGATTGCCAGGAGAAATATCAGTAACCTCAGATATGCAGATGACACCACCTTTATGGCAGAAAGTGAAGAGGGACTAAAAAGCCTCTTGAGGAAATTGAAAGAGGAGAGTGAAAATCTTGGTTTGAAGCTCAACATTCACAAAACAAAGATCATGGCATCTGGTCCCATCACTTCATGGGAAATAGATGGGGAAATAGTGGAAACAGTGTCAGACTTTATTTTTTGGGCTCCAAAATCACTGTGGGTGCTGATTGCAGCCATGAAATTAAAAGACGTTTATTCCTTGGAAGGAAAGTTATGACCAACCTAGACAGCATATTAAAAAGCAGAGACATTACTTTGCCAACCAAGGTCCGTCTAGTCAAGGTTATGGTTTTTCCTGTGGTCATGTATGGATGTGAGAGTTGGGCTGTGAAGAAAGCTGATCGCTGAAGAATGGATGCTTTTGAACTGTGGTGCTGGAGAAGACTCTTGAGAGGCCCTTGGACTGCAGGGTGATCCAACCAGTCCATTGTAAAGGAGATCAATCCTGGGTGTTCATTGGAAGGATTGATGCTAAAGCTGAAACTCCAATACTTTGGCCACCTCATGGACTATTAGACTCACTGGAAAAGACTCTGATGCTGGGAGGGATTGGGGGCGAGAGGAGAAGGGGACGACAGAGAATGAGGTAGCTGGATGGCATCACCGACTCTGTGGACATGAGTTTGAGTGAACTCCGGAAGTTGGTGATGAACAGGGAGGCCTGGCGTGCTGTGATTCATGGGTTCGCAAAGAGTCGGACACGATGAGCGACTGACCTGAACTGAACTGAACTGATGTACAATGAAAAAATACTTTTACATGATTTCAGAAGGAAAGAGAATTGGGATATCAAGAACGTATATAGAAGCTATTTGTTCCTTCATTTAAACATTAATTTGTTTTTACTAATTTGCTTATTTATTAATGGAATTTCTGCTTTGTGCAGGGAATGCTCCAGTCACCAGGGTTAAAGTAGGAACATGACAAAGTTCCTGCTTTCAGGATGTTCTCCTGTTACATGTGATTCATTATAGCCTTAAGAAGTGGATGGTGTATCAATAGGGTAGATGAAGTGAAATTATTCCAAGCAGTGCGAAATCCATGCTGCTGATGCTGCTAAGTCACTTCAGTCATGTCTGACTCTGTGTGACCCCATAGACAGAAGCCCACCAGGCTACCCTGTCCCTGGGATTCTCCAGGTAAGAACACTGGAGTGGGTTGCCATTTCCTTCTCCAATGTGTGAAAGTGAAAAGTGAAAGTGAAGTCGCTCAGTCATGTCTGACTCATAGCGACCCCATGGACTGTAGCCTACCAGGCTCCTCCGTCCATGGGGTTTTCTAGGCAAGAGTACTGGAGTGGCTTGCCATTGCCTTCTCCAGTGAAATCCATGAACACTGGTAAATGTGTGAGAAAACGCGAAATTGGAAGGAAGCTATTTGGCTGGAGTGTAAGGTACATACAGGAATTAGTGGAATATGAGGTGAGAAGAGCTGGAATTCCAATACAGTCAATCCGTTCCGTTCCGTCGCTCAGTCGTGTCCGACTCTTTGCGACCCCGTGGACTGTAGCCCACCAGGCTTCTCCGTCCATGGGATTCTCCAGGCAAGAATACTGGAGTGGGTTACCGTTTCCTTCTCCAGGGGATCTTCCCGACCCAGGGATCGAACCCGGGTCTCCCGCATTGGAGGCAGACGCTTTAACCTCTGAGCCACCAGGGAAGCCCAGTCAATAGGACAGTGGAATTTACTGAAGGATGAAAAGAATGTTGTCACACAAGTTGCTTTGGTGAGGATTAAATGTGATGATAAGTGAGAGAGGCAGGGCCAGCATCTGCTAATGCTAGTTGAGATCATTTTTAAGGCCCCAGTGAAAAGTAATAAAGTAGCGAAATTATGGAACAGATTTTGAGAAATATGGTGATGTGAAGCCTTTGCTTTTGTCTGAGACACATAGAGTACTCTATTTCCGGTAGACTTCAAAAACAAAATAAAAAATTAGGACCAGTTTCCTACCTTTCCTTCATCCTTTTCGGTTCAGCTCAGTCTTGTCCAACTCTTTGAGATCCCATGGACTGCAGCACGCCAGGCCTCCCTGTCCATCACCAAATCCTGGAGTTTACTCAAACTCATATCCTTTGAGTAGGTAATACGATCCTACCATCTCATCCTCTGTTGTCCCCTTCTCCTCCCATCTTCAATTTTCCCAGCATCTGGGTCTTTTCAAATGAGTCAGTTATTCGCATTAGTTGGCCAAAGTATTGGAGTTTCAGCTTCAATATCAGTCCTTTCAATGAATATTCAGGACAGATTTTCTTTAGGATGGACTGGTTGGATCTCCTTGCAGTCCAAGGGATTCTCAAGAGTCTTCTATAACACCACAGTTCAAAAGCATCAGTTCTTCTGTGCTCAGCTTACTTTATAGTCCAACTCTCACATCCATACATGACAACTGGAAAAACTGTAGTTCGACTAGATGAAATTTGTTGGCAAAGTAATGTCTCTGCTTTTTAATATGCTATCTAGGTTGGCCATAACTTTTCTTCCATGGAGCAAGTGTCTTTTAATTTCATAGCTGCAGTCACCATCTACAGTGATTTTGGAGCCCCCGAAATATTCTGTCACTATTTGCACTGTTTCCCCATTATTTGCCATGAAGTGATGGGACCAGATGCCATGATCTTAGTTTTCTGAATGTTGAGTTTTAAGTCAGCACTTTCACTCTCCTCTTTCACTTTCATCAAGAGACTCTTTAGATCTTCACTTTCTGTCATAAGTGTGGTGTCATCTGTATATCTTAGATTATTGATATTTCTCCCAGCAAACTTGATTCCAGCTTGTGCTTCATCCAGTCCAACATTTCTCATGCTGTACTCTGTGGATGGATATATATTCTCTAACTTATATGCAGAGTACGTATTCATCCTTTTACCCAAGGCACTAGGAGAAATTTAAAACAGCTCAAATTTTAGATCAGTTTGGATATTTACAATGGTTTAATTCTCACAATTTGAAACAGAAAAGATTGACACATTAAATAAATGAAAGGAATTTTTTAAAAATAGAGAATTAAGGATGCTTTCAGTGAGAAGAGACGAAAATATAAAATGTGGTGGATCAAATGATAATTGGATACATTAATGATTATATATTAAAAACCAAATCATAGACTTTTTGATACAAATGTTGAATAATGGTTGTTATAATCGAAACTCTTCTTAATAGAAAGCTTTCCAAATAAGCTTTCTGTGTGCATGTGGAAAATTAGTGGCCTAATGATGTCTACTATGAAGAAGTCTTTCAATAATAAAAAAGTGCATTTTTTAAAAAATAAAATTCAAATGCCATTCATTTCATCCTTTCAAGGTGACGATTCAGTGAGCATTAACATATTCACAAAATGTGCACAGCTTCATTCCAAAACATTTTCCTCATGCCAAAACGTAACTCTGTGCTGGTTTTCTGCCACTCATTCCCAAACTTCTCTCCCCCAGCCCTGGGCCCCCACTGATCTACTTTCTGTCTCTATGGATTCTTTTGTTCTGAATATTTCATAACAGTGGAATTATGGAATCTGTGGCCTTTTGTGTCTGGCATATTCACGAAGAACATTGTTTTCAATGTTCATGCTGTTTGTAGTGTGTATCGGTAGTTTATTCCTTTTTATGGCTGAATAATATTCCATTGTACTGATTCCACAATTTACCCATTCTTCAGTCGATGGAAATTCAGGTTGTTTCCACTTTTCATATACTGTGAATAAAGTTGCTATTAACACCTGTGTAAAAATTTTTGTGTGATCATTTAATTTTTGTTATCTGGGTATATGCTAGGTCATATTATAACTGTGTTTAACTCTTTTGAGAAGTTGCCAGACTGTTTTATAAAGCAGATACACCATTTTATATTCTCATCAGCAATGTCTGAAGGATCCAATTACTCTGTCTCATTGCCAGTACTTGTTATTGTCGAGGTAATATGTGTATTTTTTCAGAAAATTTGGAAGTATAGTTATGCTGTTTCACATGTGCATTTTTAGCTCTTTAGACATGTTAAGACACATCACCAAGTCAATACCAGGAAGCATTCAAAATCTTCCCCCTCTTTACTGTGAAATTTGAATTGCAATGCAAAGGCAATATCAGTTCAGTTCAGTTGCTCAATCGTGTCCGACTCTTCGCGACCCCATGAATTACAGCACGCCAGGCCTCCCTGTCCATCACCAACTCCCAGATTTCACTCAAACTCATGTCCACAGAGTCGGTGATGCCATCCAGCCATCTCATTCTCCGTCGTCCCCTTCTCCTCCCGCCCCCAACCTTTCCCAGCATCAGAGTCTTTTCCAGTGAGTCAACTCGTCGCATGAGGTGGCCAAAGTATTGCAGTTTCAGCTTTAGCATCAGTCCCTCCAATGAACACCCAGGATTGATCTCCTTTAGAATGGACTGGTTGGATCTCCTTGCAGTATAAGGGACTCTCATGAGTCTTCTCCAACACCACAGTTCAAAAGCATCGATTCTTCGGCAATCAGCTTTCTTCACAGTCCAAATCTCACATCCATACATGACCACTGGAAAAACCATAGCCTTGACTAGATGGACCTTGGTTGGCAAAGTAATGTCTCTGCTTTTAAATATACCATCAAGGTTGGTCATAACTTTCCTTCCAAGGAGCAAGCGTCTTTTAATTTCATGGCTGCAATCAGCATCTGCAGTGATTTTGGAACCCCAAAAAATAAAGTCTGACACTGTTTCCACTGTTTTTCCATCTATTTCCCATGAAGTGATGGGACCAGATGCCATGATCTTTGTTTTCTGAATGTCGAGCTTCAAGCCAACCATAGACTGTCATTATTCAAATCAAGTATTAAATGTAAAAGTTTGTGTCTCACTGAATAATAAAAACATGACTCACACTGCTAGAATGCAGTCCCCGTCAGCCTGCAAAGCAGTAACCAATTCTTCAAGATGTATGTCACTAGAAAAATGCATAAGTAATAGCTGTTAGAGTCCCATGCTAACCTGGTGTTCTGACCTTGTTTTGTTATCAGGGCAGCACAAAGTTCCTTAGCAGCTTCACTTTGGTAGCAAGGTAAAAAATACTTTTGCATCAGATATGACCTAAATTAAATCCCTTATGATTATACAGTGGAAGTAAGAAAAAGATTTAAGGGACTAGATCTGATAGATAGAGTGCCTGATGAAATATGGACGGAGGTTCGTGGCATTGTACAGGAGACAGGGACCAAGACCATCCCCATGGAAAAGAAATGCAAAAAAGAAAAATGGCTGTTTGAGGAGGCCTTACAAATAGCTGTGAAAAGAAGAGAAGCGAAAAGCAAAGAGAAAAGGAAAAATATAAGCATCTGAATGGAGAGTTCCAAAGAATAGCAAGGAGAGAGAAGAAAGTTTTCCTCAGTGATCAATGCCAAGAAATAGAGGTAAACAACAGAATAGGAGAAACAAGAGATCTCTTCAAGAAAATTAGGGCTATCAAGGGAACATTTCATTCAAAGATGGCCTCAATAAAGGACAGAAATGATGTGGACCTAACAGAAGCAGAAGATATTAAGAAGAGGTGTTAAGAATACACAGAAGAAATGTACAAAAATGATCTTCATGACCAAGATAACCGCGATGACATGACCACTCACCTGGAGCAAGACATCTTGGAATGTGAAGTCAAGTGGGCTTTAAAAAGAATCACTACGAACAAAGCTAGTGGAGGTGATGGAATTCCAATTGAGCTATTTCAAATCCTGAGAGATGATGCGGTGAAAGTGCTGCACTCAATATGCCAGCACATTTGGAAAACTCAGCAGTGACCACAGGACTGGAAAAGGTCAGTCTTCATTCCAATCCCAAAGAAAGGCAATGCCAAAGAATGCTCAAACTACCGCACAATTGCACTCATCTCAAACACTAGTAAAGTCATGCTCAAAATTCTCCAGGAATATGTGAACCACGAACTTCCAGATGTTCAAGCGGGTTTCAGAAAAGGCAGAGGCACCAGAGATCAAATTGCCAACATCCGCTGGATCATGGAGAAAGCAAGAGAGTTCCAGAAAAAACATCTATTTCTGCTTTATTGACTATGCCAAAGATTTTGACTGTGTGGATCACAATAAACTGTGGAACATTCTGAAAGAGATGGGAATACCATACCACTTGACCTGCCTCTTGAGAAACCTATATGCAGGTCAGGAAGCAACAGTCAGAACTGTACATGGAACAACAGACTGGTTCCAAATAGGAAAAGGAGTGTGTCAAGGTTGTATATTGTCACCCTGCTTATTTAACTTATATGCAGAGTACATCATGAGGAATGCTGGGCGGGATGAAGCACAAGCTGAAATCAAGATTGCCAGGAGAAATATCAGTAACCTCAGATATGCAGATGACACCACCTTTATGGCAGAAAGTAAAGAGGAACTAAAAAGCCTCTTGAGGAAATTGAAAGAGGAGAGTGAAAAACTTGGTTTGAAGCTCAACATTCAGAAAACAAAGATCATGGCATCTGGTCCCATCACTTCATGGGAAATAGATGGGGAAACAGTGGAAACAGTGTCAGACTTTATACTTTTGGGCTCCAAAATCACTGCAGATGCTGATTGCAGCCATGAAATTAAAAGACGCTTACTCCTTGGAAGGAAAATTATGATCAACCTAGATAGCATCTTAAAAAGCAGAGATATTACTTTGCTAACCAAGGTCAATCTAGTCAAGGCTATGGTTTTTCCCGTGGTCATGTATGGATGTGAGTTGGACTGTGAAGAAAGCTGATCGCCGAAGAATTGATACTTTTGAACTGTGGTGCTGGAGAAGACTATTGAGAGTCCCTTGGTCTGCAAGGAGATCCAACCGGTCCGTTCTAGAGGAGATCAATCCTGGGTGTTCTTTGGAAGGACTGATGCTAAAACTGAAACTCCAATACTTTGGCCACCTCATGAGACGAGTTGACTCACTAGAAAAGACTCTGATGCTGGGAGAGATTTGGGGAGGAGGAGACAGGGATGACAGAGAATTAGATGGATGGATGGCATCACCAATTCGATGGACATGAGTTTGAGTGAACTCCGGGAGTTGGTGATGGACAGGGAGGCCTGGCGTGCTGCGATTCATGGAGTCGCACAGCATCGGACACGACTGAGAGACTGGACTGAACTGAAGATTCATCAGGAAAGTGACATGGTAGCAATTTCAGATGTTATAGAAGCCACAAACACATAGGGTGAGGTGAACTTCCTTTAAACATAAACGGATATAAAAGAGATATTCTTCATTTGCAGATTCACTGAAGAAAACAACAGGAATGGTTTAGCATTGTTTAAAGCTCATAAACTGCAACCGTAAATCAGCAAATTAATTAATGATTGCCTCTGGGTAGTGATGTATGATAAAAAACAAATGAAGAGTGGTACTCAAGCATTGCACTAGGTAGCTGCTGAAAAAATTAAAGTTCCATCTTTATTAACAAAACTGTTTAAGGGATGTTTCAAATGGTTGTGCCCTGGTAACCAAATAATTACTGCTTCAAATGACTATGTTTTATAATAAATGTTACCGTATCAATGGTACTTTTCAGTGCTATCTGTTGTAAATGATTCATTCTGTTCCCTGGAAGATGCAAGTGTGGGGCTTATTTGGAAATATACAGTCAAGCCTGTCCCAGCAGAGTACATGGAAATACCGAGTTTAATTCATAGTACCAAGACCTGAGCCTGTCATCAGTTAGGACACAATAAATATTTATTAATGAGGCTGCTTACAAAATGGGAGAGTAACATTAATGCTTGTAAACCAAATCATCACTGCCATGTGCAGTCATGCATGCAGCCCTGCATGAGAACGTGACCTCTCCTTTGTGCCCATGGCCATCATCAGTGTTTTTGTCTCTCTTGGTGCCCAGGACTTCTGTGAGAAGCACCAGCTAAGCATCAACCTCAGCTACTAGATATACTTTTATCTGTTAGAACTTTGTTCTTGTTGCAGAGGATTTTAAACTTCAAATTGTTCCCCTCTTTTTTTTTCTGTTTGCTTGTTATTAAAAAGCACGTGTCCAAAGAACAGATAGTAGCTTTCACCATTGTTTGCTGCATCAAATTTTAACATAAAATTGCTTTTAGTTAAAGGTACTAAACTGTATCAGAGAAGGCGATGGCACCCCACTCCAGTACTCTTGCCTGGAAAATCCCATGAACAGAGGAGCCTGGTAGGCTGCAGTCCATGGGGTCGCAAAAAGTCGGACATGACTGAGAAACTTCACTTTCACTTTTCATTTTCAGGCATTGGAGAAGGAAATGGCAACGCACTCCAGTGTTCTTGCCTGGAGAATCCCAGGGACTAGGGAGCCTGGTGGACTGCTGTCTATGGAGTCACACAGAGTCAGACACGACCGAAGCGACTTAGCGGACTGTGTGGGCTTCCCAGATGGCGCCAGTGGTAAAGAACCTGCCTGCCAATGCAGGAGACAAGAAATGCAGATTCCATCCTTGCGTGTGGAAGATCCCCTGAGTGCATGGCAAGCCACTAAATTATTCTTTCCTGGAGAATTTCATGAACAGAGGACCCTGGTGGGCTACATTCCACCGGGTCACAAAGAGTTGGACAAAACTGAAGCGACTTAGTATGCAAATCCACACTAGACTGTGTGTTACAGTTGCTTTGGACTATATGAAGTGTGATACTACAAGCAACCAAACAAAATCTTATTTGTGTTGTCTATTTTTATGATAACAAAGTCATTATTTGTAATAATTTTTAAAAAAATCCCTTTCTACTTGTTTGACACAGGCAAACATTATATACTTAAATATATGCAATTTTAATGTCATTTTTGCAGCACGAATCTAGCTCTCTTTTTGTTCAAATCTCTACCAATTTGAAGACAGTCTGTTAGCACTCACTTGAAAATTCTTTTTTTTTAAAATTAATTTATTTTAAATGGAGGCTAATTACTTTACATTATTTTATTGTTTTTGCCATACATTGACATGAATCTGCCCCGGGTGTACATGTGTTCCCCATCTTGAACCCCTCTCCCACCTCCCTCCCCATCCCATCCCTCTGGTGCATCCCACTATACCACCCCCGAGCATCCTGTATCATGCATCGAATGTGGACTGGTGATTCGTTTCACATATGAAAATTCTTGAAAATGCCCCGCTGGGCTTCCCTGGTGGCTCAGACAGTAAAGAATCTGCCCACAATGCAGGAGACCCAGGTCAGTCCCTGGGTTGAGAAGATCCCCTGGCTATCCACTCCAGTATTCTTGCCTGGAGAATCCCATGGACAGAGGAGCCTGATGGGATACAGTCCATGGGGTTGCAAAAAGTCAGACACGACTGAGCAACTAACACTACCACTTTCTACTTGCATTATTTTCTGTTCTTGCTCTAGCAATAATTGAGGACAAATAGTATTATGTAAAGTTGACAAAAACATGCATAAATATTTTCACTACAAGTATTTCATTTAAAATCAATGCACAATTTGTCGTATTTTATTCTTAAGTATTAATAACTGTTTTCTTCAGTGGGGAGAGAATGGCAAAACTAGAAGAGCCAGTCATGAACACTTCTTTTCTCCTCCATGTTCTTCATCATCCACACTGAACTACTTCTTTCAATTTCCCTATGATATGCTACATTTTCCTTTTTTTTTTCCCCTTTATTTATTTATTTATTTTATTGGAGGCTAATTATTTTACAATATTATATTGGTTGGTTTTGCCATACATTGACATGAATCCGCCCCGGGTGTACATGAGTTCCCCCTCCTGAACTCCCTTCCCACCTCCCTCCTCCTTTTATCCTCCCTCTGGGTCATCCCTGCACACCAGCCCCAAGCATCCTGTAACATGCATCGACCCTGAACTGGTGATTTGTTTCACATATGACAACATACATGTTTCAATGCCATTCTCCCAAATCATCCCACCCTCACCCTCTCCCACAGAGTCCCAAAGACTGTTCTATACATCTGTGTCTCTTTTGCTGTCTCGTATACAGGGTTATCATTTGCATCTTTAAAAATTCCATATATATGTGTTAGTATGCTGTATTGGTGTTTTTCTTTCTGGCTTACTTCACTCTGTATAAGTGATATGTTTGCTTCTTTCTTCTCTAAGACTATCCAAACACCTGAGTTTTTGATCTTTCACTGACTTTCAATACCGCATTAACACATCAGTTTTTTCTATATCTTCATCACTTTTTACTTCTTGGCCAACTTTCTTATATAATCATTTTGATTTTACTCTCATGATAAAATTGGGAAAATTTTATTCAAAATTGGAAAAGAGTATGCCAAGGTTGTATATTATCACCCTGGTTATTTAACATATATGAAGTTAAATCATACAAAATGCTTGACTGGGTGAAGCACAGACTGGATTCT